>NW_025999968.1:12049016-12111204 GCF_001458135.2 Marmota marmota marmota | reverse complement strand
TCATAGCAGCACAATTCACAATAGCTAGACTGTGGAACCAACCTAGATGCCCTTCAATAGATGAATGGATAAAAAAAAAAGTGGCATTTATACACAATGGAGTATTACGCAGCACTAAAAAATGACAAAATCATGGAATTTGCAGGGAAATGGATGGCACTAGATCAGTTTATGCTAAGTGAAGCTAGCCAATCCCTAAAAAACAAATGCCAAATGTCATCTTTGATATAAGGAGAGCAACTAAGAACAGAATAGGGAGGAAGAACATGAGAAGAAGATCACCATTAAACAGGGATGAGAGTGGGGAGGGAAAGAGAGAGAGAAGGGAAATTGCATGGTAAAGGAAGGAGACCCTCAGGGTTATACAAAATTACATATAAGAGGAAGTGAGGGGAAAGGGGAAAAAAACAAGAGAGAGAAATGAGTTACAGTAGATGGGGTAGAGAGAGAAGATGGGAGGAGAGGGGAGGGGAGGGGAGGGGGGATAGTAGAGGACAGGAAGGGCAACAGAATACAACAGACACTAGTATTGCAGTATTTAAAAAAGTGGATGTGGAACTGATGTGAATCTGCAATCGATATGTATACGGGGTAAAAATGGGAGTTCATAATCTGCTCAAATCAAATGTATGAAATATGATATGTCAAGAGCTTTGTAATGTTTTGAACAACCAATAATAACAAAAATAATAAAAAAATTAAAAAAATAAATTAATTTTATTTATGTAAAATTTACTGAATCATCCCTTATTAGTCAGACTTATCTTATTCAAATAATTATGTATGATAGAGCTCATGTTATATATGTCAATATCAGCTAATCTTTCAGCAGAATTGCCTGTTTCAACTATCTAAAAATTGCTTAAGACGTCTCCTAAGGAGGAGGAGAAGAAGAGAAAAAAACAAGAATAAGAGAAACAAAGTAGATATTTTGATCATAAGTACAATAGTTCTCAGCCTGTCCTTTGAGTCATTCAATATGATGGTTCTTAAGTTGTACCTAAGAAGAAAAATAGTAGACAACAAAAACAATTCTTAATAAGTGAAAATTATATAAAGTTAGGAATTCCTAAACTACTGACTAGACTTTGTGTCCTCAATACATCAATCATTTCAAGAAAATGTTTCAAGTTAGTTCTCAGAAGGAAAGGGTGAATACTGTTCATTTTACTGATATAATATACCCAATACTCTAAGAAGTTCTGAAGCCACAATTTTCAATAATTATTTAGATTACATTCTTTATAAAATAATTCTGGACAATGTTTTTATAAATAGTATATACACCACAGTACATAAACTGTTTGATTTGCATAATGATTATTTTCTGTTTTGTTATGGATGAGATAAAATACAGATAAGAATAATTGACAATTTATCAAAAGAAGAGAACTAGCAACCTGGAAAATATGGAGCTGTGGTTCAATTTCCAATTTCATTTACAAACACTTTGCTCCACAGATTCATCTCTGCTAAATGTGCCAGAGCACAGGGTACAGAATATAATTAACTACTTAATTGTTCTCTGCACTCAGTAATGTAGGCAAACTTCAATGGATTTTTTATTTCATTTAAGTACAATGTATTAGGTACTAAGTGGGAAAATCATACAAAGACTTGGGTAGTGCAGTTTTGTTCATAATTTAGAGGAAGAAATGGATATGTGACTAAGATGTAATATAAAAAATGGTCTGCACATGATGCTATGGTAGTACAGAATGGACAGGAGTCAGGAAAAGCATGACAAGAAAGGATTTTTAGTCGGTTGTAAAAAATAAACAGAAGTTGACAAAAGGACAACAAAGAAAACTATATGCATCAAAGAGACTAAGAAGTATAACGGTATGGTAAATATTAAGAGGAAACACAGGTAAAGAATTGTAGGTATTTAAAGAATTAGGCCATAGATAATCAAGAAGTGCTAAGGAAACAAACTGGGAAGGTGTCAAAAAAAAAGAAAAGTAAAGAAAAAAGAACTGACAGAAAGCAAATAGCAAAGGTTGATTTTATTCAGCAGAAAATGCAATACAGAAAAAGCAATAGAACTGAGCTCCATTCCCATTACAAGGACAAGAGGGCATTTATAGTCAATGATTATGATAGAGATAGTGGATAGAAAATTCCCAAGTAGAAATATCACCAATAAAGTGGACTCTGACTAGCCAACTCTAGAGAGATTCCTGCTGAAGGCAAGCCAGGGCAATCAGGTATTGAGCATAAGGAATGAGGTCTATGATCAGGGTGGGAAATTTTCACTAATCTGACCCAGCAGGATCATTGCTGAAATTAAAACCAAATGGCCAAGGACAGAGCCAAAGATAAGTCCTAGTCAAAAAGAGCACTCCAAGGAGTAGGGCTAAATAGACTTTGTCAGGGTTATAGGGACAAATGATGCCTTTTATGCTGAGTACAAGGGCCTGCTTTTCATCGTTCAAAAAACAGGAAGCTAGAAAAAGACAAAACATAAAATGCAGATTTTATTTAATAAAATTGTAAAAATATTGGGGAGATCAACTGAATGAGAGAAAATTTGGAGGCAGAGAACTAGTATGCTTTGTTAATATATTTCAGGGACAGGCAATTGGCAGTGAGAAAAAAAAAAGAGAGAAGTATTCCAGAGGAAATTAAGAAATAAACTTCCGGGATTTAGAACTATTTGGATGTGATAGGTTATTGAGAGAAAAGAGTTAACATGACTTCAATGTATCTACTTGAGCTATTGGGCAAATTATATTGCCATAACCAAAACTGGAAATATAGAAAAATTGGACCATTGGAAAATGTGTAAGATGATTTTTGCTTTCATTTAGATAAGATACAATATAATACAATACCAAAGAAAGCAAAAATTGGGTGGAAGCATTATTTGGGGGAATGGAGAAATTTAGTGATGTTATAATTAACACTTTTTTTGTTAAAAAAAAAAAACACTACATATAAAAATGTGGAAAGTGATGTACACAGAAATGATTAAGTAAATAAAGATAATAAAAATTTTAAAATTAAAAGAAATTCCAAGAAATAAAAAGCATGAGAAAACAGATATTAGAAAACAAAATATAATATTTAGGAATGATAAATATAGCAATTAAAATTTAAAAACTCAATGAATTGTTAAAAAATAAAAGTTAAATACAAAGACTTAGCTACCTGCAAGAAAAGTATGAAAAAACTTATGGCCAGCATGCAGCCTAGAGAAATAAAGAGATAGGAAAACATAAAGAGGATTTAAGAGACAAGGAGAATTAAATGCAAAAACTCAATATATGTGTAAATGGAGTTGCAAAAGGAGAAAATAGACAGATAGATGAAAAGATGATGCCTGAAAAGGCGTCTGGAAGAAGGGAGCTGCTGTGCAGTGAGATACCCAGTGTCAGGGAGGGCCTGAGGTGGTCTCCACCACAATCAGCAAGGAAACAAGGGCCTCCAGTCTTACAGCTGCAAGTAGCTGGATTCTGACAACCACCAATGAGTCAGGAAGACAAGAGCAAGCTCTGGGGAGGAGCATAGCCTGACCCCACCTTGTGGGCATCCATGTGAGACCTTGAGCCAAAGACTCAGTTAAGATGTGTCAGGACTCCAACCCATGGCATCCATGAAAAGGAGGGGACGATGAACTATTTAGCAGGATCTTCAAACGTAGACTGAGTGACTCCTAAGTAGAGGTGTTGGAAAGCAGTTAAGGTTTCCATATGAAGAATGGGATGAGGAGGGATGTCTCTAGGATAGTAAAATAGGGGATGGGATGTCTCTAGGAGCACCTTGATGTGTCTTACTAAACTCTGTGCTTCAGTACAGCAGCTTCCCCACATAAAGCATGCAGAATCAGTGCAGATAGACTAAGCCTTCTTAGTCACATCTCAAAGAAAAATGCCAAGGTTCAACAGGTTACACCAGAAATCCTGGCATATATGCCTTGGTTGTTTATATCCTTTACACCTTGAAAATTAAATTTAAAACTAAAATTAATGATTAAAATGAATGATAATATATTGAATACCTGTTAAGTGCCACCTATGTTAATTCTGTGTCCATTAACTCCAGGGTGTATTGCATGTGTCACATCGGAGATGGTATTATAATGTCTGTCTAGAAAAACAATGCAACTTCCCATGAAAATCACCTTGCATAGATAGATAAATCATGCTTATAGTTTCTAAAGTGGATACACATGATTCTCATTTGAAGCCAATCTGTGATCCTGTCCTAATAACTAAGTGGGCTAGGGAGATCTTCCAAAATCAGGAACTGAAGTGGAAGTGTCAACCCACATCTGGGATCTGCAGCAGTAGAGGATGTAAGATATTGTTATTTAATATTATTCAGACTTACTGGCAAACACCATACAAACATAATGTGCACAAAGCAACCACTTAAAGGCATGGACTAGTATTTCTAAGAGAAATAGAAATTATTGTCGATTTCAGTTGTAACTTTTGCTAACAGGGAATGTTTAAAAATATATTACATGATCAGAAAATATGAATATTTGTGAAATAATATGAGATATTATCACACAATAAAAAAAACACCCATGTACCCTCCTCTCCAGTTAAAGAAGCAGCAGATTTTTTTTTCTCCTCTGATGTGAATTTGAGAGTCTGAGGAGTGCCTTGAAAGAAGCTATTGATACTTAGAATCTCCAATATGGTTTGAGTCAATTAAAATGACAAAGTGAGACTACAAAACAATGTGTGTAAGATTCTGAATGTCCCATGGAGTGTCCTGTGCCTCTTGCCTATCAACAATCTACACTGTATAGTTCCCAAACCAGCTTATCTTTTAAGCAAAACACTTCCAGCTACTCAATGGAATCACCCTCTTTCCTTGTGTAAATGTGGTTTAGAGACATCTCTATCCAAGGCAACCCAGCCTCCCCAAATCAGATCTACAGTCAAGTTCCCTTAGTTGCACATTCTCCCCATCGCACATTCTATCACATTCTCCAAGCTCACAGCAGTGCCAACCATGAGGAATAATGATAAAACTTTGAAAAACTATAGTAGAAATAGAAAACTAACCCCAAAATATTTAACGGGGGATATATTACTTTCCTACAAACTTGGTGTCTAAAAATACCAAATGTATTCTCTCACAGTTCTGAAGACCAAAAGTCTAAACTCAAAATCTCAGCAGGGCCATGGTCCCTTTGAAATTCCCAGTCTGGTGAATCCAGGTGGTTCTCAGCTTGTGGCCATACCACTCGATGGTCCCATTATCTTCTATTTTTCACTCAAAAAACTTTCTCTTTCAGTCAGAAGAATATATGTCAATTAAATCCTACTTATCATCCTTGATAAGATTTTCTTCTTAAAATCTTTAACTTAATCATAATTCTTGCCATAGTAAATAATATTCATAGGTTCTGGAGATTAGGACATGGTCATGTCTTCCCATTACAGAGGATGATCATTTGAAGGCTTGAACCAGAATCACTGATGGACAGCAAGACCAGCTAAAACCTGTATACACAACCAATCTTCTCTCCTGGAACCTTCCTAACAGCTTCAGATCTGCCACCGAAACAAACTTCTCCCACTGTAACTTCAGCAGCTGGTACCAGAGGTAGAACAGTATCTTGTGATATTCAATAGATTTTTTTTATTCAGGATAATCTCATGTTTCAAACAAATTTTCTATCTGGCTTGGTATTTAATAAGATGAAAATGATCATAAACCTTAATAATTATTATCCTTATTACTCACATATTCATCTATCGATTTATTATTGTTACTCAATTTTTTTGTTAATGTTGATATTAGCAAAAGCATTTAACTTTTGAACTCAGTTTCTTTTTTTTTTTTTGGTGCTGAGAATTGAATCCAGAGCCTTGTGCATGCAAGGCAAGCACTCTACCAATTAAGCTATATCCTCAGCCCAACCTTCAGTTTCTTTAGCTACTAAAGCCATAAAATTGTATGCTGTGATATGTTACAGGAAATATATGATAAACTAGTTTATAGGAAGAACACCATAATGGCTAAAAATTATTCACAATTACCATAAAACATAAAGTCTTATATTCAAGAATATGTATAATGCATAATATTTTGAGGTAATCAGATAGAAAAACACAGCAAACATCTCAAAGGTGCCCAGAAAAATAATGTCAGGGTCATCTTCAAGTAAACAAAAGCAGATTGTTGCCATGCTGCTCATCTGAGTTGGGGGTGTGGCTCAGTGGCAGAGTGCTTGTCTAGCATTCACAAAGCCCTGGCTTCCATCTCTGGTGCAAATAAATAAATAAATAAACAAACAAACAAATAAATAAGCAGTACTCATTAACAGCAATAGAGGGAGGAGACAATGCATCCTTAAAGTACTGAATTAAAATATTCAATCTAAAATTCTATGCATAGCTAAATCACAAACCAAGCAAAGCAAAAGAAAAACATTTTCAGTTTTTAATAAATTTCCTTTCACATATATTTATCAAAAAAGCAATTAGAAGACAATTCAGGAAGATTAGAAGTTTATGTTAATGAAGGAGTAAGATACAAGAAGCACTGGTAAACAGAGAAATCAGGAAGCATAAGTAAATCTAACCAAGTCTAAAACACTAATAATAATAGCTAAACTAGAAAAAAATAGCAGCCAATAAATTACAAAAGTTATATCTAATTTCTCTGCACTAGAAATTCTTCAAGAAGCACATTCTAGTTTTATTCTCATAACAAATCTGTGAAATAGCTACTAGTAATAGGCTCATTTATAGATGAAGAAATAAAGCCAAAATAGATTAAAAGATTTGCTTAAGAAATCATAGTTAGCAGTAATCAACCCAGAATTTTGACCTTATTGGATACTTATTTTTGACCTAACGGATACTTATCAGTATCCCGTGCTGCTACTACAAGTTAGTAACACAGGAGAAATATTCTGAAAAATTACCAAAAGGTAGGGGAGAAATTAGATATCCTGATTAGAATTAAACTTTACTAGTAAATATACAAAATAAACATGGTCTCTTCTACCTTGCTGACAGTGGTATTATTGAGTAAATTTGAAGATATGCATACCCATGACCCAACCTTCTGTCCCAATGTATGTATGAGAAGTTTTTTCACATGTGCCTCAGGAGGTATATATACATTTGTATTACTGGAAATTGTATATAACAGAATAAAACTGTAAACTTTCAAAACACTTACTGAAAAGACAATAAGATTGAAATGTTAGTATACTCAAATAATACATTATGCAGCAGTAAAAGTAAATGAATAGATACCCACAACAATGAGTAAAATAATAAGTGAATTATTATTCATTATAATTAGTCATTATGATTATTAACAATAATACTTATTATTTATTAAATAATAGTGAATTATAATTAATTAATAATAAATGAATAAGAAGTTTCATGAGAATGATACAGGTTGCTCATCCTTAATTCAAATACCTCAAATTCAAAATGTCCTGAAATCTGAAACTTGCTGCTGAAAAGTTTTAGATTTCAGAACATTTTAGAGTTCAAATTTTCAGATTAGGGAAGTTAAACTACTAAAGTCTATGTAAATATTCCAAAAAATTCTAAAATAGAATAAAGCCTATTCAATCTGTACTAGTTTATTGAATTTTAAAACAATTAAAATTAAGTAATTTCTTGTTTAGGTATATACACTTAAGATAAAATTACCAAAAATATTAAAGGAGACACAAAATTAAGATAAATGAATATAATAAAAGAAAGAGCCCCAAAGTGGATGTAAGTTATTGTTAATGTTCTCTTTGGCTGTTTGGTAAATCTGTCTTTGTGATTAAATAATTCCATTGCTCCATGTAAGTAACAATGATGAGTGTGCATCACTAATCAATAGTGATTTTTTGAAACTATAGGTGAGGAAAAATATTTGTTCTTCACCAATCTTAGGTTGATGGCTAAGGCCCCTATAACAAAAGACAACTTGGTAATACTGTTTTACATGTGATGTGACACCCAAAGACATAGCACATTTTATAGTAGTTTTTAAAGAAGAGTGGATAGTCATAGATAAATATAATAGTGCTAATGGTAATAAAAAGGGAGAACGTGGCAAACCTGTTTTTTTTTTAAACTGGCAAACCTGTTTTTTCAGATCCTTCTGTCTTTGAAAACAAGATCTTCAGAGATAAAGATTCCTTTCCTCTGGGTTTACAGAGGGCACTTATTATATGGAGTTCTTGTAACTAGCTTCAGGGGAAAGTCAGAAAATACTTCCTAGGTATTATGACCTGCTTCAGGGAAGCTGTAGAGGGTAGGGTCAGACAGACTTCCCTGCTTCTGCAGGAACTTTCTTGAATTCCTTCAACTTGCAATATTTTGGGTGGCATGTCCTTCATTTTATAAAAACCATGAAACCATTTCTTCCTCATGGGAAATACAGAGTAATGACTAGGCACAACTAGTGTCATTTGTTTGGAGAGAGAGGGAAAAAAAGAAATAATATTATAGCTGGGTATTTGTAATAAATTTTCTCTTTATTCATTTCAGGTACTCTGGTAATCATTGATAGGAAAAAAATGAGTTTCCAACATTCAATTTCCAGTTCTGCAATCAAATCACACTTGTGAGCCCATAGAAATAAAGAAATAATTATGCTTCATATCTGCACAGTGTTTCTCAGGCATATACACTAATTCAAAATTCTCATCATATATCTGTGAAATTACAGTATAATAGAACTTAACACTTCTTCTGTTCTTGGATAAAGAAACCAATAATTGTAAAACCTAACAAGAAAATTCAAATGCAGATGATCCTTAGTCAATATATTGACAAATGTTATTTTGAAGAACCAAAGTATAAGCCAATCAACGGGCCAAGGAATTCTATGAAACTTGATATATTTACTAGTCTAATGCAGGCAGGTAAAGTCCTGGGCATCTCCAATGCATCATATTATGATCTGTCAATCTAAGAAATTGTGGATGGATTCAATACAGAATCAAAGTTTTCAAATTTAATCCTGAAGTTCATAAAGAGGTTATGTGCAATTTGCAAGAAATTTTGACTGGTTCATACTAGGACTTTGTAACTCATTCTATCCTGATAATTCAGCTGCTTCTCCAAGAATTTCAAAGACAGATATATAAGATAAACATGTAAGCCAGTATTTGTATTCAATCATGGAAAATGTTATCATAAAAGTAAAATAAAAAATCAGTTGGGGCATATCTAATTCCATCTTTTTAGAAATAAGATTTCTAAGATTTATCATAGATTCATAAGATAAATGGAAACTTTAAATCAGAAAAAAATGAAAAGCAAAATAAGGGAACAGGGTGGGGATACAGGGTACTGAGGCAAAGACCTCAGCATAGCAAGGAACCAAAGCTATTAATGGCTTTGGATTATTCTCTGGATTTTGCCTCTAAGAATTTTAGATTTGCCAATTAATTTATTGTTATCTCAACCCAGAAACTCAGAAGCCATTACAAGAACAATTACAGTTTCTTTGTCACAATTTGCTTTCAATAAACATACTGTTCTATAGTCACACTTGGCAGCTGCTGAGTGTGGTATCCAGCAGTGGCCATCAACTATAATAGTTAATCTATTAACTTTAACAACTAGAAATACAAAATATTCACACATTCCTTCAACCTAATAACACCTCATCTTCTGCATGTTGGGAAACTAGTCATATTCTGCCAATTAGGCTTGGAAAGTTTAACTCAAATAGTTGCTTAACATCTTTTATATAATGGTTAGTCATTATTCCCAATAAGGAAGAAGAACAACATACCAATTTCAGGAGTCAGCTTAACGTGGTATGGAAGTTTTCATAAGAAAATGAATACTCAGGAAGTGGTTAGACTCAAGCACTACATACTGTATTGCACAAAGAATCATTCATAGATTGAATTGGACAAAGAAATGCTACGTTATAATAAAACAATTAAATTATGAAGGGAGGCTTAAAAATTACTCATCTTTTCAGAATCCTCTTGTTTTCAACTTGCAGTCCTTCATAAGAATGTAATTCTTTTTGGTATAGGAAGGACATCTTGCACAGGGGAATTTTATCTCCTGCCTTTGAGAAACATACTGGAAGTTAGAGTGATCTTCTTGGATCTGCTGATTTTAAAGTGCCTTTGATTCTAAATAGTCAATACACCAGAGAAGTATACTTTGTGGAAATATATTCTTAATTCCTTCAGTACAGTGCAATATTATTAAGCCATTAAAAAGAAGGAAATCCTGTTCTTTGCAACAACATAGATGAACCTGGAGGTCATTGTGCTAAAACAAACAAGTCAAACACAGAAAAACAAATCTACATTATGTGATCTCATCTATATGTTTAATCTAAAAAAGAGAAAAGGCATAAAGCAGAATGATAGTTGCCAGGAACTGGTGGTGGGGAAAGTGAAGAGATATTGATCAAAGAGTACAACATTTCATTTAGACAGGATGGATAATTTTGGATATCTAATATACACTGTGGTGACTATGATTAATAATATGGTATTGTAAACTTCACATTTGTTAAAAAAAGATTTTATATGTCCTTGCCATAGGAAAAAAAAAAGTAACTATGTAAGGTAATATGTATGTTAGTACAGCTTGATAATGGAATCATTTCACAATGTACATGTGTATCAAAAGAACATTTTGTACACCTTAAATATATACATTTCTGTCAATTATGCATTAAGAAAGGTGGGAGATGAGAGAAAAAAAATGGTGGAATCAGATATTATCACCCAACCCAACATAGGTGTTTGTTTTGTGATTACTTTGTACATAGGCATCATTGGAATTAGGCACAGTATCTTTTTAGGTGTTGTAAAAAAAAGCTACATAATTTTAAAAATTGAAAGATTTTTTTATATTTTAGAATTATCTGACTTCATTGCTTAGGAGAATAAGAAGTGTATATTAAACACTTTATTCACACAAGAGCTCCAACAGTGTTCGTGAGTCTGTATGTATACTTTATTTAAACAACCAGTTTCTCCTGAGATAATTCCAGGTAACCTGTCTTTAGTCTCTGCTTTTCATTTTGCTTTTGTTTCACTCACCATGGAAGGAGTGAATTATGTTGCTCAGGTACCTAGACATTTTGATGCAAAAGGCTGGCCTCCTGCTAATGTCCACAGAAACATATTCTCATCAATAAATCAGTATTATATTCCCAATACACTCAGGGTATTACGCATAGAAACCAGGAAACTTCTTACTTTTTAAACACAGGTACAGGACCTAGCAGTTGTCCACAAACAGCCCAACTCATCCACCCAAAGCATCAGTATTGCTTACCACTTCAATAAGAAACAGAATACTCCCTGCTTTTCTTTCTTGTAGTACTTAATATCTTACAATGAGAATTTCATTTCCTAAAAAACATGTAGTTCATTTCAAAATGATGAATATGTACATGTTTTAGAAATAGCTTTTTAAAAATTATTTCTCCTTAAAATATAGACCCTACCCTCTAAAATTGTTCATAAGCAAATAAGCAGTAAAAAAAATGAAAACTATAAAATAGAACAATGTATATTTGTACAAAGTAGAACAATAGCTCTGGATTGTTGTTGGTGGTGGTATTGTGTTTTGTGTTACTTTGTTTTGATTTTGAAGTGAGAAGGGTAGTCAAAATTCATTTCAATGAATTTAATTTTTAAACTTCAATTTGAAATGTGAGTAGAATTTTTCTAAGCAGATAACTTCTACTTCAAATTGGTTTTTCATAATTGAATTATGTAATAGTACATACAGGTTTGAAAGGACCCACTGAGGAGTCTCACACATGAAAAGGGCTCACATTAAGACATCCTCAGTCCGGTATGGTGGCACACATCAAAATCCTAGCTGCTCAAGAGGCCAAGGCAGGAGAATCCCAAGTTCAAAGCCAGCCTTGGCAATACAGCAAGACCTTACCTCAAAATGAAAAGTTTTTAAAAAGGGGGCGAGGGTGAGTGGGAATGTAGCTTAGTTGTAGAGCTCCCTGGGTTCAATATTCAGTTGTTATCAACAACTGTTGTTGTTATCAACAACAACAAAAAAACACATTTTCATATTATTATACTGACTGTCTTGGGAAATTGAAGTAGTATTGAGAGAGAATACAGTAATGTACAGAAAGAGGAAGAAATAGGTCATATACAAAGAAACAAAAATGTCATTCAACTTTTCAAATATTCTGAGAATCTAGAACACAATTTGAGGGGATATAACATTTAACTTAGTATTCTATACCCAAACACATTACCAGCTACATTTAATATTAGAATTAACATGTTTCAGCTATATAAGACATAAAAAAGTTTAACTACTTTAGATCATTTCCTGAAAATATATATATACATTTAAATATTAAACTTAATATTTTTTTTTGCTTTTTCAGTATGCCCACAAACAGGATGAGAACCCACACAAGACAACTAGGTAATTCCTGCCACAAGTTTTCTTCTTGAGGACAGATCATTTTCTAGGTCACGAAACAAATTTAAGAAGTTTAAAATCATTCCAATTATCTCTTCTGACCATAATGTTATGAAACTAGAAATAGATAACAAAAGGACAATGGAAAAATTCAGAACTACATGGAAATTACATAACAAATTTGAATAGTCACTAAATCAAGAAAGAAACAAAAAATAAATTAGAATATGTCTCAAGAAGAAACACAACATACCAAAACACGTAAAAAAAATTAAAAAGTAGTTCTAAGAGAGAAGTTTATAGACATAAAGCACATATTAATTTTTTTTTAATTCTGAGGTCTGGAGTGTAGCTCAGTGGTAAACTGTGGGCTTACCATACACAAGACCCTGGGTTCAATCTCCAGGACACGTGCTCGTGCACACACACAGGAAAAAGGAGGAGGAGGAGGAATAATAAAGAAGACAGAAAGGAAAAGAAAAAGATTTCCAATGAACAACCTAACACTCCACCTCAAAAGCTAAAAGAAAACCAAACTAAGCTCAAAGCTTGCAAGTGAAATAAAATGAGAAAAATTAGATCAGAAACAAGAAGTGAATAGAGAATTAAAAAAAATTTAAATCAACAAAATTAAAGCTATTTTTAAAAACAGACAAAACTGATAAAAGCTTAGGTAGACTAAGAAAAAATAGGAAAATATAAATAAAATCAGAAGTAGAATATGATATTATAACCAATACTCTAGAAATAAAAAAAGGAGTATTATGAACAATTACATATTAACAAATTGAACAACATAGAAGAAATTATTTCATTCTAAGATTGAATCAAAGAGAGAGTATAAACATATTGGTAATAAGTAAGGATTGAATCAATAGCTCATGTCTTCCAGCAAAGAAAGACCTATAAGCAGATGGCCTCACAGGTGAATTTCACAAAACAAATAATTAATAGCAAACCTTAAGCTCTTTCAAAAATTAAGATGGAATACTTCCATACTCTTTTTAGGAAGCCAGGCTATCCTCATAACAAAGCCAGACAAAGATACCACAAAGGAAGAAAATATCCCTAATGAATACAGACACAAAATTCTGTAACAAAATATAACTAAATCAAATTTTCAAAATATTATCAAACCAAATTGAGAATCATACACCAAGACCAGGTGAAATTTGTCCCTGAGAGGTAAGTATGATTCAGCATCTGGAAATCAACCACTGTAATGCTCTACACTAAGAAAATGCAGGATCAAAAATGACATGGTAATCTCAATAGATGCAAAAATAAAATTTACAGAAGTGAACTTCTTTTAATGATTAAGAAAGGCAGCGGAGCACAACAGACACTAGCATGGCAATTTGTAAATTAATGGATGTGTAACTGATGTGATTCTGCAATCTGTGTATGGGGTGAAGGTGGGAGTTCATAACCCACTTGAATCAAAGTGTCGAATATGATATGCCAAGAAATTTGTAATGTTTTGAACAACCCACAATAAAAAATTTAAAAAAAAAGAATTCTTAATAACATGGATGTACAAGGAATTTACTTTGACATAATAAAAGTCATAAATGAAAAGTCCATAATATGAGTTCATACTCATTTGGTAAAACTAAAGTTTTCCTCTAAAATCTAGAAAAAAGATGATAAATGTTACTTATTCCACTTTCAAACAACATAATCCTAACCAGAGCAATTGGCTAAGAAAAAGAAACAAAATTTTTTCTAATTGGAAAAGAAGTATAACCACTATGAAAAACAATTGAGAGATTCCTCAAAAAATTAAAAATAGAACTACCATGTGTGGTTTAGCATCCCCACTTTTAGGTATGTATACAGAGGAGTTGAGGATCTCAGAGTGATGTCTGCATTTCAAAGTGGTGTTCCATGTCCACTGGAGCATTATTCACAATAGCTAAAAGATGGGAACAACCTGAGTATCTACTGATGGATGAATGACTTGAAAACTATGGTATATACATACAATAAATTGTTTCCTTAAAAAGGAAGAAAACACTACAATTAATAACAAAATGTATGAAACTGAATGACATTATGCTAAATGAAATAAGCTAGGCATTTAAGGACAAATACTACATGATCTCATTTACTTGATGAATTTGAAATACTTAAGCTCATAGAAGCAGAGAATGAAAGGATGGGTACAAGATGATGAGGGGAGGGAAAACAGGAACATACTGATTAATCAAAATGTATGAAGTTTTATATAAGATGAATAAGTCTTTAGGTGTACTGTACAGCCACAATGCCCATAATTGATAATATTACACTAGACGTTAAGTGATGTCATCACAAATAATACTAGTAATAAATAAGGAGAGAAGAAAATTTTGAAGAGGTTGATAGGTTTATTGCATAGATTTGATAATAGTTTCACAAATGTGTACTTATCTACAAATTTACCAAGTTTTATTTGTCTACTGATAAGCTTTGGGTATGTCAAATATATCTCAAAAAAGTGGTTTAAAATAACTGTAATTGAAGTTATACAAGGAATAAAATGCTCAAGGGAGATAAAAATCAAGCAATGAAGAGATTTCTGCAGAAATTATGGCATTTATAATTTAATATGTGTAAAAGAGTTACTGGATATTTTTAAATACAAGAGATTCATGGATATATTCAGATTTGGAAAGAGCAGTAAGGCAGTGATATGGAAAGGGACAAAAACAAGAGTCAAAGAAATCAATTATGTACTCAGTAAACATTTGGAAAACATGATAAAAAGCTACATTGTTAATAAACTCATATAACTGAGGGGAACAAAAAAAATAGAAACATTGGCAAAATATGCAAATGTATAGTCAACAATATAAAAAAGTAAAAGCTTTAAATAAAATATAAGAAGATATTCAACTCATCTTTAAACTCAAACAAGAAAAAAACAATGCCATTGTGTCTGGATTAGAATAATTGGAATAAACAATAACAATGGACAACCTGTCATTTATGAAGGGAAAGAAAGGAGAAATCATCAGAAAATGCAAACGTTTACAATGTATTTGATGGACAAGCAAAAACACTGAAGTCAAGTGACTATGTGGTCCAGTCCAGAGTAAGTTCTTCTGTTTATCCTCAGTTTTTGCCTGTATAAAACATGTTGCATGTGGCCTTTACACTGCAATGCAACAAACCTGCACCAATTCTCCAAGAAATTTTACTACAACCTCCTTTGGCTTAATAACTCATCTTCTATTACTCTAATTCCAAATTTTTGGACATAACTTGCTCAGCATTATGTGTGAGGTTTACTTTCCTGGTTGAACTTCCTATGTTCAACAAAGAGATTATCTGATACAAACCTGACCTTCTACACTCAAACTGGCCCTGGGTTGGAGAGTTCCCCAACAAGGCAGCCAGGTACAGTGACTGCCTGAAATACCACTTAGAGAAGCAGTAATGTGAAATAGTTATGAGGACAGATGCAGAAGCCAACTGGCTGTGTGACTGTGGGCAACACTTCTCTGTAAAATAGAATAAATAATCATCACTTACATGATAACAAGTCATTTTTGTTATATATAATCTCAAAGAAAAAAGATATTGGCCTGAAATAGAGCATAGTCACTGGAAAAGACAGAAGTTGTAGAAAAGAAAGCTTAGCAGACTTGTTTTTCTTTATTTTACATGTAGATTTGAAACCCTTCAGACAAAAAGAGAAGTTGTTGAGTTTGGTTTCTAATATTTATACAGATGTTTATAACAATTCTCAAAGGAGCATGCATTTCTGAGAACTCAAATACATGATAATTCCCTTAGGAGTTAAGATTTATGCATCTATATTGTCAGCAACCTATGTGACCTTTCTTGTAGTATTTGAAAAACTTCAAAACTTCACTATCACTTTTATCATGTTGTTTTTTCTATGTTCACACCATGTTAATGTTGTTACTTGAATCACAATACCAGGACTATAAATCTTGCTCAGCATTCATAAAATGGTACACTTAATGCATTCCTCTATTTTAGAGACTGGAGGACACAGTTGAATACTAAATGAAAAACATGTGACACAAACTTTATGGACTCCATCTGTGTGGATTTTCTCAGTCCTAATCTCTTCCAAAACTTCATCCATTTTCAGGGTTATACCTGTCACCAATTCACCTTCAGCTCCTGGCACTCTTGATTTCTTTTGTGTTCACTGTTTCCTATTTTTCCTGGTCAAAAATGTAAGATTTTGTCAGCTGTGATCTAAATTCATTTCCCCAAAGCCTGTCAACTGCCTCTGCCTCAAGGCCTTGGCCATCCAGGTGTTTATTTTCTCGTGGGAGTGCCAATTTAAAGGATGAAAGGCATCTATGAGGTTTATCTTAGAGCAATAGTTTTTAAATGGATTGTGAAATCCTTTTAAAATTTGGCTTCATTAATAGAAATGCCAGATCATACTGGAACAAACTTGAAATAACATTAAGTAAAAGCAAATTATTACTCAGGAGTTATATATGAATAATCTCTGTACCTCTCTGAAGGTATGGTTCTTTAATTTGGACTTTTTTCTTTAACCTCAAGTTAGAGAAACCTCATCTAGCCAATGTAAGTAACCAAAGAAATAAGAAACCTATACAACAGAAATTCAGAAAGCCAGTCAGGCTTCTGGAATGAACAAGATTTCTTTAACCTCTCCTTCTTTCAGTCAGTGTATTTTATTACTCTCTCTCATACACACTGCCTTGCTTTCCCGGCCCCACTAACTGGTTCTCTCTTGTGTAGACTAGTAGAAAAATATAACCATGAAGCATAGATCCAAAACCAAATACCCAGAGAAGGGATATCAATACTCCATTACTTTTCAGCTGTATCAAAGAGAAGTTTCCTGGACAAGCAAGCGCTAAAAGAGAAGGTTTATATTGGGGGGGGCGGGGATTATGGATTAAGGTTTAGGGCAACTCATTAGCTAAGTGATGAGAGAGCAATAAAAGAAGCAGAACTGAGGAAATAGTGATCAGTTAACCAACCAACAGGAATGTTACACTACCTTCCCCAAAAGAGCAAGCAACATTATTGGAGTACACATTATTGGAGTAAACATAGATTATGATTTCTCACTTGTAGGCTATAGCTATTGGATTGGTTGTGATACTTTATAAATAAATAAATAAATGGAAAAAAATCACTGATGTTAACTACAGATTTGTGGTGATAATGATGTGTCAATGTGGTTTCATCCATTACATCAAACATACCTATAGAATACTGATAATAAGAGAAATTATGCATATATGGGAGAAGGAGGTGTGAAGGAAACCTCTGTACCTTCTTCTCAATTTTGCTGTAAACCTAAATCTGCTCTAAAAAGTAAAGCCTATTTAAAAATCAAGTTCTTGTGAATTGTGCTGCTATAAACACTGATGTGGCTATGTTACTGCACTATACTGATTTTAAGTCCTTTGGGTACAGACCAAGGAGTTGGATAGCTGGATCAAATGGTGGTTCCATTCCAAGTTTTCCAAGGAATCTCCATACTACTTTTCAGATGGGCAGCACCAATTTGCAGTCCCACCAGCATTGTATGAGTGTGCCATTTCCCCCATATTCTCACCAACACTTATTGATGCTTGTATTCTTGATAAATGCCATTCTGACTGGAGTGAGATGAAATCTTAGAGTAGTTTTGATTTGCATTTCTCTAACTACTAGAGATATTGAAAAGTGTTTCATATATTTGTTGATGGATTGTATATCTTCTTCTGAGAAATGTCTGTTCAGATCCCAAGACCATTTATTGATTGGATTGTTTGTCTCTCTGGTGTTAAGGGTTTTTGTTTTTGTTTGTTTTTTTTAGTTCTTTATATACTCTGGAGATTAGTGCTCTGATGTGCATGTGGAAAAAAAATTGCTCTCAAAATGCAGGCTCTTTCTTCACCTCATTTCTTTTGCTAAGAAGAAGCTATTACAATTCACAGTAGCCAAAATGGAGCCAACCTAGATGCTCTTTAATAGATGAATGGATAGAGAAACTGTGGTATATATACACAATAGAATATTACTCAGCATTAAAAGAGAATAAAATTATGGCATTTTCAGGTAAATGGATGGAGAATATCATGCTAAGCGAAGTAATTCAATCTCCAAAATATCAAAGACTGAATGTTTTCTCTGATAAGTGTATGCTAATCCATAATGGGGCAGGGCATGGGATGAGTGGAGGAACATTGGATGGTCCAAAGTGGCTGGTGGGGAGAAGGCATGGGGATAGGAAAGATGGTGGAATGAGATAGACATCATTACCTTAGGTATGACTGCACGAATGGTGTGACCCTACTTTGTGTACAACCAGAGAAGTGATAATCTGTGCTCTATTTGTGTACAATAAATCAAAGAGCATTCTGCTGTCATGTATATTTGATTAGAATGAATGAATGAATGAATGAATAAATAAATAAAATTGTATGCTGGCTATGATGGTACATGACTACAATCCCAGCAACTCAGGAAGCTGAGATAAAGAGATTGCAAGCTACAGGCCAGCCTCAGCAACTTAGTAAGACACTGTCTCAGAATTTAATTTTTTTTTTATTTTTAAAAGAAGGACTGGGAATGTAGTTCAGTGGTAAACACACCTGGGTTCAATCCTCAATACAAAAGACAAAAAAAAATCAAGTTCTACAAAAAAGAAAAACTGTTTAAATTTTAGGAAGAAAATACAAACAAAAATATACTTCCTTCATTGACCTTTAAATTGTTACTAGAATGCATAAAGCTTTATTAAATAAATAAAATTAAAAGAAAAGATTTCTGATTGCCAGTTTAAAATAGTAAACTAAGAACATGTAGTTATCTTTTCATTTTCTCAGAATTCCATTTAGTTAATGGTAAAGACACATGTGAGATAAATATATAACCACAGTAAGTTTTGGAGTAGAAAGACCCTCCATGAACCAAATATTCTGCTGGTTTTTACACATTGAAAAGCAGGAGAAAATATATTTGAGGCAGAAAAACTGAATGCAGATGAAAACACAGGTTAGAAGGTGGATAGGAAGAGAGGACAGCAGTGGACAAAATTATTATTTCTAGAAAAGCCAGAAGCTAAAAGGTACAATACCAAGAGACTTGGAAAGAACTGTAGAGTACCAATCAAAGGAAATAATTTAAAAATTGTCCACATCACTGCAACTTGGCTCCTCCCAACTGACTCCCATCCCCATGTGAATGGTGAATGACAGGTCTTGCATGTTCAGTGAGCATAAACAAAGAACTGTTTTCTATAAAAAGCTGAATCAACTGCTTGGGAATAGCAAATGTTCCAAGTCTGGAATTTTATGCACAGATTAAAGACGCCCATGTCACTAAGCAAACACCCACTCAAACTCTGAAAAACAGTTCTTTTTGCTAACCAGTGTTCTGTTTCAGACAAGATACCCAACTAGACAGTCATACAGACAGACATCTGGGATCTAGGCTACTACTACAAAACAGAACACAGGAGGAGACCTAGCAAAACCAGTTTTAGCCAAAAAAAATGCCATGTTGACTTGGTATTCACCCCACCACACCCCAAAAAAATCATAAATAATCCTGCTCATTAATTGAAAATCTCCCCTTTCTTACCTTACACTTAAAAGGATCCCAGTCCTTTGTTCAGATTGAAAGCTGATTTGAGAGTGTTACTTTTCCTGGCTTTTCCTTAATGTTTGGCCAAAAAATAAGCTTTCCTTCAATGCATAATTTTCTCGTGATTTTGCTATTGTTTCCATGATTCTGAGAGGATGAAATATCCCAGTCTGGGGTCAGGCACTATGGCACATGCAAAGGTTCACCTCAGGAACTCAAGAGGAAGCTGAAGCAGGAGAATCACAAATTCGAGGTCAGCCTCTGCAACTTAGTGAACTCCTCTCTCAAAATAAAACATAAAAAGGACTGGGGATGTAGCTCAGTAGTGGAGCACTTCTGGGTTAAATCCCCAGTACCGGGGGAAAAATAAGAAACCAGTTTGGGTCAAAAACTGTTAATATACTCATTTTCTCCAATGAATCTTGTGGGCAGACTGCTAACCTGTTTCCCATCTAAATACTATCTACATATCTTTAGATTAACTCTACTGCTCATCAGTAATGGCACACATACACTTGAACACACAAACATAAATACACAATGAGCTTGCAGTCTGCCTATCTAGATAAAGATAATGTCTGATGCTTTGCAGAGAAATATCTACAGAGTACCAGAAGAAATTCATGCCAGCAACTGATGCCAACCAACAATGTATTTTATTCTTAAAGATAAAGGAAAACTCAATTCTTATACAAGAATTAGGAAAAAATCATTATGCAAATACAACTATCAAGAAGAATATGAGGATTTGTTGTCTTGTGCCTTATAGGATACTGAGCAATGTTCCTATGCTTTACCCCACAATATGCCAGCACCCCCGATCCCCTCTCTTGACTATAAAAAATATTTCAAGGATTAAGGATACAGCTCCATGTTAGAGTACATTGCTAGAACCACACAACAAAAGAAAAACAATGTCTTAAGATCTTCTATATGTCCATTATGGGGTAAAATAATCAATTTCAGAGCCGCTGGTCTAGAGAAAGAAACTATAATTTGATATGCAGGAAGTTCATGAATATTTTAAAGGAATGATATCAACTTAAACTAAAAATAAAAGGGAGAGCACCTAAGGCAAAACAAAAGGAAAAGCTGTCTTTGGATATATAAATTGAAAGCAGGCTATGAGAGATATTTACTTGCAAACATAGTTTCTTTCTAAGAAAATGACAGTACTCTCATTAAGAGTGGGATATAATCCCAGGGCTTGTAAGACGGGAGGATGGTGAGTTCAAAGCCAGCCTCAGCAACACGAGGTACTAACCAACTAAGTGAGACCCTGTCTCTAAATAAAATACAAAATAGGGGTGGGGATGTGGTTCAGTGATTGAGTGACCCTGAGTTCAATCCCCAATACCATAAAAAAAAAAATCTGAGCAGACCCTGTGATTGCATTAACTAATAAAATACAGTGCCTGTAATGCTATGCCAGGTGACAAATCATGGCCTTAAAAAGCTGGCAGCTTCCATTTCTATCTCTTTGAAAGCATATTTTTATACTTCAGCTGGTGTAAGTGAGATTCATACACATGGAAAGGATATCTGTAGGTATTTCAGCAAACAACCTTAACTGAACCTGAATTTGGGCATCTCAGTAGGTTGAGACCAGACCTTTTGATGACCGTCTGTATCTGACTGCAACAAGAGGAGATCCCAAACAAGAACCATCCAGCTGAGCCTAGGCAAATAACACAGTATTATTTTAAGCCACTAAAACTTTTAGTGTCTTATTATCTATAAATACATAGTTCATATTCAGGGAAGAATTTCTGGGTAATCTCATTGACCTTTCAGATATTAAACTATTGATCATCTCAACAGGCAAGCAATTTAAACCAGCTAAAATTCTGGCTGAAAGATGAGAGAAAATCTCATGAGTGATAGAAACAAGAGATGATGATTATCTACCATGGTCTTGGACAAAGTGGCAGCATTGGGAACTATACTTTGTTCCACTCAGACTTCTATACTAAATCTTATAAAAATTTCAACTGGTCATCTCCTCAAAATATCATAAATTGAATGGACTAAATGTGGGACATCAAAAGATCTATATAGTAGAAGGGGTGATAGAGATACCTCTGATGTCATGGATCATATCATATAATAATAAAGGTCAGTGGGAAGAAATTTAATGACCCTAAGGAGAAATCAACAAACACTGGGAAGTAGTAGCCTGTGTATTAATACTCCAGCATCCTGTATGCTCAGTAGAAAATTCTGGGAATTATTAGGTACCCTTTCTCAGAAGATGTTGGAGGAATTGAGTTCCATTGTTCAAAGCAGCCATATTCATAAAACACCCTTAAATTGAATTTTCTTCTTTTTCAACCTCCTCTACTCATTTTTTCACTTCTAATTCCTGATTTTGACACTAAATTACCTAAACTCAAATTTTTGTCTTCGGTTCTGTTTTGATGGAGAAGCAAAATGAAGATAATCGAATTGATATGACACTTGTAATCAGCATCTGTATATGAAAAATGCCTACAACCACCTTTGAAATTCTTTGAAAGTGATATAAAACCTGTATTTTATCTAAATATTATTAAAAATAACAGCATAATATATTTTAAGATATTCAAAAATTCATATTTTACCTCCTCTGAAACATTTCTGAAAAAAAATCATAGATGAAGTCTAGGAAATTGTAAAATTGGAAAGAAATAAGACCTGAAATCCAGAAAAAAATAGATTAAAAATGTTCATCATTGCTAGCAATTAGAGAAATGTAAATCAAAATCACTCTGAGATTTCATCTTACTCTAGTCAGTATGGTAGCTATTATTCATACAAACAACAATAATTGTTTGTGAGGATGTGGGGAAAAAGGCACACTCATACATTGCTGGTGGGACTGCAAATTGGTGCAGTCAATATGGAAAGCAGTATGGAGATTTCTTGGAAAATTGGGAATGGAACCACCATTTGATCCAACTATCCCTCTCCTGGGTCTATACCCAAAGGACTTAAAAACAGCATACTACAGGGACAAAGCCACATTAATGTTTATAGCAGCACAATTCAATATAGCTGAACTATGGAATCAACCTAGATGGCCTTCAATAAATGAATGGACAAAAAAATGAGGCATATATACACAATGGAATATTACTCAGCAATAAAAGAGAATAAAATCATGGCATTTGCAGGTAAATGTATGGAGTTAGAGAAGATAATTCTAAGTGATGTTAGCCAATCCCCAAAACACAAATGCCGAATGTTTTCTCTGATATAAGGAGGCTGATTCATATTGGGGTAGGGAGGGGAAGCGTGGGAAGAATAGACTAACTGTAGATAGGGCAGAGGGGTAGGAGGGGAAGAGAGGGGGCATAGGGTGGAATGTGATGGTCATTATTATCCAAAGTACATGAATGAAGACACGAATTAATGTGAACATATTTTGTGTACAACCAGAGATATGAAAAATTGTGCTCTATATGTGTAATAAGAATTGTAATGCATTCCACTATCATATAAATAAAAAATTAATAAAAAGAGAAATACAAAAATAAAGAAATTTTGGATGATAATACATACCTACCAAATATTCAGTTAAAAAAATAGATATTTAGAAAGATAGAGGACTTCAAGAATGTTTTCAAAGGGAAAACAAAACCAAAGAGACATAATATGAGTAAGAGGTACAAGATATTTATCATAATGTGTACTACTTATGTATTATATGTATATGCAACTTGTTTATA
This sequence comes from Marmota marmota marmota, assembly GCF_001458135.2. NCBI lineage: Eukaryota > Metazoa > Chordata > Mammalia > Rodentia > Sciuridae > Marmota > Marmota marmota. The sequence continues at coordinate 12,087,548 of NW_025999968.1, read as the reverse complement.
AAATAATTGGCATATGAAATAGATACACATATGTAATATATAAAAGTTTCTTTAGTCAAAAAAAAGGGAATAGTAAACTTGAAGGTTGAAAATTACATTCTATACTAAAGCAAGTGATATATGGCGTAGAGTTTGGATGTGAGGTGTCCTCCAAAAGCTCACAAGTGAGACAATGAAAGACAGTTTGGAGGAGAAATGAGTGGATTATATATATATCCTTAACATAATTGGGGGGTTTAATCTCTGATGGGATTAACTGAGTAGTAACTGGAGTCAGGTGGGGTATGGATAGAAGAAGTGATTCAGTGGGGGCGTGGCTTTGGGATATATGTTTTGTATCTGGAGAGTGAAGTTTTTCTCTCTCTGCTTCCTGATCACCATGATGTGAGCTGCTTCCTTTTGCCACACCCTTCCACCATGATGTTCAGCCTCACCTGGAATCCTAAAGAGTGGAACCAGCCTTCTATGGACTGAGACCTCTGAAACCTTGAACCCTCAAATGAACTTTTCCTTTCCTAAAATTGTTCTGGTCAGGTCCTTTAGTCATGGCAATGAAAAAAGCTGACTAAAACAACATGGCATAATGCCTTTGACATTCACCCTTGTTAAGAGGACTGCAAAAAAAAAAAAAAAAAAAAAAAAAAAAAACCCTCTTCTGATGTCCCAAATCACAGAGAAGTAGAATGAAGGGCCTCAGCCAAAGGGCTCAGTGAGATTGGAGTGAAGGTCAAATATCACTTTTCTTAGTCTAGCTATTGAGGGACAAGATTTTTGAGGAAGAAGAGAATAATTAAAAGCGACTGTTTGATCACTAAAATAAGCATCATCTTCTCCATAGATATATGTTTCAATATTTTGTGTCCAACGTATTGACAATGTAATTAAGAGACTAAGGATTGCAGTTACTTCATAGTTCTCATTCTGTTTCATCATGGCCTGCCTCTCCATTACTCTCAGAAGTCTTGGAGCCAGGTAGGGAGGATGATCAATTTTGGAAGTCTGCTGTGTACTCACAGCTCTACTGTGGTCCATACATTACCAGATTATCTACATACAATACTCCTTAAATAGGAGGAACCTCGAGTGTAATTCCCTTCCCCAAACCAAAACACTAGTAAAGAAAAACGTAACAGGAATAAAGAAGCCATGATTTCATTTTCAAAGAAGAAAAAAACTGATTTGCTATGGTAGTAGTATCAATATAAGGAGCCTAGCTCTCCCGGTTCAGCCACGTTGCTGAACTTATGTCTTCCATGTTTGTTTTTTTTAATACTTTATTTATTTATTTATTTATTTATTTATTTATTTATTTATTTTTATGTGGTGCTGAAGATGGAACCCTGTGCCTCACATGTGTCAGAAGAGTGCTCTACCACTGAGCCACAGCACCAGCCCCCATGTTGGGTTTTTAAGTTTCCACTGAGTAGAAAAGGTTTAAATCTGGTCTGAATCTACATCTAAAATTAAAGTTATATTGACAGAATCTACATTAGTTTCATACTACAGTGTGCTACTCAAAACACACTTCTTACAGACAGTTTCTACAGTTTGGAGCTCAGAGTCTAACTATAAAATCCAGGTGCACAGGGCTGTATTTCTTTTGGAGACTTTTAGCTTTCTGCCTTTTCCAGATTTTAGAGACTGCCTGAATTCCTTGGTTCTTAGCTCTTTCCAAAATCCCTCTAGTAGCATCAGCCAATTTCCCTGGAATTCTGACCCCCCTCTTCTGCCTGACTTTTTAAGAATCCTTATAATGACACTGGGCTCACCCAGATAGACCTATGGGTTTCCCTTCTATCTGAAGGTGTTAAACAACATCTACAAACTCCCATTTTCCCTGTTACCTAACAGGTATAATAAATCAGGACATGGGCACTGAGCAGGAGAGGGGTTGTTATTATGCCTACACTAGAGCTTATTTTTCTGGAATTCATATATTCTGATCTTGAAACAAAGATTCTGAACAGTTCATAAATAAAAGGTGTGATTTCCTATTTTGGTATGAAGGACAATGTTAAAAACACTTTTGATTATCAATTAACAGAGTTCTTAATACAATACCAGGGAGGGAAAAAATTTCTTTCAACTTGATTTGTAAGAAATGGTTCAGATTTGGGATACATAATACAATAAAAGAAAACATCTTTGATGAGAAGAGAAGCAAATTCTCCCATAATAAAAGCACATGTCATAAAATTTTAGACCAAAATGTATGAAGCGGGATAAGCACTACCACAGAATGACCTTAAGCTTGAATTTTAGACACTTCTCTTCACTGGCTGGATGATTATTGATAAGTTATTTAAGAAATCTGTATCTTACTTTCTCATAGGTGGAATGGAAAGTGTTTTGGATGGCAGTTACAATTTATAGTTGTGAGGATTAGAGAACATGCTCCTGAAGTCTCTCAGAGGTTGGTCCAGAGTACCTGCTTATTAACAGTAGCAACTGTGTTTCCACTTCTTTCATCTCATTGTGTATAGAAACTTTCTATGCAAGGACGTTTGCATTATATGATTAAAATTCATACATTTGTGTCCCTGAATGCAATTTGGCTTCCAGAGAGTTCCTGCATGGCTGGAACTCCTTTCATGATAATAGTAACAAATTGCCTGGTAAATGATCCAATAACAAGTTAAAGAAATACTCAAGTTTTGACAATTAAATTACACAAAGTTTTGAATGCCACAGTCACAAAACTGAAAATAGACAACAATGGAATGTTGCTAGGGGAATACTGATACCAAGATTTACCATCCCCAGGCTATCATATGGAACATAAATAATTTTCTGACTTGAGTTATAAGTCAATTTAATAAATAAAGAGACATAGGGATCTTTCAATGTAGACATAATTACTAACCTCTTTTTCTGGTTCCTTTAGGTCATTAAGTGATTCCTGACACCATCACCCCAAGTCAGCATCAAAATGAAAAGGTTTTGACCTAGTTGGTCATATACAAATTATTTCAAATCTCAGTTAAGCTAGGATACATAGAGCTTTTTTGAAACAAAATTAAGTGTTAACTATTGAGTAGGTAATATATTCCCTGAACAAATCTAAAACAAGGCTACCCAAAACACTATTCTATAAATTTAAAAAATATTTACAAATGTTGATAGTTAATATTCTTAATTTAGCCATTAAAGTATCCAGTACTGCATTTCTGGACTGACAATTCACCAAAATAAATGTATTCCTAGCAAAAAGTCTGTCAAACATCAAAGAAAGGGATTTTATCCATAAAACAAGAAAAATAGTTTCTTGGTATATTACCTATGACATACATCAAAATGTACATATTTTGTCCCAAAATCTATAACGCATCTCACCTATGAAGTTTATAGTTTTAAACTCGATATGAAAACTGCAAACTCCATTCCACTGGCTTCAATATTCATAAACAAAATAGAATTAAACTAAAGCAATGATAATTTGTCCTTTTATAACATTGTTTCCTCTGAAGAAATTACTTTTTGGTTTCCTGTCTTATTCTTCTGAAGAATGAATAAAAATCAGAAAACTTTTATTGCCTTTTAAATTTAAAAGTACAAGTAGCAAATAAGAGAGGGTCAGCCAAGCCAAGGAATTATCCACTGTTAAAGGACCAGAGAGTCTGCTCATATTGCCAAAGGCCTTCCTGATTTAATCAGTGTGATTTCATCAACCTTGGGGAAAAGAATAAAAGAAAGTTTACATTCTTATGACAGCTAGAACTCAGAGGTTTTAATATTGTCAAAGACTTAGATCTTGAGGGATTTTACAATGGGAGCCTTCAGCTATCTATACCTCTAAGTTTTTGAAGCTGGGAAAACTATTAAAATAAGAATATAAAATGGCAAATACCTTGATATGAGGCCTTTGCAGCAGGATATGATTTTAAATGAAGAAGCCACTTTCCACTTTGTAGTTTTGATAGATGTCTAGAGGGCCTTCTGAAAGTAAAACAAAATGAAAGGAACAAAAGCTGAGGGCTCATTTTATCAGGAGACCCCTGGTTTATTCTTCAGTTCAATTTTGGTAAATCAATATAAGAAAGCTCAGAAAATACTAGAGAACTTCTCTTCCTTCAAAACTCAATCCATATCGCATCTAAGAGGATACCCTAATGTGTTCATTTCATCATTTTCTTGAGGTTCAACTAAACTTGTATTCTCATTCAAGAGAAAACATAACTGACTTCATTCCAGTCTATAGAAGCTTCGACATATTACTTCATAATAGACACAGTGTTTTGCATACCAGGTTTGCTGAAAAGACTGAATTAATTAGTTTGTCAAAAAAATACTTCCAAAGTATCTTTATTTTGTTGTTTGAATAAAACAATGATAATGACAAGGTAAGGTCCCCATCCTCACAGAATTTATAGCCTACCTGTAGAAACAAATAATAAACAACTAATTATTCATTTCACATGTGATAAGCATGATAAATCAGAGAAGACTATTAGGAAAGCTATTAGTGGACTTGACTCTATGGGCCTCAGAGAATGATTCCTAAGGAATGAATGTGTATGCTGATTTCGAAGGTTGAGCAGGATCAACAGGGCAGACAGATAGGTGGTAAAAGAGAGGAAGATGACTGTCCAGGCTGAGTTAACAACCTCAGAACAGAGGGAAGTGTTACAACTTTGAGAACCGAGACAAAATAAGAATGGGTAAGGCCAACAGTGAAGGGTATACTACGAAGGATACAGAAAAGGAGGCAGAAGCTATATCATGCCAGGCTTGGAGGCCATATCAAAAACAATGATAAACCACTGAATGGTTGCTATGGTTTGACAGTCCTCATCAAAACACATGTTGAAATTCAGTCTCCTTTGTGAGGTATTAAGAGATGGAACCACTTGGGACATTTTAAAGGACATTGAGGGCTATACCCTCATAGATAGATTAACTTAATAGATGATTAATGTGTTATCAAGCAGTGGCTTTGTTATCAATGCAAGTTCTCTCTGGCTAGCTTGTTCTATCTCACTGGTGCCCTGCACTGCCTTGGGAGTCTACCAACAAGAATACTCCTACCAGATTCAGCCCTTGAACCTTGGATTCCCTGGCCTCCAGAACTATAAGAAATAAATTTCCTTATAAACTATCCAGTCCGGGGGTTGGGGTTGTGGGTCAGCAGTAGAGTGCTCACCTAGTACATGTGAGGCTTTGGGTTCAATCCTCAGCACCACATAATAATAAATAAATAAAAGAAGGGTATTGTGTCTGACTACAACTAAAAAATATAAATAAATAAATAAATAATCCAATTCTGGATGTCCAGTTATAGCAATAGAAAATGGACAAAGATGAAAGTTTTGAGCAATATGCTGATGCTATGAGACTTGTGTTTTTAGTAGATAATTTAGGCTGCAATGTGATTTAATATTTTAATGAAACATTTATTTCCCAATGAGTCATGGAGGTTCCCCATATCATAAAGCAATGGCAAATTGAAAGGAAAATGAATGAACAACAAATATACACCAAAAATGCTAAATTCAGAAAGTACAACTATATGACTGGATAGAAAATCACAAATAGTTTCTGACTCAAATAATAATCTCTGGCTTTACAATTTGTATTTGGATATTTACAGTTTGTATTTGGATAAAATACAAACTCCAAGACTGTATTTATTTTAACTGTTTGTCTACTAATTTATTCCCAGCACCTAGAACTATGCAATAGCAGATCCTCAATAAATAATTACTAAATGAATGAACATGTGTGCAAATAAAATTTATTTACAATGACTGTGCACCACAGTAATTATATTCCTCATTCTCCTGATAGTTTCCATCAATATCATCTGTCTGTATATTCTTCCTCTTCACCATTTCTCCAAATTAAGACAAAATATAGTAGAGCTCAGTGACAAGATAAGCTAAGTGGTGTCAAACAACAAAGAAGAAATTATGTAAAAGGAAAAAATAAAAGCAGCATAAGACCAAAAAAAGGGGGGGAATTTGCTAGGGCAAAAGATCATATATCTGAAGAGGTTCAAGCCCCGTTCAGGAGTAGTAGATTATAGCCACTAAGTAAACCCCTCTCTTCAAGTGTTCATATTATAAACTTGTGTTAAGAGCAGTAAGTTGAGAAGGTATGAAAGTCAGTTACATGTCCACCATATCAAAATAAAAAGGCAGCCAGATATGGCGGCACAAGCCTATAATACCAGAAGTTTAAAAGGCTGAGGCAAGAGGATTAAGAGTTCAAAGCCAGCCTCAGCAACATGAGGTGCAAAGCAATTCAGTGAGACCCTGTCTCTAGATAAAATACAAAATAGGGCTGGGGATGCGGTTCACTGGTTGAGTGCCCCTGCATTCAATCCCGAGTGCAAAAAATTAATTAAATAAATAAGAAAGGCACCTTATAGGTGCTGAGTTCACATAGGAAAGTGAAATGAGCAATAACCTGAGGTTGATGGTTTAGCAGCTCTGTCCTCTCACTTTCCCTACAACAATGAGCACTTTCTGTGTCTTTAGTGTTCTATCAGCCAGGAGAGAGCTTCATGCCTCCCTTTCCTATACATACACATACACATACACACTCACAAGGTGAGGTTAGCATGTGCATCTCCCTATCTACCTTAGGTGGAAAGAACTTGTGTGAGACCCTGTTTCAGAGAGCATGCAGGACCAACTGGCTAGAGATTTCTAGAGCTTAGAGTTACAGCAAAACTGGTCCAGTGACCAGCCTTCAAGTCGTTTCATCCCTAGGGCTCTATAAAAAGGTGAACTATTTGTGAAGAGTGAGACTAATATAAGAATAGTTTAGATTTATGAGAACTCAGAATATATGTCCCAGAGAAATATTTGTGAAAGACTGACTGGAGCACCCCAGCTCCAGCAGTGAAAAGAAGCCAGAAGGAAGTTGCAGAACAAAGTAAACAAATGTTAAGTAAATTGCTCAATGTTACTGGAACATTTAAACATCCATTAGTAAAAAATTTACATATAAAATAAGAACCAGATTTAAGGATATTATCAAAATAGAAATTCTACTAATCAATTTATTTGTTGCTGTTTGTGTGCAAATGTGTATAAAGATGGGAGGTGCCTGAGTGCCATTTGTGCACAGGAGTAGAAATGAAATGATGAAAACACAGTTTATGTCTTTTAGAGCATTTAGGTGCTTTGATTTTAACATTTGTTTGCAGAGTATAACTTTGTATATTTCTCCTAGGTAACAAAGGAAACTTAAGAATACGTGTATCATTTTCAACTAGAAAATACACAAACAAATAAAAACAGAAAAACTTCAAAGTCAGTGCATCTAAAAAAATCCAGGAAAGACAAAAGAAGCAATGAAGTAACATGATGAATAAAAACATGAAGGTAGATATTAAAGTTTCAGTAAACATAGCAAATATAAATGTACTTCTCTCATCTATTAGAAGATATTTCAAAATGTATTGAAGTAAGCTAATTACCTAACCATATTCAATGCAATTATTGAAGTGCTAACTTTGAGGTGCCATTTTTAAAGGTAATCATGTAGGGGAGCAAGTTTGGAATCTGGTATACATGTGGAAGGACTGGATTTACATGGAAACCTAGTATAAGTGTAAATGCAAAGAATGTGCACAAAACTTGAGTTGATAAGTGTCCTTAGACATTCTTTTTTAGATACTTCCATATTCTCAGTGAAAGAGGAATATTACAGATGGGAGATATTACAGACATTACAGATGGGAGACAAGGTTTGAGGAGAAAGGGAAAGAGTATGAGTGTGAAACAGGAGTATCAGAAAGTTCAACATATTCCTGTAAAATTTAGTATGCTTTCCAGATAGCATTAAAAACTCACTTGATATTCATTGCAATGAATGGAAAGTGTGACTATTCAGCATATTTGAACATATTTGTTTTTTGTCTTCTAGTCAGTAGACTGATTCAAACATGGAGTAGACAAACAGCTCTTTTAACTAGAGTTTTGGTTTTTCAAAGTAAGTTCAATGAAGCAAGATAGGAACAAAACTGAGCATATGTGCAGGAAGTTCTGTGATTGCTCACAGAATTCAAGCCTAGCAAGAGAGTGAAGTGCATAAAATTAATTTACTGAAAGATCTGTAAACTATTTGTAAAGACATGCTTTAAAGCAATATTATGTAAGTAAGAGTTGCAATACAGGGAAAGACAAGATCATTGGGAGATAAAATGTTAAAAGAATCATCAAATTGAAATTCAACTCAAGTAGAAGTAGTTGGGTATTGGTGTTAGTGAAAGGGTCATGTAGTAAGGTGAAAATCTTTGGGAAAAGGAAGGAAACAACCCAGGGATTGAGTTGACAGCAAAATAATAGACAGCAAATGATATGAAATGAAATTTTATATAATGAAATTCCTCTCCAGTTCCAGAACTATAAGATCTGTGACAGAAAAACTTTAAATATTTTAAAGACCTATAAAAAAGTGTCTTAAGGATCTGAAGGTTAGGAGTATGAATAAACAGGCTTCTACTGCAGAAAAGAACAAAGGAATGAAATGTTTCAGTAATAGAGTGGTCATGTATGGGGTATTTGCTGCCGTGGGGCCATGATTTCTAGAAAGCACAGTGAAGATGTTTCAGGACTCTGGAAAATATTTGGACTCTAGAAGTCTGAAGCTTATCTTAGTATCTGAGAAATAAGGACAGAAAGCATGAGATTTGTCCTGGTAGATTCAAAGTATATAGTGTGTACAATGATCTGAGTTTAGAGGTAAGAAGGAGTAGGTATCTGAAACTTTCTCCAGACTCTTCTCCATGGAGATCTCTGGAAGTGGGGCTTTAGTCTCAGGGCTGAAGATGGAAAAATCCTTCATGAGAAATGGTTCCAGTCACAGTGCAGGGTTGACTGAGCCCTATTAAAGTGGGAGTGACTTAGAGCAATTGTTCTGGCACATCCTTTACCATTTGTGCAGTTCAAGAAGTCTAGGAAAGCCCAAAGTGGAAACCACAATCCTAAACTCTACCCAATTTAGGGATTTCTATCCCATTTCTTAAATAGCATCTTCTAACCTCAACCTTCACCCTGTCCCTAGGGAGTATAGGGAAAGTGTGAGTGAGTCAGAGTGTCAGATATGGAGTAAGGATGTCTTTGAGAACGTTATTTGACATTTCTAAAAGTAAAGTAAAACATTTTAACATTTTCTTTAATTTTTCAGCCTTTCAGGATACACCAAATTATTCTATAGAGATCTAACATCCTACATCCTGGTTTTCTAAACCTCCTTTTCCCACCTTTACCATGGACCACTTACTCTTCCCTACTCAAGTCCGCAATACACTTTCACTGTTCTATGACTTTGTTTATTCTACTCTAATGACCTAGAATTTCAACACCTATCCTTTCATCATCTTGACACACTTACTTAAACCTAATAAAGCACCAGCCTCACCAGAAGTCTCTAATCAAATGCTCCATTCTTAGTGTGGCACCCTACCTTCATACATACTATTCCATCAGAACTTCAATAATATGCTAAATAGTACAAACTTGTCTTCCCCACCAGATAGTAAGTTCCTCAAAGTTGGGAAATACTATTGAAGTTCATACCACAAGGACCTCAAGTGCCTAAGTCTTGTTGAATTAAATTAAATATAAATTATTCATTAAATATTTCTGCACAGGTGATATCATTGAAAACTAGATTCATATGAAGTCTATCCCAGTTTGCAAAAATGACTCAGATACACATTTTATTAAGAAATAGTTTAATCACATTTCCAAGAATATTATAAGGAAATAAAATTTAAATTTTTTATATAGAATCATTTATTTTATTTGAAAATGATTAGTTCAGTCATCCCAGGAACATAACTGGAACTAGGAGCCTCCAAGCAGATTAATAAATACAACTGGTTTTCATGAGAAATTAAGAAATAAAAGTACACTCTCTTTATCAAGGTGCAATAATATTATGCACTTAAAAATCACAAAGGAAGTAAAGGTTAATTGGAATTTAAATTAAACTCCATTCTAGTAGACTGAATGGCTCTTTAATCAAAAGGTGGAAGCCAGCACTAAACACTCTGATACATACATGATCTAGATACTGGCTTGTAGAATATGATAAATGGAGTACAAACAATTTTGTTATACATAGGGGCACAACTACCTACACCATAGAAACAGTCTGGTAAAGTACAATCTACACATAAAGTAAAACATACCAGCCATAGAGTAAAAACAGAAGTCATAAGCAATCACACAGAAGGATTATTACCACAGCATTAGCCCAAACCAGTTCAAGTAATGTGGACATCCCAGAGGTCACTTCAAATTTTAAAACCTTTGAAAAAGTGAGGTGAAATGCAAACTCTACAATCAAATGGTCATTGAATGACAATAAATATTGGTATTTTTGAGGTTTAAAATTTTAAGCATAATGTTTTACCATGGCAGAAATATATAAGCACATATAAAATATACCTCACATTGTTGTAATTTGCAATAGGGAGATGTTGAAAATTAAAATTACCCATGAGGAAACTTCATATCAATGGAAAGTTTTCCTAAAGAAAAGCAAGTAACTATCTGATTATGTTCTATTTGAATTACCAAAAACAAACCCTTTCCAGGTAATTTGAGGATTAATATATTTGAATATAGTTATCCTAGCAGTAAACATGCATTAAAAATGTAAGAAATTATATTTTTTGAAACAACAAATGTGTCATGGAGGATTTCACATTAGGAATAAAACTTGGCACAAAGTCTTTCATCAAGAAATCTTTTAAGTTGGTCATGTATCTCTCCAAAATAAATGTGAACAGAAAGTCATTAATATGAATAAACTTTTTATAGTCCATATGATATTTGAGGCAAAGAACAGGCAAAACCAATTTTTATATTTTATCTCCCTCTTCCTCCATCTCTTACTAATTTGCCTCAGGCATGGTTTAATACTTTATTTAAGCTGTATATAGTTGAATGTCTAAATATATTTTGATATGATCATACTAAGAACATTATATAGGTGTTTTTAGTATGATCATATCAATTATGTTCTGTCATTATATAGAACATAATTAGGTGAATAAATTTCCAGAAAAAAATACATATATATATATATATATATATATATGTGTGTGTGTGTGTGTGTGTGTGTGTGTGTGGTGTGTGTGTATGTGTATATGTATGTATAATAAGAAATCAGTTGTAAAAGGTTGCGTACATCACGACTTCATATTTTCTAAAAACACTAAGGAGGACTATAATCTATATAATTGCTTATCTAAATGCTATGCCCCTAACACCCAATTGAATTGAGCCTTCTAGTAAGAACTTTGAAAACTTGGGGTTGGCCAACCCAAAGGAGGCATTTTCCAACTTTTCAAGATGCAGTTCAACCTCAAGAATTATATGTCTCTGAAAGATACTCAGTAACTTGTATAAGGGCAAAAGGACTAAGGATAATAGGGGTGTGAACATAGAGTGGCAGTAAGCTAGAAGACAAAGGGAGTTCTATTTTTATACTCAGCATTTGAATCAGTTCCTACCAGGTAGGCTAAAGGACACTGGCAATGCTCACTGAAGGACTCTGAAACTAAATTTCCTATATCAAATCTTTCTCCATTTCATTCCCTCAGCTTCCAAATACCTGGGCCATCATGAGTTCAAAAATATTTTATTAATTAAAATAAAAAACTACTGATTAAAAATATACTTATAGACTAGCAATTATTAAATGTATTGTTATATGATACTAATCCTGAAATACTCTCATTCAGAAAAAAAAAACTCTAAGTTTAAAAACTTTTTTAAAAAATAGCCTGTATTGGAGAGTAAATATTCACATCAATATATTTAAATATATTAAAAGTTCTGAGAAATTAAACAGGAACAATACATGTTTATCATTGTTTAATTTCTCCCTCTTAGCTCTAGTGCCATTTGACTTTGAGGTGTATCCAAAGGCACCTACACCTTCAGGTGTTAAAAACTGTACTAAGGGGTTACAGCCACTAGCTGATCTTCTCTGGTTGTCTCCTAAAGTGTGCAAACCATTTGTCTACGTGTACAAGTCAGAAAATTTAATCTCATTCTTTCCTTTGCCTTTTGTTTTGTTTTGGGTACAGAGGATTGATTTCAGGGGTACTCGACCACTACCCACATCCCCAGCCCTATTTTGTATTTTATTTAGAGACAGGGTCTCAGTGAGCTGCTTAACGCCTCGCTGGCTTTGAACTCACAATCCTCCTGCCTCAGCCTCTCAAACTGCTGGGATTACAGGTGTACACCACCATGCCCAGCTTCCTTTGCTTTTTATACATAATCCAATATCAGTCCCATTAATTCCGTATACAAGTCATGCATTTCTGTACATTTTTCTCTATATCTGCCATTACCATTCTAAGACAACTACCAATCTGTCTTACTAGAATAACCTGCTATGGACCCCTACCCAGGACTCCCATATCCATTGTTTCCTCTACATTAATCTGCTAAAACTACCATAACAAAAATGCCACAAGCTAGGTAGACTTAAAAAAGAGAAATTTATTTTCTCATAGTTCTGGAGGTTGGAATCCAGGATCAAAGAGATTAAAAATTTTATTTCCAGTTGTAAAGGTCGGGCGAGCGTCGGAGGAAGAGACCACCAAGAGACTGTCTCATGCAACAGCAAAGGGTTTATTGGGGGTCCAGCATGCTGGGGCTCAGAGCTCACTTGAATAGAGCAAAGAGAGAGCCCTGAGAACAGCTTAAGCAGAGCTTATATACTTTTCTTGGAGAGGGCAGGGAAGGAAGTTCATTGATGGGTCAGGGTGAGTGGGCGGTTTGCCTTCAACCGAGTGAGGGAGTGCATTCTGCAGTTTGGCAGTTGGGGACAGCACATTCTGGGAACAAGATTAGCAAACAGTTCTCAAGATTTCAACAGTGTTTTGTTAAGCATACAGAAAAACGGAGTGACAAGTACCTATTTTATTAACCTTTCACAGTGAGGACTCTGTTATGCTTTGGATCTGAACTGCCTTCCAAAGACTCATGTACTTAAAGAGCTGATCCCCAAAGCGGCAATGTCTAGAAGTGGGGCCTTTAGGAAATGATTGGATCATGAGGCTGATAATTAATTATCAGTGGATTAATCCATTAGATGGAGTAATAATTGAATGGATGGATTACTAGGAGATGATAGAAACTGTAGGAAGTGGGGCCTAGTTAGAGGAAGTAGGACATTGGGGGTAGAGTGTATTTTGTGCCATTTCTCCATAATGTTCTGCTGTACCCCAAGCTCAAAGTACTGAGTACTGGCTGATGGGGGACTAAAACCTCTATAACTCAGAGCTGAATTAAGTTTTTCTCCTTCAAGCGGTTTCTGTTGAGTATTTTCATCACAGCAACAAAAAGCTGTCTTCCTACAAGAAGCTCTCCCAACAACACAGCCTCTCTTCCTATCTTGCAAATGACCACCTTCTAGCAACATATTCATATCTACAAAGAGACGGGGAGGGAGAGAAAGCACTCTGGTGTCTCTTTCTCTTCTTCTAAGGACTCCAGTCCTAACAGATAAAGTACCTTTACTTCACTTTTATAACCATCTTATAGACCTTGTGTCCAAATGTAGTCACACTAGAGGCTAGGGCTTCAGCATATAAATTTTAGTGGAACACAGTCCAATCCATAACACCCCCTCTACTCATATCTCCATACTTCAACCAAAGTGCTACTTGAAAAATTAAAATCCGATCATGTCACTCTCCTTCAGAAATGGCCTTTAGTAAAACCATTGATCCTTGGCTTCTTCTGGCCTTTGCTCATGAGCCTCCCCAGGTGTGCTTCCACTACATTTAACCTTCTTTAAATTCCCCATACAAGGTGTTTTTATTTATCTTAAATCCTCTGAACACAACATTTCAGTCACTCATTGCTTTATCTTCCCTCTTTACCTGGAAAGCCTGCTCTAGTCCCCAAACTCTCCAAAATGGTATAGAAGCATCCTAGAACAATCTAAAATAATGTCCTATACTTTTTGCTCATTACAAGTATCTTAGATGTTACACACCTGTGAAGTTAGTTGGTAGTGTCTATTCTCCTTATTAGAATACAAGAAATATGAGGGCAGTGATTATAGCCATTTTGCCCAACTTTTTATCTACAGCATTTTGCATTGTGTCTACCAATTAGCAAGTAATTAATAAATACTTGTTCAGTAAATATATAATATCTAGAATCTTCTTAGTTTACTTGAAAAAGACTATAAAGCCTACTTATAAATATCTTATTTTGCCAGTATTATACAGAACACACTTTGGGAAACATGCCCAAGAGTCTGAACTTCCTTGAGATGAAGGTATATCCTTGGGGGGAAAAAAGAAAATGATGTATACTGAAAATTCCTCTTATTGTACAAGAATGTTACAAACAAAAGATTTTCTGGAAATTGGGATTTTTGCATCAAAAAAAGTTCTGCCAATGCTGAGATATGCTTATTCCAATTTTTCATATTTAAAAATACCTAAAATGAATAGGTGATACGTTGAGATATGAGAAATCTCATCCAGAATGCCTTGAGAGACAAAGGTATTAAAAGATCTAGTCACATAAATATTAAGAGAATGAAGGTGCTGTCACCATATCATTATAATGAGTCATCTGATTGTCTAAATGCTAATGCAAATTCTATTTCTCAAAATTATCTAGAGATTAATTTAAAAGCTGGTAGAGGAAAATAATCAATGTGAAAATATAAGTCACTCATAGAAACTCATGATGTACTACAGTCCCATAGTGGATAATATAGTGAAGTGGTCTGGAACTCAAGATCATAAAATCCTCATTAATTTGTTTTTTCAAACTTAGGATACTTTGCATTCAGTCAATTATAAAGTTTGCTTTCATATAATCCATCAGAAAAGGGTTTGCTCAGCAAATGAATATCATATATGAGATTATACAGATAATGTTTATCCTTCTTAAGCCAAACTGTTCAAGTACTTAAATTATTTGCATATAAGCAATTAATATGCTCAATATAAGAGATGCTTATGTATTCATTAGAAAAATTCCTGTGGGACAACTACTACTTTGCAAGACTTTGGATATGATTAAAAATAAAATGTATCATATATAAATGGTTGAATTCAAGCAGGAAATATCTAGAAGAGTTGATTATTAACCAACTAATAGCTGGTTGTTTCATTTCATATTTCTAAGTTCTTCATCTATAAATCTATAGATATAGATTTACTAGTCACTAGAACAGATAGAATAGATGCCTTATGTTTCTGACAAGTAAAGCTTATTTTATCCACATATCCCTTATTGCAAACTCTCAGAAACTTCTTGCTGCCTTTCTCTACTCATTATAAACTAGTCTGGAAATGACTAGTTCCCACACCCATACTCCACCACTTGAACCAACAAGCCTGTGCTGGTCGGCAATGCATCTAATAGCACCAAAAGTAACCTGCTTGGCAAGGAGAGAAGCCATACAAACATATGTCCATGGAAATTGTCATCTATCTTGCTTCAAACTCTGTCTTAAAAGAAACACCTTGGGTGCCTAGTATAACATACACTTCCAATACAAATTCTCAAGAATTCTAAATATAGAAGAGAAACGACAGCCATGAAAAGATGAGTAAAGTTGAAAAAAGAAAACCAGAGAGTCTAAAAAAAAAACCTTGAACTATTGTCAAACTAAAAACATGCCAAAGCAGCTACAGAGCTTTTCCAAGGCTGCACTGATGTACATTTTGACAAATTAAGTGAGATATCAACTCCAAAGAACCTGACACAATGTCTGACATATTTAGTTGCTATAAACCGTTTCCACTGCTCTTGGGCATGAAGTCCAAGTGAGTTCTCTGGAAAATTACAACAATATTTTTTGTATTACCATTCTATTTCCTTCCTTTCTTCCTCCTCCTTACCTCCTTTCCTCCCTCCATTCAGTTCTCCTTCTCCCTCTCCTTTTGTTCCTTCCTTCCTTCCTTCTTCAAATATATATCATGGCTTCCTAAAATGAAAATTTCACTAAGGTCTGTAATATATTAATGATGAATCAAAGTCCTTCAAGGACGGACTTTTATTGAAAAGGGAATACATTGAAAGAAAAAATGTGTCAAAATAGAAACTGTGGGAATAATTTGCAAGTTATAAACACAGGCATTATTATTCTCATCCAGAGGGCATTCAGTAAATTCTCTCTTTTTTTTTTACTTGTTGGAACTTTATTTTATTTTATTCACTTATTTATATGCGGTGCTGAGAATCAAACCCAGTGTCTCACACATGGGAGGCAAGTGATCTTCCACTAAGCCACAAACCCAGCCCAGTGTTAACCTTTTAATATCTTTCCTCTCACTTATCACTGACAAGTGCCATGAGGCATTTGGCATAAGATTTATTACAGTCAATACTCATTGAGAAATCAATTAAAATGCAAGCTGCCTGCGGGCCAGTTCTTCCTTAGGGATGAGGACAGCATGTTCTCTTCAGACCAAATGTACCTCTGAGTTGACCAAGAAGTTCTCTGAAGTTGGGTAACTTGAAATACCACTTCAACCACCTTAGAAGACCAATTAGACCTTCCAAGTAGAGTTCTTTACCAACAGCCACCCAGCACTTCCCCCAAAATGTTGGAAAGGTAATGACAATGCTGGTCTTTTAAGGAAAAGAATGTGTTTTTATTTTAACTTCTAGAATTATAATCATGACTGCACATAGAAAATGTCTAGGGGAAACAATAACACATCTATATTCTTAATCAGAATGTTTGCTGCAAAAACTTTGAGGACTCTGGGGAATACCAGTGCTCTGATGTAGTATAAATCATAATTTCTGGGTTAAAGGACCCTCAATTAATATTTGCATTGCACTTCTGATTTATAAAACAGTATTGTATAATGCTCATATTTGATAGCAAAGCAAACCTATAAACTTACATTTTACTATTGTTGCCAATCAATACTTGATGAAATCGAAACTGAGAGAGGATATATAATTTGTTCAGGCTTGTGGCACCAGGAGGAGGCAAAGCTGGGCTTAACCCCAGTTCTTCTGCTCCTACCTCCTGTGCTCTCTCCATCCATCCAAGTTGTCGCTATACATTTCTGTAGAAATTGAGAAGTCATAAAGTAATGTTAGGACTTGTGTAACATCAGTAATGTTCAAAATGAACAATTTAGTATTCCCGGAATTCCAGCTTGAGAATTTTGAGTGGATCAACTCAGTATTTGAACATCTGTGGTAAGGCCTTCACCTTGGGTTTAATTCCTCTACATAGGCATTTAAAATGATCAATCTTATTTGGAATCCATAACACTTAGGGTTTTTATATTTAAAATCCAAAGTGCTCTACTACTCTAGGCCTGGCTCAAGTGCAAAATTGTAACAATGTACTCTTAGAAGCCTATTAAAACTAGAATCTTTATTTTCACAAGGTCCCCAGGTGAACCACTATATCCATTAGTTTGAGAGGCATCACTCCAGCCTAAGTCTGGAATTTGTATTCTAGAGGACTCCATATGGTACCACAATCAGAAATTTGGGACTGTGGGCCAAATATCAACTATAAATGCTCTGGTCATTAGATGCACTTCTAGAGTCAACATAATCATTTTATACTCTCTTATATGTCAATGTGTTTCCTTCTCAAAGGAATGAGGAGAACATGGTACTCAGAATATGGGTGACTTGACATTTTCTATAATAGTATTGAGGAAAGAACATTAGATAATTAGTACAGTGTTATAATATAGTAGACATATCTTTGTTCAGAAACAAGTTAAATTGATTAGTTTATTCCCTCATGACCAAAAATGTGACATACTAGATGTTGGTCCAAGTCTTAGTTAGTCCTGAAGCTTACTTACATAAGCTAATCTGTAAACACTAACATAACATACTACCCGAGTTATCTGGAAGCTTCTATACATGTTGATAACTCTGCTCCTGAAACTTAGTTTAAAGATACAATACTTCTGACTATGATGATGCATACTGTTCCAAAATAACAACTTGCTCATGGAAAACGAAAATATGTAGGCTACATCAAGTATCAATTCTCAATCAGTAATACACGACCAAAAGTTGGTATTGCTTTGGAGGTTTGTTATCAGAATCATAGAATTATGGAGTAGAAGGATATTTCATATAGCAAGGAAGCCATGAATAACCAGATAGAACATCAAATCCAATTTTAGACTGAACACCAAAAAACTAGAAGGTCAAAAAATAAGGATGTTGCAGTTCACTTCCTATGGCTGTGACAACTAGAACCCTACTTAAGTGCTACCAGGCATCTCAACCCATTGTGATTAGCAACAGATGTCATACAGTCTAACCGTGAAGGGTAACCAGGTAAAGAGTATGGGGCCAATCAAACTAAATCCTCCTTAAATTACAAAATAAAATTTTCTTTAAGAAATTAAGCAGTAGTGAAGACCAAAACAAAGTCCCAGTAATAAATCTTGATTCATCACAGACAATTAATAAGTGCTTGTGTAAAGATTTTAAATGCAAGGTCAATGAATCAATGGAGGCAGTAATCACCACCACTCCCAACCCAGAATTCTGCCTAAGGTCACCTTCTTTGCTCAGCTATGGAGTGTGTTCTCTTTTTTTGTGATTCTCTTTCACAGCAGCAGTGAGTTTCACCAAAGTCAGTAACATGGAAAAACTGTTATTTTTACAAACATTTCTGTGAGAAGGGATAGCATACACAGAATGTATGATATGAAAAATAAAACAAAATTGCAGCCAGTTTTAGTGAACTGCAAAAGAATCTGTAACACAGAAAATAGAAAAGTAAATTTATAATTGTCACAAAACTTCCAACAGAGGAGCAAAGCATGTGCCCTGAAAGAATGAAGTGAAGCTTTTTGTGTTATTGAAGAAAGGATCACAAGCCAGGATGCAGAAATGAATCCATATGCAGCAAGGAAAGGAATACTGATGGGACTATAATCTTGCCAGGCCACATCCACACACAAGTATTAAGTTGTCAGCCATGATATCACTGCAGAAAACAGAAGTCATATCTACATATGTACATACATTTCAAAACTCTATGCAAATCTTCCAAAATCCAGCACAAAAGTCAGGATTAGAAAACCATTAATATCAAGAAACATTTACTGAGAATCTGCCAAGTATAAATTAATCAGGCATATCAGTGGTAGAAATAAGATATATACATGAGCTAAAGAAGCAACTATATTCATGAGCACTTCTTCACATTTAATTTAAATCATTCTAGAGATTACATTTTGCAGGAGAAAATCTTCTCCTCACTATCATTGATTTAACAGGTATATCCTGCACTACATTAGTCACAGGATATTCCTGTTAAATAAAGAGTAATTAGTTCCTTGTCTTAAATGAATGTGATAATTCAAAAGGAGAGTAGTCATCATCTATCAGGGAAAAAATAGCAAAGGCAAAGTCTCTTGGCGACAACATCCAGCACGTGATATTATTAATGTGGTGTCCTTTGGTGAGAGGTGAGATTTGAATCAGGTGAAGAAGCTGACGTAAATTTACCACAGAGTACTGAATGTTTCCAAATTCAAAGCAGAACAAGTATGAAGGCCATAAATTATAAAATGTGTAGTGCTGGTGCAAGCACAAAAAATTATAAAGGATTACCAAATTAGAGCAAGTTTATGATTTATCTATGATTTATCTAGAGCAAGTTTATGATTTACTCAGACTCAAAGTGGTGGCTACTAAGTGCATAATTATTGAGCTAAAAAAGGAACTAAACCCTGTCCTTGAGTTTGTGCATTATATATTAACAACTAGTAGTGTAAATGATCTTATGCAAAAATTTAATCCCCAATGCAGACTATTGTGCGGGCAGAATTTTTTTTAACAAAAGCTGCTTGTAAACGTATTGATTCAAGGTATAAAAAGTATACAAACCACTAGTCAAAATACAAAATAAAACATATCCTTTCTTTATTACCAAGTATGTTGTAAAGACATGGAAAAGGAAAGAAAAGTGGGGAAACACAAGGAAGAAAGCAGGGCAAACAGGAGGCAGCCATGAGTTTCTAGTGTTCCCTCGATTTCTAAATTAAATTCAAAGACAAAAGTTTTCAATATCAGGAAATGACAGCCAAAACGTCTTCTAACCAAAGTGAAATCATGCCTATTAAATAGTGAGCCCTTTGTTTTTTTCTAGGTTTAATTCTAGTGCTCTGAAGTGTGCCTGCAGAAGACATAAACTGGAAATGACAAAATGCATTTATGAGACGTGTAAAGGTGAAGCACATTACAGCGAGAGAAGATGACATTGCTGAAAGGACGACTTTGAAGTGATGAGGAAAAATGAACAGGGGAGGAGAAGAAAAGGATTGCGAGAAATGGAGCAGGAAGAACATTATTTCATGTAAATTAAAATTAAATGTAAAAGATGACAGTAGCTCTGATCTTGTCAGGCCAAGGTATTTTGGTGGTAGACAGTAATATGAGAATTATAAGCAATTTGCAAACCACAGGTCTGCAAATATGCACATTTCTCTTCTCTTATGATGGTTAATCAGGGGTTTTTTTCACAGAGAAAAACAAACTCAATGAATCCCTCAAAATCAGGAGCAGTCTGTACCTGCCAATGAAAATTCCCTCTGAACCACAGGCAAAATTATATAATGACTGCTTTGCCATTGATAAGGCCCCCCAAACTCTCCCTGGAGCTCATTTTGTCAGACAGAATATGGATTGCTCCATTTTCTGGGCTGTCTCTTTTATTTAGCTATAATACCTGTCCCCTCCCCTGCTGGGGTATATCCCCTGGTCTCCACTTCTGCTTCCGCTGCCGCCTCCTCCTGGATTGTCAGTACCAGTACCAATGCCAATGCCCCACTTCAGTCTGTCAGTCTTTCTTCCCCCCTCCTCTCTCCCTCTTTCTACTGAAATTGAACCCAGGGGTGCTCTATCACTGAGTTACAACCCACCTATTTTATTTCACTTTTCAGACAGAGTCTAAGTTAGTCAGTTCCTTGTTAAGTTGCTAAGGCTGGCTGGAACTAGTACTCTTCCTGTCTCAGCCTCTGGAGTCATTGGAATTACAGGACTGCACCACCCTCTTTCTTTATATCCACATGAACAATTCTCTATATCCATCTCCTCTCCTCTAAAAATAGCTAACACACTATGCTTGCTATGTGCCAGGAATGTTTCCATATAATACATAACTACCCCATATGTTTGGTACTTTCATGACCTCATTTACCTATAAAGAGACTGTTCACAAAGAGGATAGTAGCTTGCTTAAAATCACACAAGAGAAAAGGATCTGAATTCAGGAAAATCTGGCCCCATATTCCCCTGTCTTAATAAAGATATTGTTTAGCATCTGTTTAAGTATTCATTGATGTAATATTAATTTAGCATAATTTGGTGCCAGTTACTATGTCAGCTGTTAGAGGGATACAACAATGAAGAAAAGAGATGGCAGCACCTTTTCTTGGGGAGCTAGTAGTCAGCTTAGAGTTATGGAGAATGAACTAGTATATTATCATTACTTAAAAAGTATTATCATTACTGAAAAAAATGCTCTGAAGATAAATAACAAAGTGCAGTTAGAGATAATTTTAAAATAATAGGAAAGATGATCATCTACAGCCAACACCTGAGGAATGACAAGGATCCAGTCACATTATGGACAGCAGAGTGAGCTCTCCAGAAAAAAAGAGGGCAGACAAAGGCCTTAAGTTAGAAGAAATCTTCCCATTTCTGGAACCTTAGAAGAAGGCTGTTAGATCAGAGGAAGAAGAAGAAAAAAGAATTCAGATTTGATTAGAAAAGGAGGAAATTAGACCATGCAAAATAGACTATGTAAGGAGTTTTGGTTTTGTGAAAAATGTAATGGAAAACCATTAACAGGGTTTTGAGTTATAAAGTGATGTGATCAGATTTACATTCTTAAAAAAAAAGTACTCTGTCATCTTTGTAGAAAATGAATTGAAGGACAAAGAGTAAATATGGAGAGACATGAAAGGCTACTGAGATAGAACCATATAGAAGTATTGGTGGCTCCTATGGTCCTATTGTGGTCATGTTCAGGATGTATTTTATAAGATGAGATAACCATATTGGTGTTGCAGTAGATGCAGAAGAACAGAGGAAAGGCAGCACTCAAGGATGACTTTCAGAGTGGATATCTTCTAAAATGAAAAAGACTGGAAAAGAAATGGTTGAAATCAAGACTTCAGTGGAATATATTATATATGCTTAATTTTGACCTCCACTTTTGTGTATAATCAAGTTATAAATTGACCAACTCCAGAACAGGAGACTACATTAGAACCCTCAGAAACATTTTGTAATCTGAAGAGAAAACATCATTTCCTAGGTGGGGATTCTAAAGAGGGAAGAAATCCTAAAATTTCCCAGCACTCTGCATAGCCCTGCTGATGAAGCTGTAGTAGAGCAAAGTTTGTTTCTGTAGCTGAGACAGCCTGACACAGTCAACAAAGATTTTTGTCCAGCCAAGAAGAGAACAGAAGAGAAGCCCAATCTCTCTAGTCCCTATAAAGATGCAGAATTTAGTCCTGAATTGCCCTGTAATTGTGACAAAGGATTCTCCCCATCTGACCCCTTCAGTCCCACAGCAGAGAGTTTTGCAGACAGCCCACCAGACAGTAACACCAACATTTATGATGATGGTAGCATGGAGCAATACCAACAGTCAAAGACCAGATAGGATAAGTGACATTGTGGATACCGCATGGAAGAGAGACCAACTTAGACCATATGGATCCCTCTGATGCCAGAACACTAATGCCGTTTTGAGAAGACAAGGGAGGGGTAATTCTGAATTAATCCAATTTACCTAATGATGGAGAAAAGCATAAAGTTGATTGAGTTAATCAATAAACTATTACAATCACCATATGTTTTTGCCTTTATGAAGAGTATTCATTAGTGAGTTTTGAAAAGTACTTGTATTTCTTTAACCCCTAAGTAAACTTGCAAGCTGACTACAATGCTAGTAGTTCACTGGCTTTTGCTCCACAACCCCCTTCACCATCTTCTCAGAGGTTCTGCAAGGAACTTACTATGAGTTCATGAACATCACTGCTGCTCATCATACTCAAGGTCTACTCCTAGTTGCATTAGTAGGGTTGGACTAAGGAGAGGTCTCAAGGAAGGGCTGATTGGACCTTGATATTTCATAATGACTTGAGTGTAGCAGATTTCCATTTTGTCCTCTCAGAACCTCCCTGTTATGGTTTAGATATATTATATCCCCCAAAAGCTCATTTATAAGACAATAAAAGAAGGTTTAGAGGAGAAATGATTGGGTTATGAGAGCCTAAACCCAATCAGTGAATTAATCTCCTGATAGGGATTAACTTGATGGTAACTGTGTGCAGGTGGGGTATTTCTAGAGATGGGGATGTACCTTTTGGGCATATTTTTTGTCCATAGTGAGGGAAGTCTCTCTCTCTGATTCTCAAGCCCTAAGGAATGAAGACAGCCTTCTATGGACTGAGACATCTGAAACGTGAGCCCAAAATAAATGTTTCCTTCTCTACTTGTTCTTGTCAGGTCTTTTGGCTGCAACAATGAAAAATCTGACTAAAACACTCCCCTCTACCAAACATATCCATATATATCATATGACTCAGATATGTATCTATGGATACTCACAGACAAATGTAAGAAATAGAACTCAAACAATACATTTTCATTGCTGGATAAAAGTCAAATTCCCTTGAGAATAATTTTTTTTTTCACAAATATACCTAATGTCCCTAGAAATAAACCTCTAGCAGGCCCTCTAACAGAAAAGTTATACATATTTGTCTAAATCTATTTTGACAAAAGCTCAGACCCCTATCTACCCAAATGAGTGACACAATTCTTTGAAAGTTTAGGCTAGGTTAGAAGTAGAATGGCACCTCATTAAACCATTTCGTAAAAATGTTTGATGCAACTAGGTTCTTATCCAGAGTTGTCATTCAAGTGTCACTAAAGCCATTATGAAGGCAACTTTTGCCAGTAATGATGTGCTCATGCAACCTCATCTACTAACTCTTAAATAACATGATAAGATCTATGTTTAGTTTTCCTCTTCCTCCTCCTTTTCTCTTTGTTTTTTGTCCTTAAGTCTTTAGGGAAGAATTTAGGCAATAGCTTAAATATCCTTTCCTTATTTATTTATTTACTCAAAAGTATTTATGGAGGCCCTGTTAAGTGCCAATCCTTGATTTTAGGTTGATAATAAAATATCAGAAAGAAGGACAAAGACAGGTCACTGTGCTTATATTCCAAAGTGAAGCACAAATAGACAATACAAAAATAATAATCACATACTATGGTTAAAAGAATCCAGAGCTCTCTGATAGAAAAAATATGGAAATCTTTCTATAGTCTTAGCAAAATCTAACTTTGAAATTGAGACTATTATTTTGCCTTCAGAATTAGTCAATTATTTGCTTCAGTCTATGCTATGTAAGTTTAGATGATATGATCCATATGGGATTTTAATATGAATCAACACTTATTTATTTTTTAACTCTCTTTAAACTCACCACTGCCAGGGAACATATTTAACAGTGTACTATTAAATAGCAAAACAGTGGGTTACAAAGACACAGAGGTCAAAGTCACGGCTCCAATCTCTCATCTACATTTTGCTATCCTTGTGCCTTTGGGCAAGTTACTTGACTTCATGTAACCTCCTCTTACCCATTTAGAAAATATTAATAGTAGCAACTCAAAGTTTTGTTGTAGGAAACAACATGCTAATAACATTAAATATGGGTTTACTTGGTTTGAGCAATGGGAATTGAAACTGGAATTATTTTACTGTTTTGCCAAATAATCCAAATAATGTCCCCTATCACCCTCTTTCCTCCTAGATATAAGCTCCTTACAGATCTTTCAGCTGATAAAAACATTTCTCCATTTTTGGTTAAGATTCTCTCATATCTTATTCAATTTTTTTCCCTCCTCCACAAAAGCAGGGCACGCTACTGATTGGAAGTGGAAGTGTTTGTGGGTAGGAAGGAAAGGGTGTTGTCTACAGAGACAGCACCTCTATCTGAGCTTCTGTAGCAGTTGAGAGGAAACAGTGAAACATCTAATCACATGAGCAACCACAATGCCTGGTGACAAGTCCACCATTCTCTTTCTTTTAGTTGTTGTTATGTCTCGGTTGAACACTAACTGATTGTCTGTTTCACCTTTAAAAGAGGTATCCAAGTGTTGGCTCTATGTAGGTTCTGTAAGGGCACTTTGGGCTCCCCCGCATAGTCACTTGAGTAGAAAAGCAGGCCTAAGATAAGGATATTCTTTGTGCCCTTATACCAGCCATTGTTGGAGCTCCCTCATGTAAAGAGCACTGTGAAATCAAATCACAGCCACAATTAGTGGTGTTTCCCAACTTATAGGAAACCCCCATATAATGACTAAATCATAGGGAATAAGGTGAGCCCCTGTCATTCTCCTCAAAGTCCTGTAATCTCTGGGCTTTGATCCAAGCCCAGAACTTCAGGTACTATTATATTATTATGTTAGAATCTCAGTGGCTCAGCAGTTTTCAGAAAAGAAATCATCAGTTTTAGACATTATGGAGAGGAAAGAACTTAAAGAAGATTTTACTATCTGTGGGAGGCCATCCTCGCACGTGATTTGAGTTACCTCCCTGGCTGGGTGAGAGGCGCTTAGACACAGCTGTGTCAGAGCTATTCCCCACCCTTTCCCAGGTCCGAGGACTTGTCTGTGCAGAGGCATGTCTGGTCAGTGCCCCGAAGACCCAATCGTCACCCCTGACCTTGGGATGCTGCCCCCACTTAACCTTCATTGGATTGGATTTTCCCTGGAATTTTTTGTTCCCCAATAAAAGTCCACTCCCTGGCGTGTTCTCTCTCTCTCTCTCTCTCTCTCTCTCTCTCTCTCTCTCTCTCTCTCTCGTCTCTTCTGTAAACTTCGCCACCGCATTACATGGCTGGAGGGTGGGAGCTAGGAGAAGCCGTCCCAGAGCTGGAATTAAAGGTAATGAGGGTCTTGTCTCTTTAATTTAAAACTCCCTAGCAATTACTTATGAACCAAACCTTCTTTCATGAAGCCAGTGCTGGTCGCATGGCAGAACTATCAACATTACTACAACAGACTGAATGTGTGCCCCAGCATTTTTATGGTGAAATCCTAATCCTTGAGGTGATAATATTAGGATCTGGACCATGGGAGGTGAGAATGAACCCTCAGGAATAGGATTAATGCCCTTATAAGAGACCCCAGAGATTTCTCACTCTTTTTCTCATTCTCATGTGTGAATATAATAAGTCAATAGTCTACAAATAGGAAGAGGATTCTTACTAGTACTCAACCATCCTGGCACTGCCAGGTTCTAAAACTATAGGTAATAAATTTTGCTGTTTATAAGCCACTTAGTCTATAATAATTTGTTATAGCAGCCTGAACTGAGACACACAGCCAGCATACCAACGTCAAAGCCTCCCATGACATCCCATCACTAGGATTAACGTTAAAACTCTTATTAGTAAGGCCTTAAAATTACTGCAAAATATGATCCAGAACACATCTCAGCTACATTGCATGACACTGTAGTAATGTATATATCCCATGACACTGTACTAGTACTGTATATATCCCATGACACTGTACCCCTACCTGTAGTCCTGTTCCACTGCCCTGTCCCACACCAGATTACTCTGCGCCTCAACAGAAAACAGATGAGGAGCACACAAAAGGATTCTGAACACTAATGTTCTGTATGGATGACAGAGGAAGATGGCAAAGGAAATAAAAGAAGTAACCAGTGAGATTGGAGGGGAAAAAAATAGAAAATGTGATATGGGAGAAGCGAAGTAAAGTGTTTCTAAGCAAAGTGAATGGTGAAGTAGATTAAATGCTCCTACAATGAACCCCAAGAATTGGTCTTTAAATCTGGAGATTGTTGATCCTTAAATAAGTATTTTTGTAGAACAGTGAGGAAAGAAGCTCAAATGAAGTACCATAAAGGTGAATGAGAGAGGAAGAATTAGATGGTATTTGAGATAATTAAACTTAGTAGTAGGAATAGTATTTATTGGCATTTAAAACATTTTAATTTAAAGTGGTTTTATTTCTTTACCAGGCACTATGCTAAGTATTTTACATGCACTTTCTCACTAAATTCCCACAGAAACACCATTGGTAAAAAAAATAGAAATGTAGAGAAACTTGGAAATGATTCTATAAAACACAGCTAGAAAGCTAAGGGAGACTGAATAATGACACTCCAATTCTTGGAACCTGATACAGCAAAGGAGACTTTGCAGATATGATTAAGATGGAATCATGAAGTGAAGATGTTAACTTGGGCTATTGGGTGGGCTCTAAATGTAATCAAAAGTGTCCCAAAAGGGAGGCAAAGGGAGATGTGACACACAAGAGAAAAGGTAGTATCATGCCCTGAGAAGGAGATTTGAAGATGCTCAGCTGCTGGCTCTGAGGGAACAGTGGAAGGCCAAAGGATGCAAAGAACACAGGTCTAGAAGCTGAATTGTTGTGACACATGACTAAACCAATCTCGGTCACTCCAGGTGAACTGGGCTGGCATGAAATAATCACACAGAGACAGAGAAATACCTTTATCTTTGGGTTCTGTAATGGCTCTTCTGACCCAGCTCCCACAAAGGAGGCAAAGCAGGCAAGAAAGAGAGAGAGAAAGCCTCGAACCGGTTTTATTGGGGAGAAGCTATTCAAATGAGGCAAGGGATAGTATTACAAAGGAACAGGTGAGTGTAACTCAACCCCACTGGAGCCAGGCCTCATTATCTCAGTGGAGGTAAAGCCCAAGTTATTGAGGGGCACAATAATTGTTCAGTATCTATTGCTCAGGACTTAAGAGCATTTATTTCCAGAGTGGCTCCTGACACTGAATCAGACAGACAAGGAAACATTCTCCTTGCACCTCCTGAGGGAGCACAGACCTGAAATTGAGACACCTTCAAACTTCTGGCCCCCAGAACTATAGGAGAATAAAATCATGTTGTCTGAAGCTGTTGAATTTGTGGAACTTGGTTATTGAAGCCTTTGCAAACTAATCTGGAGGTAGTCATGATTCTACCTCTAATATAGCGTCTACAATACATCAAAGTGTCACACGTGTGGAAAACTACAGAAAAGCAGGAGGGAAAAAGGGACAGAAGAGAAAAGAGAAGGAGTAGGGGAGGGAAGAAAAGGGGGAGGCAAAACAGCAAGGAGGATTGAGAAGAGGAGAGGAAAGGATAAAATTGGGCCCTCAAATTCTTAAAGCCCATTTCACCTCAAGGACTATCATTCCCACTTGAGTCCAAGTGAGCTGACATGGGCCACAATTGAACATTAGCTCTAGGGGGTAGATTTACAGCACAGAATAACCTATGATTCATGAGGTATCACAGCCAGGGAGAAAGCAGATTGATGTAGTTCTAGTTAAGAGGTCAGCTGGCTCAGTAACTTCTGAGGCAGCCAAAAGTTTAATACACAAATATTGAATGGTTACAGACAAAGTTCAAAAAAAGAACAACTTGATTCATATTGTACCACCCACTCAAGTAAGTCCTTAACTTGCTTTTAAAGATATATTCTATGGAGCTGGGGTTATGGTTCAGTGATAGAGCACTTGCCTAACATGTGTGAAGCACTGGGTTAGATCCCTGGCACCACATAAAAAATAAACAAATAAAATAAAGGTATTGTGTCCATGTACAACCAAAAAATATATTTTTTTAAAAAAAGTTATATTCTTATGGGCTAGGTTTGTGGCTCAGTGGCAGAGCACTTGCCTCTCATGTGTAAGGCACTGGGTTCAATCCACAGCACCACATAAAAATCATAAATAAAATAAAGGTATTGTGTCTATCTACAACTAAAAAAATATTTTTTTAAAAAATGATATATTCTATAAATGTTTTTTATTTAAATTTTATTATCTTACTATTCATTATTATGAACTATAACTTGCTATAGTTAAATTATGTTGAGGCTTCATTTAAATGCTATAAGTAATCCATTCTCAACAAGCACTTTTATAAATGCTTCGTTACTTAGTTGTATTTAATTTAATGTTTAAATAGTATATATTAATGAGGAAATCTCAAAATATATAGCTATAGCCAATATTTAAAAAAAGAAAAGGAAACTTAGCAGGAAAAATAAAATAAATAACAACCTAAAACTCATGGCAACATATGTCCCTTGGGTTCCAGCACAGATCCGAGACTCATCATAAAGATAGAATCTTAACTCTGAATCCCTGAACTCTTGCAGGATTCTTTTCTTAGTTAGTTACATCATTTTTCCTAAAAAAAATGTGGTGTTTTGAAACTCTCTAAGATTTGGAAGAGATGAGGGGAGAAATATTTGGAGTCCATATTCTGAATATCCATAGGATGATGATTTTTCTAATTTTCTAAAAAATATTTCTATATTATAGGGCTGAAAGCTACATTTCATGGAAGAACAAAGAATTAGTGAGGTAAGGTAATAAGTAAAGTATTACAAAAGGTAAGGTGCATTGGTAGAAAGAAACACATTTAATTCAGTCTCTCCTATTCAAAAACAGAAAGGGAAATAGTAACCAAATTGTACAACATTCAGAGTATCTGTTTTTCGATTAAAATGTCAGGCAAAGAGGTCTTATTAAAGTCCACACAGCATTATCCTCCACTTCGGAAGATTGTTTTTCCCCTGGCACAAAAGGGCAGACCCATTGCTGTTTCTGCCATCCAAAGGCCTGAGTTAACAGCGACATCTAGTGGATTGTGGATATGAGAAACAAATATGCAGGGAGAACCCAGAGCAAATCCCTGGAAGGATGCTGCTAAGTATAAAGTTTCCCGATTTGTATAGCAACAAAATTGTCTTCTGATGGAACCAGTGAGGTCTTTCTCTCAGCAAATAGGATTATTCTGGATCAATACTTAAGACATGGAAAAGTCACTTACCATTCACTGCCAGGGAGTGAGGAAGGCTGTTGTCAAATCCCACCACCTCAGTTTTAGAACTGGAAATATGGCAATATTTCTGGGATTTTTTTAAAAAATATCGTCAATCTGACTATAGGAGCTTATGCTTCTATGGCAGAAGAAAGCTAAATAATCTTCTAAATGCCAACTTTAAAAATCTTTCCAAAGATATTAAATTTCACATTTTTTTCTTTTATTTCTCTACAGACTATTTTCTACTAACTACAGAAAAGGCCACCTCAGGCGACTCTCTAGCAGTTCAGACTCTGGCACTGAGCCCTTTGTGTCAGACCAACCAGCTACACTATTCTGTCCCTCTGTGCCTCAGGTGCCAGCCGCTGCATCCTTTGTCTGGTTGCCAGGTCAGTAATTTCTCTTGGCATTTGCCTTTTCCACCTCTTCCCTCCTACTCCCGCTCCATCAAGAAATCTAATTCCAAGTTGGCAGGCAGAAGGTCAGAAATCTTTGAAAGCCACATCTTCTACCGCCCACTCTCAGGTATCACCTCTGCACATACTGCAAAATGCCAACTGACATTCCTCCCCTTTCCATAACATCCTGTATCATTGGAACACTGAGAAGGTTGTCACCTGAATCTTGCCCTCACATCTGCTCCTTCCCACTCCCTAAGCAGCAGGGATGTCTTTTATTAGTAACATCCTGCCTCATCTGTCTCAGAGACTCAGCACATCTTGTCATCTGTCCTGGGATCAGCAGCCTCTTCAGAGTTATCAGCTCTGGACCTTGCATCCATCACAGGCATTCAGAGCCAGAGCTGGCCCAGAGCATCTGGGGAGGAAGAACCCACAGTCCCCTGAAACTGACACAATTGCATTTTTGAAAAGTGGGCCATGTTAAAGCCAAGGACTGCAGACTTAAGTGACAGAAAAGACAAAGGATAAAAATCATATCCAATGTGAATAGGTGAAAGTTTTGTTGCTTTATACATTCTGAAGTGACATGTTCAATACAATTTTGGGGCAGCCTTTTAAGAAAAAAAAAGGTTTTAAATATCTACATGATTTTTGCCCATAAGGAAAGAAAATTTTTAAAATATATGTCCTAGGACTTTTGTACTTTTTTTTCAAGTTTTAAAGGGGGAACTGTGTCTATTTTTATTTTAAAAATACAATCTGCATATAAATATATTCCACAGAAATAAGGTTTTCATCTCACTTTTTTTCAACCTCTTATAATCGCTATGCTTTCTGGATCTCTTCCCTCCCTCCGCCCCCCAAAGAATAGCAAAATCAGATATGCAAAAGGAGCAAAAGAAAAAGAGAGCAGTAGAAAGCCTGAAAAGAGATTAAAAGACAAGTATTAGCCGTAATACAAATATCTACCAAGCAGAAACTGAAAAAAAAATAATTGACTCCAAAACCTTTGAAACCAGGAAAATATCCTGTTATAGCTTCTCAGAAGAAAAATGATGAATAAGTCACAAATTAGTAAGAAAAAGTAAAGTTACAAGAAGTCTTTAAAGTGCACTTAAGAGAGATTATTTCAGTGTTGCTCTGTCCTCCATATAGTGTTAAGAAATGACAAAACTGTTTAAACTGGGATACTATATAGAGATCAATTTTTAATATACAATGAGACAAAACTTAAGGTTTAAGTATTGGGTTTGTTTGTTTCCAATAGCAAGAATCAGAACCTAGCTTTCTGATTCCTAATCAATATTCTAGGTATGTCTATATACATTTTTATATACAAAGAAGGTGATTGTATTAAATAGATGAGTTCTGTCTTACATACTTTTCCAGCTCTAAAATAAATATAACTATAATCAAGAAATCAACAAAAATCATCTGATCTATCAAGATGAGCCATGGAATTGGGACAAGAGGTAAAATCAACCTTTTAAAAATAACTCCCCAAGGGCTGGGGATGTGGCTCAAGCGGTAACGCGCTCGCCTGGCATGCGCAAGGCGCTGGGTTCAATCCTCAGCACCACATAAAAATGAAGATGTTGTGTCCACCGAAAAAACTGAAAAATAAATATTAAAAAAAATTCTCTCTCTCTCTCTCTCTCTCAAAAAAAAAAAAATAATAATAATAATAACTCCCCAAAAAGTGGAGATATTACCATACCAATGTTCTTTCCCAGAGTATATAAAAGGAAGAACAAAAAGAAAAAAAGAAAAAACACAGACACAGACTGCCAAGAAGAATCAAGACCTAAAAAGAGTAATAATGGTTATAAGTTCAGACTTTAGACATTGAGGACTACTGGGGCAGAATAGCTGGGTAAAGGGATAGTGTTTGGAACTTGCTTGACCTCACCATGCCCTATCTGTATAACTGAGAGGACATTTGGTTTAGGATTATAGGAAGCCTGTGTGTGATCCCAGAACTAATGCTAATGAGAAAGGGATAAGGAACAAATGGGTTTCTGCAAATGAAGAACAAAGGAAAGTTCTTCCATCTTTCACAAACTGAATAACGGATTGAAAACGGATGCTCGTTTATGCCTGCAGCTCACAAAGCCATCTTTCATTATTCATTAAAATGACAATTTTTCATTCCTTCACCCTAAAACAAAGAGATAATTAAAACTGGTTGCAATCTGGTAAAAAAAAAAAAAAAAGAGACTAGCATACTTTAACATTCATTGCCTGGTTATATGACCAAGCACTTCACTGAATTTGTTTCCCCCTTCCGTGTGGAGATAATACATGCCCACAATGAAGTCCTTGTGACTTGATTCAGAATTTTCTTAGAAAGCAATGTTGTGCATCTATTGAATTTCTGTAATACCTCTAATGTCTGGGGTAACACTTAGTAAGCAAACACTGTTATTCCTTCAGGCAAATGTATCAATAATTCACTGAAAGAGATAAAATTTATTGAAATTTGGTGGTAAATCAAGTTGTTACCAAAGCTACAAAATGAACTTTCCAAGTTAGAACTTTCTAAAGGATTTTGGCATTGTAGCTATAGGATTGGTGACTTATAAATATATTCATCATAGAGTGATTATGAAAAATAGATATCATACAGAGGACAGACACTCATAAGACTATCTAGGATGAAGAATGAATGCCCCCCAAGGAATCCACGGTCAAACAAGAAAGGTCTTTGCTGAGCATGAATTCCATTTCCTAAGATAACCAATATCCAGTTGTCATGTAACCTGGGCAGCACAAGTGGGAAGGTGCAGTTTCTTTTCCTTCTTCCCCTCAACATTCTCTTCAGATGCTCAATCTCATAGTTCCATGAGAGAAGCTATGTGAAGGGGAGTGGGGGTGGAGGTGCATATCAACAATATTTTCTTTAAGAAAAAATCCACCTACCACCTACCCTCTTTTCCATCACTCCTTCTGTGGGCTCCCGGTGAAGAGGGTAAGTTCTTTGTACATTGCTGTCCAAGTTTTAAAGCATGTCTACCTACAATGACTTTGTTAATCATTACACCAGCCAATGAGGAATAAAGGCTTCTTGCCATTAGTGTCAGGATTTAGGTTCCCTGACATTGTCCTGGGAACTTCAGGGGACCCACTCGGGGGTCCTGGAAGACCTCCTTCTCTTCTCAGTTCAAAGCTTGTGTTTATCTTTCCAACTAACCCACTAGTTTCCTGTTTCTAATCTGAAGAACACCTCCAATCCTGCCCAGTGAGTCATTCAAAAACATTCTACACACATTCCTCTTCAATCCCTCTTCCTGAATTCTATTACTATGGGTTTTACAATAGAAAATTACTTCACAGTTTCACCAGCAACCATAGCCATTCAGCTACCACAGAGAGCAAGGATTTGTTTTCTCATGGTTCTGTGCAGCTTACAGTAGTCATAGATTCAGACAGACATTAAATCTATCATTTCTATACCAAAAATTACTGCATGGAGATGTAGTTTGATTTGAATCTAAATTCCAAGTTTTGAAAGCCCCAGTAGCACTGAGACAAAGGTTCATAGGAGTGAACAATTTCTGTGAAAAGGTGGCCATGCACAAAAATATCTTATGATTTAGATATTACATGTCTTAAATATCTTCATTAAAAGATGATGGAGTCAGGCCAGGACTGATATTTCAAATGTTCCACTAACTAATAATGGGCTTCTTAGAGCTGCTATCACTTTTGTTTAAATTCAGAACTTAGTAATTGTGTGTATGCATGTGTTTTATATGTGTGTATACATATTTGTGTGTGTGTATCCCTTGTGTTTTTGCACATATGTATGCCC
The DNA here is from genome assembly GCF_001458135.2 of Marmota marmota marmota. Classification (NCBI taxonomy): domain Eukaryota; kingdom Metazoa; phylum Chordata; class Mammalia; order Rodentia; family Sciuridae; genus Marmota; species Marmota marmota. Next base: position 12,053,476 of record NW_025999968.1, on the reverse strand, counting down.
TACGTATATATAACCATTAAAACACAGTCTGTTCCTATGCTGTTAAAAAGAGCTGTGTTTTATTTAAGGTAGCAGAGTTATCCAAGTATCTCCTACAAGAAAGATTAATTTATTATTATGCTTATGATTATTTCAGCAATTTAACCATGTTCTTATTATTTCACAGGCCATCATTCTGATCCAATTCCAATCCATACCTGCAGGCCCATTGTCTTTTACATGCTATACATGTAAATTCATTTTGTCACATTATAAAAAGTGGTGCTACTTGGATATTGGGCCTCAAAACACAAGGTGGTGAACACATGGAGAATTTAAGATGTTGATCATTCTCAATGCAATCAACACTCTTCCTCTTTCACAAAACTATATCAGTTGGGGGGGATTAACTTAGATACTGAAGATTTTAGTTTTAAATGAATACCTATTTCCTTAAAGTTTTATATTGAATGGTAACAGTAGAACTAAGCAAAGAGGGAAGTATTTAGGAAAGTATTGTTTCAAAGAAATACTTCTGACATTTGCTCTCCTCACTGGCCACTGAAGAAAAAAAATTCAAATATGTCAGACTACATTGTTCAAGGGTTTGTCCTATGTGTTAGATTACAAGATAACCATAAATTATTTATCTTCCTTTTTATATATCATTTGCACTCGACTTTGCAGCTCTTCCCATCTAAAGCTGAAGCCTATTTCCCTGTTCCATGAGTTTGGATTGACATTGTGCCTAATCTGTAGTCTGGGGCAGAACTGAGAATTTATCAGTCTATACTCTGGATTTAAGGGCTTTGCATTTTCCCTCTCTCTTTTGGGGATTCTGCTCAGCTTCCATGTAAACACCTAGACTGTCCTAGAGGAGGATGAAAGACACTGGCTCAGTCACCTCCATCTTTGAGCAGCCTACAACCAGCCAACCCTAAGAAACAGAGCTGCCAAGTTGAGGGCCAGCCAATGGCAGACCAGTAAATCCAGAAGAACATTGACCCACAGAATCATGGACTAAATAAACTAAAATGTTTTAAGTCACATATTTTGTGTGGTTATATGACAAAAGATAATTGTCCACCATATTTTTCTGTGTTAGTTCCATTAGTTTTGAAGGACACATTTGTAAATATACAGATGGGTTCTTAAAATCAAATCTAGGTTGGAATAATGTGAAAATCCCAAGAAGTAATGCAAAGGCTTAAACAAATCCACTTGCTCTAACCCTGACGAGAATGGGCAACCATTAGTTTCATTTCATTCATGGATTCAGGTTTTATGCAAGAATCTGTACACTTAGAAAAAAATTAACAAAGAGCAATCTCTCCCTTCAACTGTACACTTGTTGAATGAAAACACCCTTGCTCTTCCCAAGGCAAGGTAAATGTACTGCGGAGAACATACACGCACACACACACACACACTGAAAGAAAATTCTACAACTACTAGGACCACAGCAGGCAAAGGAGAGCATCATCTTTATTTTATTTGGCAATGGTAGATGGACTCCCACATAGAAGACATTCCCACCCTGCCCAAGCTCCTGATCGTACTTGTGTGCTCATTTGCATGGACCTGGTACTTCTGCTAGGAAGCAGCTGCTGACTAAATTCCACCACTCACCACAGCCCAGGAAAAGCCCAAGGAGGAGTAAAGACTAATAACAACCATCAATTAATTTAAAGGTGCAAGTGCAGAATGATTCTGTGGTGCAGTTTAGGATTAAGAGGCACAAACTACTTAGTAAAATAAAGAAAGCCTGTTGTGAATGACAGGATTTGACAATGAGGTAGATCAGATTCCAGCAAGCCAATCAAAGAAACAGATACACCTGCACAGTTGGAAATGGAAGATGCAATTGATGTGTTCCAGCAGCAAACAGGAGGGAACTAGCTACTTCAGTCCAGAACTCTGTTCTTAGGACTAAGAATACATTCTCAATTAGAAAACTGAATTTGGTTCCACCACACCCTGACTACTACAGTATATACTTCTCTATTCTTTCATATTCTCCTTCCTTATTCCTTTATTGTATATAAAGTAACTGGTGTATGTGCACAAGTGTGTTGCATTAATTTTTTAAAATTTTTCTAATTAGTTATACATGACACTAGAATGCATTTTCGACACACAGTACACAAATTGAGCACAACTTCTCATTCCTCTGGCTATACATGGTGCAGAGTCACACTGGTAGTATAATCATACATGTATATGGGGTAAAATAATGTCCATCTCATTCCACCATCCTTCCCACCTCCATTACCCCTCCCCTCCCTTCACACACCTTTGCCCGATCCAACTGGTAAAGTACTTGCCTAGCACGTGTAGTAAGGTACTGGGTTTGATCTTCAGTACCTCACATAAAAATAAAGAAATATATTGTGTCCATATTGTATTAATTTTCAAAACTAAATGACCAATGATACATTTTCAATGACATCAAATGGGAATGAGATGGGGGAAAACACTTATTCTGTGAAAATATCACTTCTACACATTAGTGGCATGATTACTGAGCTCTAATCTGTATATACCACTAAGTTATTTTGCTCTCACTGTTTTAACAACAATAATAACAAAACAACAATAACAACAACAAAACACTTCAAAAAACCCTTGAATACCTTATTGAATTGGAGATTTTTAGTGTTTTTTTATGTTTTATTATAAAACCAAGGAAAATGTTATACTTTTTTTGTACATAGCTGTTACATATGAGACAATCTGTCTTTAAGTAGGGGTAAATTACTCTATAAAATGATTCTAAGTAGTTTTTACTTCTTCTTGTTTAAATAAACTTCCTTTAAATGAATGTGTGTGGGGGTGTTGTTTTTTCAATGTTTATCTCTAAAGCAGATTTTCCCAGAGGGAAAAAAATCCCAATGGCATAATCCACCTTTCCCTCTCTCTTCCTCTGCCAAGCTATATATTGAGATGGTAACCACACAAGTGGGAGGATCCAGAGCATCTGTGTCACTCAAGGAAGAGAGCTGAAGAGTCACCCAGCACACATTTGATGCTGTGTAAAAAAAAAAAAAAAAGAAAGAAAGAAAGAAAGAAATCATTGTTCTGTAAATAAAGCTTTCAGGTACATTAACTGCAGCATATCCCTACCTATTCTAAAAAAGTATTAAGATACATTGGTATGTTGATGTAAATGATCCTGCAGAATGGATGGAGGACAAATGCAGGAGCAATTGTCTTGAGTAGGTGATCCAGAGCACAAGCAAACCTGTGCCATAGCTAGACCTGTGGATGATTCATTCATTTATTCCCACAAACAAGAGTATGTAGGAACAGAATCAAGAAAGTTGGTAGACTTGATAGAAGGAGAATCATAGGTTTTTGTTTTGTTTTGGAGGGGTCCTATTTATTTGGGGCCAGAAAAATAAAAGTCATTGCCTGAAAATACAGAGGGGACTGGAAGTCTGAGGGAAAAGAATATGGTGTGAATCAGTCTTCTCAATAGAAGAGGGAAGTAAATAACTAGACAGATCCTGAAAATGAGTTAAGCCAACAAGGACTGATAAGTGACGGGGGGCGGGGTATGTTTTAACCATGCCTGGCTACTTGGCTATACGTTTTCTCCAAGCAAAAACCTGTGTATCACCAGGGTAACAGCTTTGCAAGATTTATAATATAAAACATGTAACAGAGAGATAAGAAGCCAGAATGACAAAGAGGCGGAGAAGGGCATAAAGCCAGGCATGGTGGCACATTCCTGTAATCATAGCAGCTGGGGAGGCTGAGGAAGGAGGATCATGAATTCAAAGCCAGCCTCAGCAACTTAGTAGGAGCCTAAGTAACTTTGTTGAGACCCTGTCTCTAATAAAATATTGTTTTTTAATGGTCTAGGGATGTGACTCAGTAGATAAGCACCCCTGGGTTAAACCACAGGACAAAAAAAAAAAAAAAAGAAAAAAAAAGGAAGGGCATGATTATTTTTTATTGGCTCATGAAGTCGGAGCTGAGAAAGGGAGAGTAAGATCAAAGGACATTAGACAGCACACTAGTTTTCAAGGGTTGCTTAACAAAACACCACAGACTGGTGACTAGAACAATGGCAAAGTATTTTAATATGGTTCTGGAGGCTGGAAGTTCTAGATCAAAGTGCAGTAGTGTTGATTTCTTCTAAGGCCTCTTTCCTTGGCTTATAGATGACTGCCTTCTTCTGATTCTTTCACATGGTCAATCCATTGTACCGTCTGTTTTCTCATCTCTTCATATTGAATTAGGGCCCAAAATAATATCCTCATTTTAACATAATTTCCTCTTCAAAGATTTTTATCTCCAAATACAGCCATTAAGATCGAAAACAAAATAAAAATCTTTCATGATAAACAAAAGTTAAAAGAATTCACAGCCAGAAAACCAGCACTGCAAAGCATTTTAGGCAAAACAGTACACGAAGAGACAAATGAAAAACAACAACCAGAACCAACAGTGGGAAGTGCCTTAGTAAAGGGGGGGGG
>NW_025999968.1:12006486-12048035 GCF_001458135.2 Marmota marmota marmota | reverse complement strand
AATGGGAGAGAGAAGGGGAATTGCATGGAAGATGGAAGGAGACCCTCATTGTTATACAAAATTACATATAAGAGGATGTGAGGGGGAAGGGGAAAAAAGAGAGAGAGAGAAATGAGTTACAGTAGATGGGGTAGAGAGAGATGATGGGAGGGGAGGGAAGGGGTGGGGGGATAGGAAGGGGATAGGAAGGGCAGAAGAATACAACAGACACTAGTATGGTAGTATGTAAAAACGTGGATGTATAACCAATGTGATTCTGCAATCTGTACACGTGGGAAAAATAAGAATTCATATCCCATTTGAATCCAATGTATGATATATGATATGTCAAGATCAATGTAATGTTTTGAGCAACCAATAAAAAAAAGATTTCAACATTAGAATGTGTGTGGGGGGATACAATTCAGCTCATTACAAGGAAGTAGATATAGAAAAATTAAAAGTGGTGGCAAGTAAGTGAGATGCTACAAAGTGAGGTTATTGAGCCAAAGATCTAGAGTATGATCAACAGAACTGGTTTCAGAGTAGAAGAAAAAGACAAAACACTGTGTAATGAAGAAGTCAAGAACAAGATGTGGAATGCATTGTCCTTGTAGATAACTGGGTCACCAAGGTTGATAAAGAAGCTTGTTATATCCCCCAAAGCTCTTGTGGTAGTGCAGGAATGCTCAGAGGTGAAATGATTAGATTATGAGAGTGTGACCTAATCCATAGATTAATTCAATGGATTAATAATTTGAGTGGACTAACTGGATGGTAAAGGTAGGCAGGTAGGGTGTGGTTGGAGAAAGTAAGTCACTGAAGGCAGCCTTTGCGGTTCATATTTTCTCCCTGGCACCTCACATTCTCTTTGCCTCCTATCTGTCATGAGCTGAGCAGCTTTGCTCCACCACATCCTTCCACCACAATGTTCTGCCTCACCACAGGCCCAGAGCAATGGAGTTGCAGATAGCAGACTAACCCACTGAAACTGTGAGCCAAAATAAACTTTTCCTCCTTTAAGTAGTTCTTGTCAGGTATTTTAATCGCAGCAATGCAAAGCTAACATGAAGCCACAACGGAGAAAATATAGTCAGTCAAAACACAGTAAGTGCTAAAATCTTCCAATAATGTAAGGGTGGAAGGGAAGAAAGGGACCCATCAGAAAGAAGGCAGATGGCTGCAACCAGGAAGGCATCAGTGACCAGCTGAGGGCCTGTGTTTTCAAGGATCTGAGATGTTGGGGAGTGTGGGGGTTCAGGGGAGTAAGGAAAGCCAGGGAAACCCTTATTCTGAAAGAAGAACTGGTGAACAAAGGATACACTATTCCACCTACAAGTGCAGGGAGAAATGGGTTCAAGAGAAAAAGAAACCATCATCTGAGGGCTGGAGGGAAAGCAGGGTCGTTAGCAAAAGTCAGATTTTATTTAAAGCAAGAAGTTGAAGAAAAATATAAGAATTTGAGGAGAGTAGTTTTTTTTAATGAATAGGATAGATATTCCTGGTGATTTCCCTTTCAGGCAAAATTTCTCAATCCCACTGCACCTCGGCAGGGTCATCTGACCATTCCTAGAGAAGAAATGTGAAAAGTACTGTGCATCACTTCCAGGCTGAGATGATGAGGAGCCCTGTACAATTCACCCATTTGAACATTTAGCCTGTTCAAACCACCACAAAGGCTTCATTTCCAGATGTTTTTGATAGAAGACTGTGAAGTTTTTATCAGTTTCATGTCTGGATAACTAAGGAGAGCTGACTCCCTGCCAATCAATGTTGAACTTAAGTTTTGTAAGGGGTCAGTGGTATTTTAGAATAGGGTGTGTGTGCACATGTATGCATGTGTGCATGTGTTCTGTGATTTGCTGCCATAGTAAAACCAGGCCTTTCCTGATTTATACAGATATCACCGAGCTCCATATAGTGAGGAGAAAAGAACACTCAGACTACTTTTTGGAGAATGTGCATAGCCATATTGAAGATGTGAGAATAAGAGGAATAAAGGATGAGCTGAGAGGTTTGGGCTTCATGCAGGAAAGTGAGGATGCAGGGATTGCATCTTAGAAAAAGAGAGATTATTAGGTATAATCGCAGCCTCCTTTAATGGGTCTCCTGGGTACTTTGTGATAAAGAGATGGGAAATGTGGTCAGAAGTAAGAGCCAGAGATGATGCCACAAGGAGCACAGAGTTCTGTGAATGGCTCCTCCCCACCTCCAATATCCTGTCTTTGGCAAGAGAGAGATGTCTCTGTGATTTTAACTTTTTTAGGATAGTCTTCTAGGACTAGTGCTCCTTGGAACATGTACCAGAAAATTCAAGTCTGGAAGCAAGTTGGATTAAGCTTCTGTATGATTTAATATCTACAGATCACAGGAATTCAGGGTCTTTTGCAAATAAAACAAGGGAAAACCTTGAAGAGTTTATCTTCTGTCTTGAGAAGATATTTTCCTGAGAGGTACTCTCATAAGGTAAGTCTTTTTCTACTTAAAGAGGGAAGTTTCCTAGCAAAAGTAAGCTTCTGTTTTAGTTATGAAGGGAACAAGTGAAATAAGTGGGGCCAGAAGAGCACATGAAACCACTTATCCAATGCTGGGGTCTCTTGGGTGAGCTAAAGCAGATGTTAAACAGCAGGTAATCTAAAGAAGATGAGCACTGGGTGGTGTCCCACAATGGAAAGATGGGAAATGCAGAGCATACAAGGAAAGCAAGTGGACAGTAATGAAGCAGACAAGACTAAACCCCATACAGAGGGCAGGAATGGGGCAGCAATATCCAGACACACAGCAGCAGGGCAGCCAGCAGAGGACTTCCTCAGCAAATGTGTTCAGAAGAGGAAAGGATTTCCAATGGAATAATAGAGGAAGAAAAAAAGCAGGAAAGTTGGACATTGTAAAGCTGTAGAGAAGCTGTGAATCCTCCCAACTTCTACCCACTACACTTTCCTAAGAATGGCAGATAGTGGATCCACAGAGGAACGCTGGTGGAATCAGGGAGGTAAGATGGCATGGAAAAGGAACACAGGCTTTGGGGGCAGACCAAACTCTCTCTAAGCCTTGCTTTTGGCACTGATTAATCAGGTTATCTTGACTGTGTTCCTCAGTCTCCTCATCTGTAAAATGACTGTGACAGTTACATACACTGCTTAGCATTGTTAAAAAAAAAATGAAATGAAATGACATCTATAAGGAGTCAGCAGAATGTATGTGATCTAGAGAAAGTTGCAATGAAGAATTAATCTCATTTCCAGAAAGCAACACTAACTGTTGAAGTACCTTTGGAAGCTAGAGAATATTTACCAGCTCTCAATATGAGAAAAATTATTGACCTAACTTAAATTCATTTCACCCACAGGATCAACTTTTTCCATGTTTTTTGCTAAAGTCTAAAAACACTAAAATGAAAGCAAGAAATGGAGAATACCTAAGTCTCAGTGGATCCTAATAATCATCTAATCATCAGCCTGGAGTCCAAGCCAAAGAGCAGCCCCCAATCATGCCATCCTTCTCCCTCCAGAAAGGAGGGATGTATGTGTTTAGGAAACTGTAAGTGATTGATGTCCTCCCTTCACAAAATGTATGTATGTATTTGTGTATATGTATGTGTATATGTGTGTGTGTGTGTGTGTCTGTGCATGCCTCTATTGGTAAAGGCAAGCTCATATATGTTATATACAAACTGCATCTACAATAAGTTCTCTGTGAAAATAACTATAAGCTTCAGCTATCCCTTCTGCCAGAGAATTAGAGGTACTCTGTATGTTCAACATCCTCTAAAATGAGAACATATTGTGGCCAAATTTGGCCAAAAGATATGCATACATACTGGAGGGGGGAAAAACCAGATGTGAAGTAACCAGACATGTCCATTCCAGGAAAAGCAAAGTTGTTAGTTATCCATGTACTCGCTACACTATGGTATTTTCTGTATAAATCTCATAAAGTGAATTTATTCCTCACAAGATTCTGTTTTCTGTTCTTTATTTCCAACCTAGATTGGGTTTCCACAGTACAGACATTGAGAATAGCAAGTCCACATTAAAAAAAATTCTGCTTAAGGAATGCGATTAAATATTAAATAAGAAGCATAAGTATCTTAAAGCAAACTACTACTCTTAGGCTGCAATTCAATGAATGATATTTACACAATGTTATTAAGAACTACTTAACTACCAAAAAATTTTCATTTGCACATAGCATTCCATTTCAACCAAGCTCCTAAAGTTTACTCACGTGCTGCAGATCAGTTGCTCATAAACTTTAGGGTCAATTTATGCTTCTGCATGAGGTAATGGAAGAAAGAAAACATGAAGATAGAGCAAGAAATCCAGCTCCTTTCTTTTCTCTTATTTTCATAAATAAATACATGAATTGAAGATGAGCTTAAGATCTATTTATTCTACAATTATAAACAATAACAGAACCTTTTTAAAAAAGGAATTTGTCCAGGAAACCTAAATTTCTACCCACTCAACTAAACATATAATATGTTTATGACTAAGGAAATTACTATTTTATGGTCATATTTTTATATTCAACATGTCACGTGAACAAACCGTATTTACCCACTTCCTTTTTCTACAGTAGATTTACATAATTCTCTTGAGCATTGTTTCAGTTAATAAAGATCTTTCCATATACCTCCTTGGAAACTATCTTTCACTCTCCTCTCTCCTTTATTCTCCATATCTACTCAATCACCAAATTCTTTGGATACAAGAATTCATTTAATTTATCACCTTGCTATCATATGCCAGGAACTGAGGTAAGCATTAGAAAAATAAAGAAATGAGAAATGGTTCCTTCTGTCAAATAACTCATAGCATAGTTGGAAACAAAGTCAATAATCAATTACAGTGATAGGTCCACAATAAAAATATATTCTGAGAATTCGCTCACTGGATGAGCAGTCAGAAGTAAAATTCTTGAAGAGGGTTTTAAAAAACAAAACAATGAATTAGTGGCCAAGAAAAGGAGGCAGAGTACAGCATGGAGAGGTAAAGAATGTGAAAATGCACACACATGAAGCTGCATGACTTAATTAAGGAACAACCAAACTGAAGGATGACTGGAACCAAGCCTATAATGGATTAGCAGAATATGAAATTATATAATAAAGTACAGAATGGATTATGGAGTATCATGTCTTTGAAGTTAGGAGTGATTCATTAATGATTTCTAAGCAGTGACATAATGAGATCCCTTTTCTAGAAAGACTGCTCTTGCTGCATTAGGTAGATTAGATTAGATAGATACATGCAGGAATGCTGAGAGAAGAAAATCAGATAGGAGTTACTGAATAAACGTAGAGGAGAAAATTATCTTAGCCAATGGTCCCCATTCTCTCCAACATCAGCTTTATGTAGGGATGAAAAAAATGTAAAATATTCACTTTTAAATCAGAACAACAAGCATAAAACTGGGTGTTCAATGGCTATTCCAATCAGAACATTGTATTAATTACCAAAATAGCCACAGAAACACCACAGGAACAATGATAAACTATATAGTAATGATTTAAATGTGGACTTCAGTCTGAAACAGATCTTGGTCTATACTTACTAGTGGTATAGACTTCAGCACATTACTGAATTTCACCAAACCTCATTTTCTTCATCACGCAAATGAGATTGATAATCATAGCTAGCTCTCGTAATAACGACAAGGAACAAATTGTCTAATTCATAGAGTAAGCAACCTGTGAAGAAAAGCTACTTTCATACCCATGTAGAATTGTTTGCCTCTGTAATAAACCTATAATGAATTGAATAGGATAATACTACAATAAAACATGTCTATTTTTTATTAGTTATTTCACTTCAAATAAGTTACTCCATATCATTGAGTTTTGATTTCCTCTGATCAATAGAGACAAACGCTTTAGTCCTATTTATGTAATAAGAATGCATTTAGATGCGAGATAACATGTGAAAGTAGTTTGGATACTCTAAAGTGAAGAATACATACAAGACATGATGGTCAGACCTTGGTACACTTTACTCTGGACAGCTCCAGTCACCTAGAGGTAATTCTGAACTACAGTTTGGAAATTGTACTACAGGAATACGAGGCTCAGATGAGAAGTTCTGGCCTCTAGTCCCAGCACTGCAACTAACTGTGACCCATGGCCAGTAACCTACCAACTTAGAGCCTCCACTTCCTCATCAGCAATTTAAGGGAGTGCGTTCCAAACCCTCTAAACCATTATATTGCAACTCCAACAATCTGATTTCCTTAGCTAACTAAGACAAGTTTAAATGCTCAATAGTCTACATTTCCTTCTAGATCAACAAATTCCATTGAAATTAAGCAAAGACAGGATTTAATATGGGTCAAGAAACTTTCTACCCCAGAATCAATGCAATCTCACATTATTTAATTTTTCACATGCTTTAATCTGTGATGACATTCAGAAATGAGCAGATTAAATGCAATTGGTCCACCAGAACTCAGTTATCAGGCTTCCCCTGAAAGGTATTTATGCTACATATTTTAACTAATTGAGGGTACATATGAAAAAATTCTGGTCAGAATCAGAGAAAAGTAGGTGGTAATAAAGCTCTGCAAAGGGACATGAACTTACTATCTACTTCTTTATTATATTCCAGACATAAAATGGTTATTTGCCATTAATCTCTGTTACTCAACTTTCATTAGAGTGCATACATTGTTGTTTTTTCAAAAGCAATATAATCTAAAAGGCTAAAAAAGGAAAGGGCCAAAGATAGATGATGCAATAAGAAAATCATTTTTATGGGTGAAATCAGTAGGACACCAAACTCTCCCATTATGTTCTGAGGTTCAAGGGTCTGAACTATAAACCCAGTGGAAAACTGTGTAAGATTTTACCACTGTTGATATTGTTGCAGCTTTTGAGTTGTTTCTCTGAGTGAAAATCATTGTTCCCCAAAGAACAAATGGCAAAATTATATTTTTAAAGTATATATATTCCTCCATCTTAGCACTGCTGCAGTTGGGTTCAGATAACACCTTAGGGGCAGCCCTGTGATGTACAGGAAGTTTAGCAGCATTCCTGGTTTCAACCCGCTAGAGGCTACAAATGCTCAACTACCCCCAGCTGTGACAGTCAAACATTTCCAGACACTGCCAAACATCTCTCAGGATGATAGAATTGCTTTCATTTGTGAGCCACAGATTTAAAGAAAACTCAAACTTTCTCAGTCCTGAACTTGGAGCACCCCACCTGTCACTGTCACATTGAGAACATTCTTTATCCATTGTAATATCAAATAAGAAATTACTAGTGAAATACAGGCTTCTTGGCTATTGTCCAGACCACCAGAACAATAGCCAAGAGACATCCTATTCCATGAGCTTTCATTCATCAAAAGTTTGCTGATGACTCCCCAGGAACAACAAGTGTCTCACTAACACCATCTTCACAGCTCTTTGACAGCATCCTCCCCTGGGTAAAGATCCCTAGTACCTCGGCTCCTGGAAGACGGCAAACAGGATTACTTAATAATCATTATTTCCATGTCTGATTTCCCCAATTTGGGGTTTTAAGATATTTACTAGTGTCTCATCCTTGAACAAAGCATGAGAACTCTGAAGACCCATCAGAGGTAATGCCCCTTCACAGAGATCTTGCACTAACCTGGCCCAAGGTTTAGGATCCACCCTTTAGAGACAGTGTGCATGGCTGGTCTGCTTGGTAATGGTTCCTGCTACTTCATCAGGCTGTGACAAGGGAAGAGCAGACCTTTTCTTCATGGTTTCTATGGATTTTTCTGACACAAAGGATGTCCTCTATCTGGAGTTGTGCAGATTCTAGGAACTCACATCTTTCCTGTATTAACCTATGTGAGCAACCTGTCAACTTGTTGAGCAAAAGACTGGCTAGAAATTTTGAGAGACTTACATGTCAAGTAAAAAGATTTACCTTATATTTTCTTTGCCTTATATAAGCACCTGGTTTTAGCAAAAGGATTCCAATAAAATATTGTTTAAAAGATTTGCTAAGATTCTCAGCACCCCTTGCAGATTGTAAAAAGTAGAAAACTTCAGGTATAAAAGCACACGGGATAGAGGGAGGAGTAGAGTGATTTCTAACTTCTGTTTTGATGTATAGAATCTAAAAGGGCTCTTCTCTCTTCTTTCCTCCCCCCACCTCACAGTGATCTCCTCTTATAAATCTCCCTCTGTGTCTCTGTTTAACTTTCTTAACTAAATTCCATAAATTTTGATAGTTTGTACTTTCTTTTTTTTTTTCTGGTGTCCATTGTTTTTATTTTTATTTATTTATTTATTTATTTATTTATTTATTTATTTTTATTGGTTGTTCAAAACATTACAAAGCTCTTGACATATCATATTTCATACATTAGATTCAAGTGGGTTATGAACTCCCATTTTTACCCCAAATACAGATTGCAGAATCACATAGGTTACACATCCACATTTTTACATAATGCCATATTAGTGACTGTTGTATTCTGCTACCTTTCCTATCCTCTACTATCCCCCCTCCCCTCCCATCTTCTCTCTCTACCCCATCTACTGTAATTCATTTCTCTCCTTGTTTTTTTCCCATTCCCCTCACAACCTCTTATATGTAATTTTGTGTAACAATGAGGGTCTCCTTCCATTTCCATGCAATTTCCCTTTTCTCTCCCTTTGCCTCCCACCTCATGTCTCTGTTTAATGTTAATCTTCTCCTCCTGCTCTTCCTCCCTGCTCTGTTCTTAGTTGCTCTCATTATATCAAAGAAGACATTTGGCATTTGTTTTTTAGGGATTGGCTAGCTTCACTTAGCATAATCTGCTCTAATGCCATCCATTTCCCTGCAAATTCCATGACCTTGTCATTTTTTAGTGCAGAGTAATACTCCATTGTGTATAAATGCCACATTTTTTAATCCATTCATCTATGGAAGGGCATCTGGGTTGGTTTTCCACAGTCTAACTATTGTGAATTGTGCTGCTATGAACATCGATGTAGCAGTGTCCCTGTAGCATGCTCTTTTTAGGTCTTTAGGGAATAGACCAAGAAGGGGAATAGCTGGGTCAAATGGTGGCTCCATTCCCAGCTTTCCAAGAAATCTCCATACTGCTTTCCAAATTGGCTGCACCAATTTGCAGTCCCACCAGCAATGTACAAGTGTACCCTTTTCCCCACATCCTCGCCAGCACTTGTTGTTGTTTGACTTCATAATGGCTGCCAATCTTACTGGAGTGAGATGGTATCTTAGGGTGGTTTTGATTTGCATTTCTCTGACAGCTAGAGATGGTGAGCATTTTTTCATGTACTTGTTGATTGACTGTATGTCCTCCTCTGAGAAGTGTCTGTTCAGGTCCTTGGCCCATTTGTTGATTGGGTTGTTTGTTCTCTTATTGTCTAATTTTTTGAGTTCTTTGTATACTCTGGATATTAGGGCTCTATCTGAAGTGTGAGGAGTAAAGATTTGTTCCCAGGATGTAGGCTCCCTATTTACCTCTCTTATTGTTTCTCTTGCTGAGAAAAAACTTTTTAGTTTGAGTAAGTCCCATTTGTTGATTCTTGTTATTAACTCTTGTGCTATGGGTGTCCTATTAAGGAATTTGGAGCCTGACCCCACAATATGTAAATCGGAGCCAACTTTTTCTTCTATCAGACGCAGTGTCTCTGATTTGATATCAAGCTCCTTGATCCATTTTGAGTTAACTTTTGTGCATGGCGAGAGAAGGGGATTCAGTTTCATTTTGTTGCATATGGATTTCCAGTTTTCCCAGCACCATTTGTTGAAGATGCTATCCTTCCTCCATTGCATGCTTTTAGCCCCTTTATCAAATATAAGATAGTTGTAACTTTATGGATTAGTCTCTGTGTCCTCTATTCTGTACCATTGGTCCACCCTCCTGTTTTGGTACCAGTACCATGCTGTTTTTGTTACTATTGCTCTGTAGTATAGTTTGAAATCTGGTATCGCTATACCGCCTGATTCACACTTCCTGCTTAGGGTTGCTTTTGCTATTCTGGGTCTTTTATTTTTCCATATGAATTTCATGATTGCTTTCTTGATCATTCATCTCGAAGTATTTTCTAATTTCTTTTGGCCTGTTTTTAAAGCCTGTAGTTTATTCTTTGGTTATTTATAAATATATTCTAACAAATCTATGAAAAATGTCACCAACACTCCTCCCATCTCAGTGCATATGTGCTTCACATCAAATTATGGAGATGATTTTACCCTGGAATCTATGCTACCTTATTAACTGACTTTGACCAAGAGAAGGCAAGAGAAATGATGCTGTGCCAGTTCCAGGATTAGTCAATCCAATTTGTAGTTGAGCTGTATCTGGATTTGTTGCAGTTCTGTTTAAATTTTTGTTACTGGTGCTTCAAATATTTCCCCAGTAGTATCAGGAATTGTGATTCGAACACCAGCAATGCTCCAGTTCTATGATTTTTAGCTCACCACCAGCTTTTAAGATATGTGTGGAGCTCCCTTTGTTCTCCTGTCCTAAGCCATGAACATCTCTCTCCACCCTTCTGTCCTTCCCCTAGCAGTCACTGGGCCATTGCCCTGCAGTCAGTAAATTCCCCTATATGCCATGGGGCCTTCTCTCAGTTCCTCCACCCTGCCCCAGCCTTCATGCTGACACTGTATTCTAGAGGAATAATGATGATTGGAGGCAGGCATGAGCTTGCTCTCTGACTGGGGCTCCTGGGAGTATCATCCAACAAACCAACCCCACACATTGTTAAATCTTTGTTAACAACCACTGGTTTTTTCTCATCCAGTTCATGGTGAGCCAGTACATTGTCTATTGTTCCTCCTGGGATGAGCGTAGCCATAGGTTCTTCTCTGCTAGAAAGGGCTTTTCCCTTCCTAGAACCTAATTCACTGTGTTTCATTAGCTTAAGAGTTTATTGGACTGTCTCATCTCATAGTGGGAGTGATATTCTTTTGCCATTTTCTACCTCAAAACAGGAAACAGAAGTCCTTGTATTTAAAGTCTATACACTTTTTATTCAACAGATTATCCAATAATAATGAACTCTATTCAAATTTCCTTCCCACTTACTAGTCTGAATTGTTAGGTGCCCTCTTTAAAGTTCCAGATCATAAGCCAACTATCATCAGGGCAACAGATAAATAAGCAGTCTCACCATCTAACCTACCAACCTCTGGTTAAATACATAGGATTGGGGTAGAAGCTTTAGGGTTAGAGCCTATTTATGAAATTAGTTTGGCTGACTTTTCATTAATACACCAAAAGTTCTCTTCAGCACAGACCTTTCCTCTCTTCCTTGATGTCTATCAGTTTCCATTTATAGGACAGTAATTTCCAACATTTCAGTGACATAGTATTTGTAAGATTCTGAGCTCCATTCTGCTTGGCCAGGATTCTGATGCTCCCTAAATATTGCTAGCTACCAAGAGTCTTCCACCTACTTGTCTCCATCTCTCTCAGCTACTACTAGTCAGCACCCTGCTGTTGTAAAGAACTAATCTTCTGCAAATGTAATACTATACTCCATCTGTTTTTAAACATTACTCATCCATATTTTGTTCCAATATTTTGTAAAAGATGTGAAATTTTTAACACTATATCCTCAACATAGTAGGTTGCATAAATTTTTCATCCAATAAGTGTTGGATATTGTTTAATTGGAGCTAAATTAGTTGAAATTCGTATAAAAATAGAAAGTAACATGGGCTATGGCAGATGGATGAAGGAAGACAGCTCAGGTGTGAGTCTTACCTATCATAATTAGGATTGGATTCACCTATAAAATGAGTGGAGCTAGTAATTAGTGGGTTTTCCCCCTCTGTATGCCACTTCAAGGTGTGGTTCGATGGCTAGACTTCTGGTTTAAATCCTAATATTTAGAATTGAGATGTAAAAGTTAGGGTGATGTGAGATTACATGAAAGTAACATCACCTGTCAAAAGCTGAGCAGGGCACAGTGGCACACACCTCTAATCCCAGTGGCTTGGGAGGTGGAGGCAGGAGGATCACAAGTTCAAAATCAGCCTCAGCAACTTAGTAAGGCCCTAAGCAACTCAGCAAGATCCTGTCTTCAAATAAAAGATTTTTTAAAAGGGGCTGGGGGTGGCTCAGTGGTTAAATGCCCCTGGGTTCAATATCTGGTATCAAAAAAAAAAATTTTGAGCGGAGCTGAGCTGAGCTGCCAGATGATTATGTTGTCAATTAAAAGAAATCAAAATTAAAATGATAACAAAATCTTCTATCAGTTACTGTGATAGTATAAGCAAGAGGTCAATTAAGAGAAGTGTGGACTCCTTCGCTGTTCATGTGTCCCTAAGCAATACTGGGTGAGAATCAGAAGGAGAATCTCAAAGAAGGCTCTTGTGGTTTCATGGACTCAGGATAACAGAAAGGAGAAGAGGGATACACTTAGGAATGTAAACGTACTGAGTACTAGATCAGGATAGAAAAAACAGGGTCTTCAAAGGTTCCCTGGCCCCCAGATAAGCGACATTTCAGGAGAGGGTCCTGAGGAGGCCTTCTCCCAAAGTTTGCCAATTTTTCTGAATGGATATGTTTTAGTCAGGTTTTGTTTTGTCACTATGACTAAAATACACAAGGACAACTTAGAAGAGGAAAAGTTTACTAGGGACTCATGGTATCAGTTCTCAGTTCATAGGTGGCTGACTCCTTTCCTCTGGGCCTGAGGTAAGGAAGAACATCATGAAGGGAGGACCCAGCAAAGGAAAGCTGCTAAGCTCAGGGTGGGATCAGGAAGAAAGTGGAGAGGGGCCACATGGAAGTTGCAACCCTCCATGGAATGTCCCAGTGACCCTCCTCCTTCAGCTATGCCCCATATATCTACAGTTACCACCAAGTTAGTCCCAAACTAGGATGGACTGTTTAGGGTAGCTGTCCTAATATACACATTTTACTTCTTAATAGTCCTGCATTAACAGGAGCTTTTGGGGGACATCTCACATCCAAATCATAACATTCTGCCTCTGGCCGGGCAAAGCTCACATCCATCTCACAATGCAAAATGCATTTTGTCCATTTCCAAGATTCACATATTTTTTAACAGTTTCAGCATTTCCCAAAAGCCCAAATTCAAAGTGTCCTCTGAGATTCAGGGCAAGATCTCAGTATAAAACCCTGTAAAAATCAAAAGCAAGATACATATTAAAAAAAAGCATATGGTGTCACAGTGAACTTTCCATTCCAAAATGGAGGAATAGTTTTATAAAAAGAAGTAATAGAGTCAAAACAAGACTGAAACCCAAACACATCCTATAAGTCTGCATACAGTATCTAGGATACACAGTGTAGAGATTTCTCTCCAAAGGGTTTGGGCAATCTCACTCCTTTGCCCTTGCCAACTGCAGAGCACAGGGACTCTGTTACCCTCTCTCTCTCTCTCTCTCTCCAAAACCAGAAGCTTTTCTCAGCACACAGTCCATGTTACTGGCATCTCTTAATTCCTGGGATTTTCATCACAGTTTCAATGTCATGTACAAAGCTTCACACATTGCCCTCTCTGAGGCAGCCCACAGGGACTCCTACTCTGCTATACTTTGCCTGGCCTCCCAGGCCTTACTTTGAAATCTCAGTGGAAGCCTCCATGACCCCTTAACCTCAGCATCCTGCATTTCTGCAGAACCAGTATCATGAGAATGATGCCAAGGTCTGCTGCCAGCTACACTAAATCTGGGCCCCTAGAATCAAAGCTACAGTGATCTCTGAGTGCCTGTATGGCTCAGCAAGGTAAAACAACATTTTAGGTCCCTGTGCAAGTAGGGGCCTAAATCTTAATCTCAACAGAATTCTGTCTTCTGTGCCCTGGGGCAGACAGTGAATGTGGTCTTACAAATTTCTGTGATGCCCTCGAGGCATCTTTCCTATTGTCTCCTCCAAAACAATTTAATATATCCTTAAAAGCTGTAATCTCTTCAACAAGCACAATTTCCTTAGCCTCAGCTTTACATGCACTTTTCTGGACATATTGAAAGTTTTAAAAATCCTTTTGCTCTGTTTTCTGCTACTGATTTTCACAGTAAACCTGGCTGAAAGCTGCCTGTAATGTTCATGCCCCTGACTGAATGTTGTGCTGCCTTGTGCTTCACCAGATTAAGTAGTCCATTACTTTTAAACTCAAGCTCAAAGTCTCAAGACATGAGAAAAATGTACCAAATCCTTTACCAGAATATAACACAAGTGGCCTCTAGACCCATTTCCAGTAGTGTCCTTGTTTCCTCTGAAACCTCACAAGCACAGTCAACATGCCTTTCAGCATCCTAGTCTATTGAATTCCCACCAGCATCACCCATTAGGTTCTACTTGCAACATTCTAAAGCTTTTCCATCTTGCATCTCTAAACTTTCCAAAATTCCTCCCCTGCAAACCAGCTCCAAAGGATTTTGAATCACATGGTCAGGTTAATATCAGCAACAATCCACTTCTTGGTACCAATCTCTGTTTTAGTTAGCTTTTATTTTATGGTGACCTAAACACTTGAAAAGAACAACTTAGAGGCGGAAAACTTACTTGGAGCTCATGGAATCAGAGGTCTTAGTCTATAGACAGCTGACTCCATTACTCTGGGCCCAAGGTAAGGGCAGAACATCATGAGGGCAGGGCCCAGCAGAGGAAAACTGGTCAGCTTAAGCTGGGGTCAGAAAGTAGGGGGAGGGGGGTGCAGGAAGAACAACCCTTCCAGGATACACCCAGTGACCCACCTCCTTCAGCCATGCCCCACCTACCTACAATTACCACCCAGTTAGTTCATTCTAACTAGGATAGACTGTTTAGGTTTTAGCTCTCACAATTAAACCATTTCACCTCTGAACATTTCTGCATTAACAGCAGCTTTGAGAGGACACTTATATCCAAACCATAAGAGAGTGTCTGGGCTAAGAATGCAGATAGGCATAAAAATATGACCATCCATATCCCTCCCTTCACACACTGGTTTATTAATGCACTGGTTTATTAACCAAATCTGGTGTGAGATGAGTGCTTTCCCCATAAAGTCTGACAGGTAAAACCCTTGTAATTTCTCATGATCAAACTTGAAAAATCACACTTAGTTTCTTTCCAAGAGCCAGACTCATCATCTATATAAAGCAGGGACTAGCAAGGGTGAAAACAAGCTGACTTTGGTTGTTCTTTTACACAGTCCTAAGAGCCATGGTCTCTTGAAGAGGGGCTGGGAAATATTTGGGACTCTGAAAAGTTCTTTTCTAGGTAACTCTCTTCTGATTTCTATCCTACCTAAAGAAATTGATCCTGGTAGTCACTGCATGCACAATGAAACTAACCTAGGGCAAAGGGACAAATTCTGAAACAGCTTATATAATTATCTATGAGGCAACGATCGTTTCCAGATGGAAAACACTGGAATTGTTATGATCCCCACAGTAAATTAGAATTAAACAAAACTTAAATCATCTTCCTTATGCTCATGGTCTCTTACTAATTTTTATCCACAGATATTAAATAATATGAACTCAAACACATGTTCAGAAGATGTTACTTCTGTTCTAAAACTACTCACATTTTACAAACATGCATACAACCAGGGAAAAGCTCTCAAAGAATGTACTGGTTGATGCCAATGATAATAAAATAACCGAATGGACAGGAGCCCCCATTAGAGGAAGTATTTTACAATGGTTAGTTTCTTTTAGAGATTCAAAAGGTATTCTTTTACCATAACATACACAGCCTTTGGACAACAGAACCTTAGTTTTATTTCATAGATCAAAAGAAAAAGAGATGAAGTAGTTTATAATGTCAGCTTTGAACATTGACTCTAAGCCAGATGTAGTGGCACATACCTGAAATCCCAGTGGCCTGGGAGGCTGAGACAGGAGGATCCCAAGTTCAAATCCAGCCTCAGCAAAAAATAAGATGCTAAGCAACTCTGTGAGACCCTGTCTATAAATAAATACAAAATAGGGCTGGGGATATGGCTCAGTAATTGAGTGTCCCTGAGTTCAATCCCTAGCACCAAAAAAAAAAAAAAAAAAAAAATGAACAGTGATTCTGGATAACATATGGGATACCAGAGACAATAAATCATATTTTAATGGCCTTTGTAATGAAAACGCCATGGAAAGATAATAGTCCAAGGGTCTCTGTCACACTGTATAATGAAAAGCAATAATTGTCAATGATTATTTCCAAAGTCAGCATCCTATAAAAGCAGAAAGAAATGTGACATGAAGAAAGAAGTATGCAATCCTGATATATTCCTTGCTAGTACGCTGATATCCAATACTATGTGTCTGGCAGTAAGAAGATCAACTGCATAAATATTTAGATAGGAAAAAGAAAGAGAAACACCACTCCAACTCCTAAGCTGTTCTTTAGCTTTTTTCAAAAATAAATACTTAGGTTCCACTGCTTATCAAAATAATCTAGTTGCCACTTGTAGAAGGGGGAAAAACACAAAAAAGTTAAAACAAAAAT
Organism: Marmota marmota marmota; assembly: GCF_001458135.2. Lineage (NCBI taxonomy): Eukaryota > Metazoa > Chordata > Mammalia > Rodentia > Sciuridae > Marmota > Marmota marmota. Next base: position 12,031,656 of record NW_025999968.1, on the reverse strand, counting down.
TTTTAAAAAGAACATGGGCCTTGAAAATGACCACCATAAGTCAGATAAATTTGGGATGCCTAGAAAAATTTTCTTAAAGGATGTTCTGTTTTTAACCAAAGGAAACTTTATTTTTCTGACAGTTTTATGGGCACTTTTTTCTATAAATATCATCGTTAGCCCTGGCTTATATCTATATTCACTGGAAACCAGTTCTATTTCATTTCACGAACATCTGTGAATGAGTAATATCTTTGGATCCACAGCAATGCTGTCTGCTTTTAAATAACAGCAATACACTTATTGCTAAGGATTCCTACTGAACGGGTGGGTTCTCAATAGTTATTGAGTACTATTTCATTAGGTGAATTAAGCTCTTTTACCCCTGAGTCTTAAATTGGACCAAAGTGTCACAGCATTAACAGTTTCAACAGAAAGAACATTTCCGAGAAAGCATCAATTAATCTATTCCTGGGTGCTATCCCTGCAAAAGAAGCCCTGTAGGAGACAATTCTGTTAGAATTGATATTAAAGCAAAATATCCAGAAACAGGCAAAGGATTTCAAGAAAAAATAACAAGTTGAAATTGGAAGCTACTTGTTAAATAGTCAAAGTCAATTCTTTCTCCACCCTTAACATCATTAATAACAGTAGGAACTACATGTTGGAACAGTCTTGGCAGTCATGTGCCACTGTGTATAAAAGCAATAAACATGAGCTCTTCCATATAGCTTAAACATTCAGCTTAGTAATCATAGCAATTGCACTGTTCATTCCAATGAAAGTTCATTGTCTCTCAGTATATTCTCAAATTCTCAAAACTACAGAACTAGCACAAGACCTAAGTATTAGAATTAAGAATTCAATTTTGACCACTATTTCCTCTTCATATTTTCCCATGTATTCTAGATACATATTTTAAATATCTTTGGGGACAATAGTAGTCTCTAATTTCCTAGAATTGGGTGATACGGTTTAATCAATGTTAAAATATATTTTTATTATAAATAAATATTTGGAGTTCCTTACACATAATTAAATTGAAAAATTCCATTTTTCTTATTACAAAACTGAAATTTGTTAACATTTATAATTTTAAAAGGTCTATCTCAATTTAAGCTATAAATTTTAGCAGTGTAATCTCATTGAGCAAGTGGGAATATATATATATGCTTTATTAGAATACAAAGCCAACAAGTGTTTTCGGGAATGTCCAAAGTACTTCTTCATACTAAAACAGGAAAACTCAAAAAGGGTTGAGAGGCTCAGGTTGGTCTCATGAGATTATGAGATAGGATTTGAAAATGGATTTGATTGCAATGTAGTAATCTCTAGTCACTTTATATTTTTATTTTATATTATAAAATAATGCAGACATCTTATCAAAATATTCAAGGTGGGAATGCAGGATTCAAAGGTTTTATCTGGCCCCCTCCACACATACACCACTCATTAAGCTTATGTTTAGTTTCAAAAAGGTAGGGAGGGCTGAAGGTGTAGCTCAGTGACAGAAGGCATGTTTTAACAGGTGGGAGGCCCTGGGTTCAAACCCCAGCACCAAAAAAATAAAAATAAAAAATTGTTAATACTCAATTATGTTTTCCAGTATCTTTATCATAAGGTGAAGAGAAAAAAGTTATAATTATTGAGAATCAGGTACTATGAAAGAAAAAGTATATCTTTACCCAAATATATGCATGAACTCTTTTGGCTGACTTATTAGTTTTCAAGGAACACCCCACTAATATTTTATTGATCCATTTTTCAAAAAAGGAGAAATCTCTGCCTAAAAGTGCACTTTACTGAAAGGAGTCTGAAATAGAAAAATTTGCCTGGATGGCCTCATAGAGAGGTACAAACTAGCAATGGGCAAAGTGGAAATCTATCACAGTAACACTGCCTGCCTTGGTTCCTGTTTCCTGATCTCACAAAACTCAGAAATTACTGACAACAACATTTATTTCAACACATACGATATGCCCTTTCAGTGATCACAAGTTATACATCCCCTACATGATACAAACCAAACATACACTAAAAATATATTGACTTTATCCTGGAATATCATTATGAGTCTTAGTCAAAATACTTGAGGCCCCTATGAAGAAAGAATCAGATGATGTCACTTATGTCTTATCTTCCCCACATTTTAGCTAAGTAATCCCAATCTCTCACAAATACATAATGAGCACCAGTCACTGTTCCAGACACTGAAGATAAAGCATGAACCAAAGAAAGAAAAAAAATCCCTCTTGGAATTTCCATTTCAGTGGAAGAGACAGACAACAAATAATCAATGTGCACAAGTGAAAATACATAGCACAGCAGAAGATATCAAGTGCTTCAAAGAAAGAAATCCAGGCCAGATGGTTAAGAGGCATATTATTGGACAAGATGGTGCCCAGGGAAGGTCTTACAAATCTCTGATGAACAAAATTATAGAACTAAATAAATGGACAGTATTTAATGCTCATGACTAGAAGACTCATTATTATCAAAAATGTCAGTTCTTCCCAACTTGACCTATAGAGTCAAAGAAATCTCAGTTGAAACCCTATCAGTGATTTTGTGAATTTCAACAAATTGATTCTAGAATTTATACAGAGAGACAAAAGATCCAGAAGAGTCAATGCTTTATTTAAAGAGAAAAACAAAGTTGGAAGACTGAGAGCAATTGACTTTAAGATTTACCATGAAGTTATGGTAATCAAGACAGTGTGGTATTGATGAAAGAGTAGATAAATGGAAGAGATTGGAGAACCTTGCAATAGACCCACATAGTCAACTGATCTTCAACAAAGAAGCAAAGGCAATACAATGAACCAATCATAGTCTTTATAACAAATGGTGCTGAAACTAGTGAACATTCACAGGCAAAAAAAAAATCTAGAAGCAAAGATTTCATCCTTTATGAAAATTCACACAAAAGGGACCACAGAACTAAATATAAAGTGCAAAATTAAGAAATCCTACAAGATAACATAGGAGAAAATCTAACTGTGGAAAGAGCAACTGTCTTTTAACACTGAAGTCACCATCCATGAAAGAAATAACTGATAAGCTGAACTTCATTAAATAAAAACTTCTGCTGTGCGAAACCCAAAAGCAAAAGATTGAGAAGACAAGCCACAGATTGGAAGAAAATATTTGCAAAAACATATCTGATAAAGAGCTATTATCCACACTATACAAATAACTCTCAATACTCAACAATAAGAAAACAAATCACCCAATTAAAAGATGGACCAAACTCCTTAACATTCACCTCACCAAGGAAGATATGCAGCTGGCAAATAAGTGTATGGAAAAAGCCTCTATATTATATGCCATCAAAGAAATGCAAATTAAAACAATGAGATAACACCACAAATATATTGGAATTACCACAGTGAGAACACAGACACCCCCAAACATTGGCAAACAGAACTCTCCCCCAAGCAGAACTCTCATTAATTGCTGGCGGGAATGCAAAATGGTATAGCCACTTTGGAACACAGTGTAGCAATTTCTTATAAAACTAAACATATACTTATCACAGGACCCAGCAATAATCCTCCTTAGTATTTACCAAAGGAGTTGAAAATAAGATCACACATAAACCTGCACTATGATATTTATAGCAGTTTTATTCATAATTACCAAAACTTGAGAACAACCACTATGTCTATCAGTTGGTGAATAGATAAATTATCTTTAGTCAATCCAGACAATGCAAAATTATTCCCTTGAACACAATGCAGTTCCATTTCCTAGTACCTCCAAATAAGACCATATTTGGAGATGAAGTCTTTAAAGAAGTGATTAACTTAAAAAGAGGCTCTTAGGTGGGATACTAATCCAAGATGACATATCCTCCTAAGAAGTGAGGAGGCATCAGGAATGAGTGCACACTGAAGAGACGCCATGAGAAGATATAGTAAGCCTATAGCCATCATCAAGCTAAGGAGAGAAGCCTCAGAAGAAGCCTGCCACATAGTGACCTTAACCCTCTATTCTCAGAGCTGTGAGAAAATCAATGTCTGTTGTTTAAGCCGTCTAATGGAATTTTTTTTTACTGTAGCTATTAAAAGTTAATATAGTTTCTGTTTAAGAATATAGTACACATAAAACTAATGGTTCTTACCTCAACATGAAGGGTTAAACATAGAAGCAAACAAAAGCTATCAAACTCATTTTATCTCTCAAACTGAGATGAGTGAGTGAAAACAAATCCATACTCCTAGTTGACAACTTTCTTATAGTCTTGTTGCTGACGCTATGAAGTTATTGACTTATATTTCTGTGACAGACCCTCCTTGCATGCTCTCTGGGGCTGCTTTTCTCCCTACCAATTAACATGCTAACACAGCCACTGGCCCTACATCTGAACTCAGAGGCGTCAAAGAATCTGATGTCACAGCACACAACAAGGCCTGGAGGTCTAGAATGAGATACATATTTGACTAAGGATTACAGAGAATTGATCACCTATTTCTTCTCCAGCTCCTTTATAATATATTTTTCTCTATAGTGAAAAAATAAGAGGAAAATAGCACTAAGATGAGAGGTTAGAAAGACCTACAGATGAAGTGCTATTTGGAATTCTAAAAGGAAACTGGTCAAATCAGCCTTGCCAATCAGGGGCATCTATGGTGAAGACATGTATCAATAGAGAAAAGGCCCAAGACAGTAACCACATTCTCTAGGGCCTGTGCGACATTAGGCAATACAAAAGGATCCTCTGTCCCAGAAGGAATGGTTGCGGTTTCTTGCTGAGGACTTCAAATGCCTGGCAGAGAGAAATGATCTCAAGATGGAGACCAGAAGGACTTGTAGTTGAGCTAGGGTTGAATGGGAAGCGCAGCCAAACTTCCAGGATCCAGAGCATAAGAAAAACAGAGAAGGAGAAGGAGAAATCAAGGTAAGCCCAACAACTCAGAGCCCACTGCCTTTCATGCTGAAAGAACAGTGGATGGCACATCACAAACAAGGAAGCCAAGGCAGAGTTCCCTGCCTTCACACAAGCAGGACACAGCACACACACTGGTCTGGAGGGCTGGGTGGATGGGATCTTCCTCTGGCCTCCAGGCTTCTGATGTTCACCTATAAACAGAGCTTATGTTTCCTCCTGCACCTACCTGCCATCCTGGCAAGGCAGAGACGGAGGTGACAGATGGTGGTACCACTTGTAAGAAAAGAAGCAGGCCAGACATGAGTTAGAATTTTGGACAGATTAAATATTTACCTAAAAGAGGCTGATTTAGCCAGAAGAGACTTAATTATCTTTAACTGTCAAGTTCTTACTCCATCAGCATAAAAGGGATCACAGTGCAAGATAAAATGAGGTGCAGCAAAATTTCAAAGCTCCTTTTATTCCCAGCCAAGATGTACTATGTATCTCTAATACCTCCCTCTTATATTTTGAATTATTTTTAAAATGAAGACAGTATAAATGTGGAGGATCCTCTAGCAAACTATGGAAAACTCATTTTATGAAACAATGGATGCCCCCAGCCCAGCAGCAGGTGCACCGAAGAGCCACATGTGATAGCTATGCTATGGAGGGTGGCTGATGCCTGTGGTACAGACCTGCACAGCCATCCTCCACACACTCTGAGAGTGCAGGGGCTGTGACAGGGATCAAATAGAAAAGGCAGCCTTGGAAATTCATATGCTAAGCTGAACTCTCTCAAATGATAACTTCTAAATAATCATTGACAAACAGTGGTTTGTTTTCATGGCTGCATTACTGAAAGAAGTATAGAATATGGGTTTTTTTGCTTTGTTTTGTTTAAGGGATACAAGAAAGATTTTCACTCTTCCTAATAAAAATAACCATTTATCTTTAATGCACCTTTCAATATTCTAAGGATTACTGGGCATAATGTTTGATTTGCATGCTCCTGATTTCAGTTTGAATATATATCATTATTGCTGTAAGTAGATGCAGATGCTCAAGTTAATTTTATTATTAATGCCTTAAAGCATTTTTTAGGAAAAGTGCACAGTGCTTTTAAAAATCTAATCAATTATATTTAAACTGAATTTATTTTGTGTTAAGCCTTCAACTGAGAAAAGACATAAAATGCTCTTGAGTTTAGATCTTACTTTTATCACCAATTGAATAAGTATTTGACTTAGTGAAATGGGCAAGGCATGCTCTCAGAATGTTATTTATGTGCTAACAATCCCTCATTAGTTGGATAAAGAATTACATCTTAACTAAAATGGATAAGAAGCTTATAAACTATCTCATTAATCTGCAAATAATGATAACTTCTAGGCATACATTATGTTGAGCTCATGTCAACAGAAATAAAAATTTCTCTGGAATCATTTTATAAAAATGTCTATTACCTCCTAGGCCCTCAAGCCACAGACTCCTGACTCCAATTATTGAAAGAAATTCCCTCAATTCAGTTAATTATGTGTAATAGGGGATTATATAAATATTTTATAAACATAAAAAAAGGAAAATTATTAAATACACACTATAGATTATAGAAAAATAACTGGATGTAGTTTAAAATTCAATTTATTCTCTTGCAATCTAAATAAGACTGGCTACTTTGTGCTTCCCTTCTCCTAAAAGTGTCTTGAAGTTAAACTTGATAGGTCATTTCTCAGTACACACACACTCACTCACTCATTTCTATGAACCTAAATTTTAAAATAACAAATCAGAGATTTTCCAAAAAATAATGATACTTATTTGGGAATAGCAGAGTATTGCAAGGGGAATATGGGAGCCATAGCAAGCTCAGTGCATATCCAAAGAGGTTAAGGCCAGAGGAAGTTTTTACTGACAAAACTGAGAAAAAATACATCATATTTTGAAACAATACTCCTTGGCCACAGTGATTAATAACAAGAATTGTGTTAGTTGTATGCTGCCTACACAGTGGCTTGGCAGATGCCATTGTAGAACAACTTCTTTTATGAAGATGTGGTGGCCTTTGTGCAAGTAAGTTCACGGAGTCTTTAGGGACTCTGTAGTTACCTATCAGGCGTTGCTGCATAAGAACCCTTCCTCCATAACATCCTGTTTTATTTACCTTTTCTTGTTAGGGTTAACACAAGTGACTTCATTTTGATTCTGACACCTTTTACATTTCTTTGATACCACCAAACATAACGTCGCTTTAATGAAAGGCCCATGTGGAAACAAAAAAGTGATTTCCAATATATCCTGCCCATCAAAACATCAGAAATGCTCTTTTTTAAACTGCTTTTATTGACCCTAAACTTCTTGTTCCACTTCAGTTGCAAGAAACCTCCTCTGCATGTGTAGCCTCTTCTCCAAGAACAAACTTTTCACCTCTCCATCCGTTTTCTTTATGTGGAACAATTCAACCCATCCTTAAGGTCAGCAAGTTGTATCTTTCCTGGCCATCCACTTCAGCAAAATAAAGGTCCTCCTGGGGGGCCACCCTTATTAGAAATCAAGAGGAGATTTTGAATAGCAAATGTTTTGATAGTGATATAGAAATTTAAGCTAAATTCATTCTCACACACTTACTCTCTCACTTACAGAATCTTACAGTCTGGTCCTGGGATTAGCACCCAGCTCCTAAGGGGCGGGAGAATCAAGGAAGCCAAGAAAATAACTCTGCACTATCCTAGTTTGGTCCCAAGTTTGGTTAGTCACCTAATTCTTTTTCATGTGCAAACTCTGTCTGCATTTGACACTGATTATATCATATACAAACATCTATTGAGAATATCACTACTTTATATCACTTGTTTTCAATACATTCACAAATAACTTTGGTCTCTTTATTACAAATTCTACAATCCATAATTTCAATATTATCTATCCCAGCTGCATTTCCATGGCAGGTGTTTTCTTCTAGAACACCCCGGAAAATCCTCACTGCAACTGTTTATTACCTCAGAAAATTTCTCCAACTCTGAATAATCTTCACTGTGTGCCTATTTTTCTTTTCTGCTGTATTACATCCCTTATCCACTATAAGTTGTCAATGGAAAGAATTTTATCCAACTTGTACTTTGGTAGAATTTTGAGGTTGCAGTTATTCAGGAAAAAGAAATCCTCTCCTTGATCAGTTAAAATCTATAAAATATTCTATTTATGGGCATTAAATAATTCCAAGGAGTAATCACCTTGCAGTTTTCACTTTAGCTATTTCTCTTATTATTTCTATTCTCTTATTATTCTAAGATACTAAGGCCATGGAAATAATCAATATTCTTGAGTCTTCTCCTAGCAGTGCCAGTCAATCACTACCAAATATCCAGGGTTGCCTCCATTTGGTGCAAGACAAAGGAATTTAAACTGTGTAGGAAAATGTTGATGTTTACTATCATGAAATCACTAATAAAACTTGTAGGCCAATTATTATCCAGTTATTAATGAAAGGCAATGGTAATCTTGAATGTTTTGGTATTTTCTAGAAGAACTAATAGTTTTAAAAGAATTCTTTTAATTTTGAAAGTTACTAATTTACACCATGACAGTATAGCTAGGGACCTCCAAGCCCTAGGAACCGTATTCTTTTTGATTGTTTGTGTATGTGTGTTGGGTTTTTTTGGGTGTGTTTTTTGTGTATGTGCGAGGGTTTTTTAAAACTACCAGGGACAGGGAACCCAGGGGTGCTCGCCCATTGAACCACATCCGCAGCCTATTTTACTTTTTATGTTTATTCAGAATCTCACTAAGTTGCTTAGTGCCTTGCTAAATTACTGAGGCTGGCTTTGCATTTATGACCCTCCTGACTCACTGAGCCACTAGGATTTCAGTCACACTGGGCCCTAGGAATCATATTCTTAAGAAGATCTTGAAGCTGATCATTCTTTACTATAGGACCTACACAAAAACAGGCTAAAGATCAGAGGGGCACTTGAATTTTCAGTCATTTAAAACCTGCCCTAGAGAGAGTTCACTAAGCCAGTTGTATCGCTAAATATCCCTCCATTTCACAACTCATAGCTTTTCTTCACTGCCAAGTTCTCCATTACTAATCAATCTCTAACCATTCACTATTTAGAATATTTTATAAAGTACTTGAAGCTTAATATGACTCTCAGAATCTGTCCTGTTCTGCTCATGCTGCTAAAACAAAATGCCCAGGCCTGGGTAACATATAAAAGAATAGAAATTTACTGCTCACAGTTCTGGAGATTGAGAATCCAAGATCAAAGTGCTGGCTGAGTCAATGTCCAGTGAAGGCTGCTCTCTGCTTCCAAGGTAACACCTTTGTCTCTGCATCTTCACATGGCAGAAAGACAATCAATATTTCCTCACATGGAGAATAGATGAAAGAGCCAGGCAGCTCACCAAAGCCTCTTCTACAAGGACATTAATCCCACTCCACCTAATTACCTCCTTAAGGCCCCACATGGTATTACCATCACCTTGGAATTTAAATTCCAACATAACAAATTTCAGAGGGACACATACATTCAAACCACACCAGAATCAAATGAGTTTTCTTCACATGCATGTGAGGGTCCTATTTCACAGAATGGCATGTGAATAATGAGACATCCATGGTGTTTTAAAGTACAATACTCAAGATCTTATTTTCTTTCAATATTTTCACAAATATTTGATAAGCTACCAAGATTTTCATTAAGTACCTTCATGGATAAATTTGGTTTTTTAAATTGCTTTTATTTTTAAAAAACATGACAGCAGAATGCATCACAATTTTTATTACACATATAGAACACAGTTTTTCATGTCTCTGTATATAAAGTATGTTCACACCAATTCATGTCTTCATACGTGTACTTTGGATAATGATGTCTATCACATTCCACCATCATTGCTAATCTCCTGCCCCCTCCCTTCCCCTCCCACCCCTCTGCCCTATCTAGAGTTCATCTATTCCTCCCATGCTCCCTCTCCCTACCCCACTATGAGCCAGTCACCTTATATCAGAGAAAACATTCGCCATTTATTTTTTTGAGATTGACTAACTTCACTTAGCATTATCTTCTCCAACTGCATCCATTTACCTGCAAATGCCATGTTTTTATTCTCTTTTATTGCTGAGTAATGTTCCATTGTGTATATATGCCACATTTTTTAATCCATTCATCTACTGAAGGGCATTTAAGAAGAACTTAAATTAGCACTATTTGCTGACGATATGATTCTATACCTAAAAGACCCGAAAAGCTCCACCAGAAAACTTCTAGAACTAATAAATGAATTCAGCAAAGTAGCAGGTTATAAAATCAACACCCATAAATCAAAGGCATTTCTGTATATCAGGGACAAATCCTCTGAGAGGGAAATGAGGAAAACTACCCCACTTACAATAGCCTCAAAAAAAAAAAAATACTTGGGAATCAACTTAATGAAAGAGGTGAAAGATCTATACAATGAAAACTACAGAACCTTAAAGAAAGAAATCAAAGAAGACCTTAGAAGATGGATAAGTTTATAATCAAATAAACAAGCCCAGTATGTGTTCTGCAGACAGCCTGCCAGCTACCTCATAATGATATGTCTAGGAATCCTCTAAAATATTTACTGGTTTCTAAGACCCATAGCTCACACCTCTCGTCTCAGGAAACAGAATCTGGTTGTGCCACTTAAAGCTGCAAGGCACAACAAACCCTATCACAACCTATTGCTCTGATCTGAGAAGCTGCCCACTGCCACAACTGCCAAACTTGAGGCTTCAGTTTGTAGCTGACACGGAGACTTCTCAAAGGTAACTCTTCATCACTCTGCCCTTCACCCCTTCAGTAAACCTACAACATAGAGTGAGGAGGCTGGCCTCCACCTCTATCTCACTATCAAACTAGGGTGTGGAAGTTACACTGGAATTCTTAGGTCACTCAAAAAGCCACTTCCCCAGGATTTAATTAGGCCAGTCACCTGGGTTGGGACAGATTTTACCCTCAATTCATAAACTTTAACTGACCACTGAATGAGACACAGGTCAACCCCATTCCTCAACTGTTACTTTTAACAACATTGTGACTTTAGACTTGCTGACACCCCTGATCCCCTTTGCTCACAATCACCCATGTCTGCTCCAGCAATATCAGTAACATTTCTTCTCAGAGATAAGAGGGGCAGGGGATTAGCAAGGATGGTGGAATGTAATTGATGTCAATATCCAAAGTACATGTATGAAGACTCGAATTGGGTGTCAACATATTTTATATACAGAGATATGAAAAATTGTGAGATATATATATATAAAGAATTACAATGCAAAAAAAAAAAAAGAGGTTACGGATTTGATCCTTCCTTTCCACTTCTTTATGACCAACAAAGGGACTGGAATTCCTCCTGAAAATTTACCTGTACTTTTCCAAGTACCCTGTAGTTCTCAATAGTTTCATTTAAAAAATAAATAAATTTCACTTCACCAGAAGATTATCATGGATTAGGAAGAGATAAGATTTTGATTGATAACTGAAAAGTGAGAGAAAGCAGTACAAAGGCTACTAACATCTTCAGTTGTTTTTACATTAATTTCTATCATGTTAAAGGTGCTTCCACACAGTTAACATGATAGAACAGTAGTAGAATTTAAAGCTGATTTAGTGAGTATAAAAGGAATCTATAGTGAGTGAAGCAAAAGTCTATTGAATAAAAACATTTATTATAGCCTCATGATAGCATTTACCTGTTAAGTTTTCCCAAATGCTGTTTGAATAAATCCATTATTTTTTTTTAAATAACCTATGTGTCAGGATTGATATGTGAATTTTTTAATTATGATAAAGCACTATAAAACATCAAGTACTATTTACTAGTCTTCTTCAGGCAGTGACAAATAAAGCAATTTGATACAACTATGTTTTCTAAAATAGAACAAACATAAAAGACACAATTCAAAGAGTGAAGAAAACTGACAAATCTTACTGTTTTAAATAGAAAGAAAATACTTTGTGCTCAAAATCCAAAATAAAAACACAAATAGAAATTTACGAATCATGGTCTCAGATATTCAGTATAGGTAGAATCTAATAGTCTACAGATCACCAAAGACTTCATCAATTTTATAACAAACAAAATATAAGTTATTTAGTACTGAGGAAGGGGTTGGGACATTTAAACCACTTTAGTCCCCTCAGTACAAATTGATCAAAACTGTAGAAAAAGAGCCTCAATTTCTTCCAGTTTCTCATAATACATCAGCCACTTAATATAACATCCTGGTGTATTGTTTGCTTTTTTTGATAGCCAAACAAGATAGACTGATTGATTGAGTGACTCACAGGAATTCATTCCTTCAACAAATATTTACTGAAGGATTTTTATGTCAGACACTAGGCTAGAAAATTTTCTCACATCACTTAATTGAAATTCAACAAGTATTCTCACGTTATAATGAGGATCAAATGAGTTAATATTTGTATAGTGTTTAAAATAGTCTGAGACACATAGTAAGTGCTATATAAATGTTAAATAAATTATGTTAATGAGTTAGTTGTAATATGATCTTCGTGCAAGATTTTTGTTATTCCAATTCTTCTCTTTTAAAGGTTTCTATTAGCATAAGAGATGGTGGTACAGTCCTGAAATGCCAGCCAGGGAGCTGAGCACAGGATCAAGTCCCCTGATTGTCAGAGTCTATGAAAAAATAAAAAATGTCTTCACCTACCATAATGGGTTTTACATCACCTTTAAACATTTATTTCTCATGTACTCATGAAATAATATACCCCAGGTCTAGTCTAACTTCTTTACAAAAAATAACTTTTAATTCTCACACTAAAACTATGATACTATCATTTCTGCATACTAAAGATGTGAAAACTGAGGCACTGAGAGGCTATTTGCCAGGGTCATTCAGCTACTAAGTATTAGGGGCTACATCAACATACAAGCAGTCTAGCTCTGCTAGACTAGTCAAGTTCTCAAACACTAGGTTATGATGTTGACACATAAAAGGACAAACTTTTTTAAGGCTCTGTTTCCCTTAGTCAGAATTGTTACCTATGCCAGGCATGGTAGTACATGCCTGTAATCCCAGCAGCTTGGGAGGCTGAGGCAGGAGAGTCCAAAGTTCAAAGCCAGCCTCAGCAAAAGCGAGGTACTAGCAACTCAGTGAGATCTTGTCTCTAAATAAAATACAAAATATGGCTGGGCTCAGTGGTCAAGTACCCATGAGTTCAATCCCCAGTACCCTCCCCCCCAAACAATTGTTACCTTTGCATATTTTCTTGTCATGAACCACCATAATGGGGGGAAAACCCCACAGATTTTACATTACAAAACTAGACCATTGAAGGACATTTTGAAGTCTCCCTAAACTATAAGCAAAGTTGAAAAGAAGAGAAGAAAAATCAGAGTTCAGGACTTAAATGACTCTTAAGTTCAGACATGCTTGCAAAAAGACTTGAAATCCAACACATATTAACAGAGTAAGCACACTCAGACCCTCCTTACTAAGACAGAGGCTTTTTTGGCTTCTTTACCCTAACCCTTACCGGCTGCCCTAAATTAATCCACTGTGAATATAAGACAGGTAAGCAAATCAGATCACAAAGGGGTAGTAACAATCAACAAACGTGAAATATTTTTCCATACTAGATAAGTTCCAATAATTGTGGTGGAACAATTTTGAAAGTCATCTGCGATATAGAAACCCTGCTTTAGGAAATATGGCAAACAAAGCCAACTCTTCTGAAAGGCCAAGAAAGAAGGGAACATTAAGTGTTGTTCACTGCATGCATGCCCTTTCCCGAAAACCAAATACTTCAACAACTTATCAAGAACAATTAAATCTGGATAACTACCAATAATTTCTCTACATTATTGAGAAAGATCAAGATCCATCCCTGTGTTCCTGCTTCCAAGACCGCAGCAACTCCTGTCTCAATTCTTCCCACAGTTCACTTCCATCCAATGAATGGAGGAAAGAAGGAAGGAGTAGAAGAATGCAGAGACTTCTTAACATGTTTAGAAATACACAGCTGCCAATGGCTGCTTCCCTAGCAGTTGAGCACATTTGGGGTCACCAAAGCTGGGGGGTTAGCTCAGAGGTTAACGATGATTTGATAAACAGTGACACGTCGATCTGTTTTCCCCCAAAATGCTCACTGCAGACACAGGCTTCACAAGCGTGGTGCCAGAGCCTCCCACGAATACTCAAACTGCTCTATCAATCATGATGATTTGGTGCCCCCCTCTGGCCTTCCTGCAGCAACTTCATTTAGCTTCACTAAGAAATTGAAAAGGATTCTTGAACAAAAGTCGAAGCCAGAATCACAAAAATCTGTCTGCAAGAGAAACCTAGTTTTGTTTGCACTCTTGATAATTATTCCAATTCTCCAAGGTGAAAGAAAATTTGTCAGGGATGACTGCATGCTTTTAAACTCAATGTACTTAAGGTGATATAATTTTTCTTTATGTATTTTTAAACACCCCCCAAGGAGAGAAAACTCTATCAGCTCTTCACAGTGAAGACAACAAGGCCATCTGGGCTCTGCTCAATGGAATAAGGTGATTTACTCAGGAGAAATCATTCTGTAAAATTCAGACAGAATCTCAGGAAGCTGAAATCTGTATCCAGAACTCAGGTTAAACAATATTACTTATTAAAATCACAAGATTCCATCATTTCAAGTTATTCACTCACCTTTTCCCAAGTCTCATAGGAGTTTGAACTAAAGAGATCCAAGCCATAACCAGTTCCAGAATGCTTCCAGAATCCCTGAGTGGGTCTCCATAACCCAAGGCCTCTTTCACAGTGGTGGCTCCTCTGATGTGACCATGCCCCTTATGTTGGGTCAACATGGTCTGATCTCTGTTTGGAACAGCATATACAAGGGTTTCCAGTTTATGTCATTAAGGAATGGGAAAGGGGATGGGACAACTCATGTTCACAGTTACTGAGAGAGAAAGGCAGAGCAAGTGTCAGACATGGGCCCTATGGTGTCTCTGGAGCAGTGGATCCTAACAGTTAGTGGATCCTAACAGGGCAAGATGACAAGCTGTGAAGAGCGAAAGAGGCAACTTGTGGCTCACAGGGAAGTTACTCTGGAGGCAGCCATTGTACAGGGTTTTAAGTATTCAACCCAGCTCTTAAAGCTGTAGGTAGAAATAAATAAGAGTAGTGTATAAAACATCCTAATTCTTCCTTTCTTGCCCTTCCTTCAGAGTTCTGAAATTCAAGGATCTTCTGGATTGAAACACAAAATGAATTATTTCTAATGTATATACAGAGGTATATATATATAACACTTTTGCTTAAAACCTCTAAAGCAATTCCATTTGTACCCAGTAAATATTCTCAAGGGGGTGGGGGATCACCAAGGAAAAAAGAACAGATCATCACCTGAAGTACATGTATATTCATTCCTTATCCCAAGGATGAGTTTTAATTGAGCCTCAAGGAAGAAAGTAATAAAATTAACCACAGTGAGGACTTGCATTCATACTAAATCTTATGGAAACCAATTATTTCATCCTTCACCAGAAGACCAGAGGGGAAGGTGGCTGAATTTGCACTATGTACTAAACATATGAATATCATAGTTTGCAGGTCAAACAAAGGAGGCTCTACTGAAAATACTTTTATTTTTCCTCAACATCATGTGTTAGGCAATACCCACTAAAATTATCTAAGTAAATGACAACTTGATAAACAGTAATTTCCAGTGGGGCACAGAGGTGACAATTCCTCATTACATAATATTTTCTTGAGCAGATGAGATTAACTGAATCAGAAATCTACTGACACTGAAATCACAGAACCAAATTCTCTATCACAGCACTTATCACATTGTGTTAGAGGTTTTTTTTTTTTTAATATCTTTACTTACTTTTCTAGATGATGTAACTTTTGCCTTTTTCTCCCCAATGCCTGTCACAGAGTTTGACATGTAATGGGGTCTCAAATAATGTATTCTTGAATTCCTTTTAAGGCTATTTAACTCACTGATTTAACAGGGAAATAGTAGCCCCCAAATATAAGTTCTGATTTTTCATAGCTAAGTAATTTTTCTTAGTTAATGAAGATCTTATATTGTAAATCTAGTGCTATTTTAGATTAAAAAAATTGTTAGTGCAATCTTAGGAAAAATGTAGATAATTAGAATAAATTAGTCATTTAATTTAAAAAAAGAAAAAAGGAATTCTGGTCCAAGTGACAGCTATAACTTTCCAATCGGTGATGCTACTTTAGCCCTCCCAAAGAGGAACAAATAACTTGCTTTGTATTTGTAAAATAAAAAGGTAAAGATGTGAAACAATTTAAACTGAGAAGACCCATATAAAGGAAAAAAATATTGTGAACCCAAATCCTAGATTTTAGCAAAGATTTCAAAATAGTTTTCCAACATTTCTAAGAATGCTATGGAAAATATGTGATGAGAATATGAGATACTAATTTCCTCCAAAGTATGCATGTGAAAATTGACACAGAAACATCATTTACTTGGGCCAGGACAGAAACGGTTGGCCTCATTTAATCATAGAAGTGGTTTGAGTTTATCTGGTCTCCACCTTCACCATCTACTCCAGCACTGCAGGATGGACAAGGCTCTAATGGACAGGTTGAAAAGAATGATTTAGGCCTATCTAGTTCAGTGATCCTCTTATGATCCTTTTAGTATGTACATACTAAATGGGATAATAATGAATTGATGGCTCCTAGTAACTAATCTCCTCCCCTCTGTCTTACCCAGCAAGTAATATACATCACCTTGTCTTACCTGAAAAGAAGAAATGCACAGCCTTGAATCATGAGTATTGTGGCAGCAGCCCCAGCCAAGGCCTCTTGGTACAGGCCTGTCCCATTCAATAAGCACACCTTTCCCAATGACCAATAGTTCCTCTTTGCAGAGACCAGGAATTTCCAGTAGCATTTTCCTATCTAAGATACACACTTATGGGAATGCAGATATACTTAGGAATAATAACAAGTATAAAATCATTTTGACTTGATTCTATTTTTTGGCCTCCTGCTCTATGATGCTTATACCAAATTAACCATTCATTGTCTTTTGTGGGGAAAAAAGACATCTAAATGACATATGACTTCCTTCTCTCACTGGCCCCCTACTAAAATTAATAAGAAGAAAAGAAAAATTCTTCATGTAAGCACAGTCTCTCTCCACTTTCCACTTCACACACTTTATTATCTGCAAATGACTGTGGATTTGTAAGCTTCCAATCTAACTTCCTCAGGAGATCCAATGAGTCTATCTGGAGTATGGAAACTTCTCTCTCCCTTCAGACACTTTACACAGTTCTGAGGATGCAACAAATCTCATTTGAGAGCTGCACACTATCACCCACATATTAAATTGTCACCTTGAGTAATAAAATTCACAAACTCCCATTTCTCCATTTTATTTTTTTCTTCACCATGTTGCCCAATAATATAAAAAGGTGTCACATCTCTTTGATTTGTGGTGTGTGTGTGTGTGTGTGTGTGTGTGAAATAGCCTCTCCACAAACAACCTGATGAAGTCAAGTAAGCTGAATGACATTTTTTTTTAATACTCTGGTCTATTTCCCAATAAATATTCATGTGCATAAACATAAAAGTGTTAAATGAGGTGAAATCTTGGTAATTGCACAAACAGAAGAAGACCAAAGCATGACTGTTCTGAGGGAGATAGGAATTTCTAGACTCACTGCCTATGTTTAAAAGCAATGAACCCAAATTATATAGGTAGTTATGACATTTCCAGACCTTTGAGTTACTAAGATATCAAAAAATGCCACATTGGTCATATATAATTAAAAAATGGCTATCTGCTCTTCCAGAGCTGTCCTTAATTTAGACACTTTTGTGATATCCAAATTATATTTACACCTGATCCATTTTTCTGTTTTCTAATGAATATATGTGTAGTTTGTGTTAACAGACAGTTCACTAAGTTATTCTTTTTCCATCCTTCTGTAGGAAAAAGAGAATGGCAACTGATCACAGATGCCATTTGGATTTTAGTAATCACATTTCCTGAAAAATAATGGAGGCAATCTGTGGATGTAACTGAGATCATCAGCTATTCTTATGGTTATTCCCCAACTTAGCTCTCTATGGAGTAAATTTTAATAGTTGAGAGTACTGCAGACACTAAATGATATGATAATATATCTCTGAATAGGCATATCCTCTTAAATAAAATAATTATAAATAATTATAAACATTATTTGGGGTCTATAATTCAAAGGATTCCCAGACCTCTAAATTTCAGCAACATGGATGACTTCAGGTTAATAATTTCTGCTCTAGAATTATGACTGCAACTATTTTTAAATCATTGTTAGGTTCTCCAGTCTGGAGAACAGGCTGGGATAAGGCAAGGAGGCTGCAGGGAAAGAGTAGAAAGGGTTTGCTACTTTCATTAGAACAAGCAAGTGGCCAGGGTAGTCTGACCGGGACTGAGATAATAGAACATTCAAATATAGGAAAGAAAATCAATAAAATCTGGATATGGAAAGAGGTTTTTTACATCAATGTACAAAGAAAAGAAAGGAAAAGAAAAGAAAAATACTTTATTTGTTAGTAATGTCTGACATTAAAAAAAAGATCAAGTAGAAAACTGGCACTTCAAAAAAATAAGACTTTTTCTTTTATAACTTTTTTACAAGAAAATAAGTTTTTACACACTAGTAAAAAGATTACTTTGTGCATAATATTTTTAGGGATAAGGTATAGAGTAGCCCCCCTCATCCACAGGGTCCATGTTATAAGACTTCCACAGGATACCTGAAACCACAGACTATACTAAACCCTTTATACAAGCACAATCATACTGTGACAATCAACCAGATAACAGAGACAATTATTAAGTGACTAACAGGTGGGTAACATATACAGCACAGATACACTGAACAAAGGGTTGAATCATGTCATGTCTAGGACCCAATGGGACAGCATGATATTTCATCACACTATTCAGAACAGTACGATTAAAACATAAAAATTGTTTATTTCTGTAATTTCTCACCTAATATTTTCAGACCACAGTTGATTGCAGGTAACAGAAATTGTGGAAATCAAAACCCCCATAAAAGGGGGGATACTGTATTTACAATCTGGTATTTTCTAGAATTTCTAAAAATGGTTAGCTTCCAGTTAGTCCACAGGCTGTGTTCTTTGGAAGCCATACTTTATGCAGCCAACAACACACTTCATTACACATGTAATAACTAGAAAATGATTGAAAGAGTCTCTGCCCTAGAAGAAATAAGAAGCAAAGAGTATGAAAGGGATCAAAACTAACAAATATTACAAGAAAAATTAACAAATAAAAGCTTAATAAATTTATGACTCCAAAGTGAATTTATTTGAAACAACAGTAGATTGAACGTGTACATCTATTTTTCTCTGTAATGAAATTCCTTCCAAATAAAAATTAGGAATTAAAAAATAAAAGGTAGAAGCCACAAGGGAAAAGAAGTTGAGAATTCTATAGGTTTTTTTTAAATATAGAAAAGAGATGTAAGATTAATTACAGACTTTAAATATATGAAAGAAGCTATGAACTAAATGTTCTGCAAAGGAGAACACAACTAAAAATGTGTCAGTTGGCTTCAGTCACTGAGATTTGAAATGTCAGGATAACGTGGAATAGGAGTAACATTGTATGATTGAAACTAGAGTTTTAATTAAAACCCTCCATTTGAAGAGGTAAGGTCTGTAGAACTTTCCCAACCACCCCTCACATCTTGGTAGTTATCCTTCCTCCACCCCATACCACCATTCCTTCACCCCTAAAGGATACAAGATTTACTCTGTGGGAAGATTGAATCTGAAGGCTGTGGAATTAAACCACCAGGCCTAAGTAGAGAATGCAAAGGTAAGAGTATGGAGCTTACTACAGGACTGTGAAGTCTCACAGTGAACAGTAGTCCCCTGCTCTCTTCCTCTTCTTTGATTACAGAGGGGATTAAACTCCATCCTAGGGTAGTATATTAGAAGGTTCCTTCCTAGGAATTAAAAAAAAATCAATTGATCTCAAAGAAATGTCACCCAAAATTTGAAGGTTCCTGATGAAGAAGCTGAGCTTTTATCAGATTTTTTCATAGCAAGTCTGTTTTCAGTTCATTTGTGCTGTTATAACAAAATCTTGAAACTAGGTAATTGATAAGGAGTAGAAATTTATTTCTTCACAGTTCTAGAAGCTGAAGACATCTAAGTGTAAGAAACTGGCAAGTTTCACTGCTCTCTGCTTCCAATATGGTGCCTTGGAACCACACCCTCCAGAGAGGAGAAGGCTGTGTCCTCATGAAGAAAGAAGGGAAAGTGAGTCAAAAGCTGTGAGAAAACTCTCTTATTTTTTTTTAAAAAGAGAGAGAGAGAGAGAGAGGGAGAGAGAATTTTTTAATATTTATTTTTTCGTTTTCGGCGGACATAACATCTTTATTTGTATGTGGTGCTGAGGATGGAACCCGGGCCACACGCATGCCAGGCGAGCGCGCTACCGCTTGAGCCACATCTCCAGCCCGAGAAAACTCTTATATAAGGGGTTTAATTATATTCATTAAGAAGGAGCCCTCACGGCCTTCTATAGGTCTTCTCTCTTAAAACCATCACGTTGGCAATACTTGACCCTTGGAGAAGACACATTCAAACATAACAAAGTTATCAGCAGATATATGACCCTGACCCACAGCTTTCCACCAACTTCCACTTTCCTCACTCTTTTCAGACAGCCAAGTATCACAACTGTTTGAAAGAAACCTCTAACAGAATAAATAAACAGAAAAAAATTGGAATACAGAGAAATTATGTGCACTGTAGTATACAAGAAATCATTTTTTAAAAGTATTATTCATATTCTGCTAGAAATGAGATTACACCATTAACAAAGAACAGAATTCTATTAAAAACAAACAATGGTACATGAGGAGCTCTTTAAAATTAAAACGAGGGTAGCTACAAATTAAATCAACAAAGGAAAAGGGAGAGATTCTGTTTTGTGTTCAAATATTATGCTTCTTTGGTTGTATATGACAACTAACAAGTTAAATACCCTACTTCTCTGTATCTCTACATTTTGTATATTAGGTGAAGAAATTCCCCTATCATTAGGTTGTATATTTATAATTTTCTTCTGTAGTTCTCAGTGCTAAAAGAAATCCTTAAAAACATATCCTATAGTTAATTCTATATGCTTGCCTTATCACCTGGATTGAAAAGTTTTGGAGAGAAGAAGTCAAACTTCTTTGCTTTATTTCTAGATTTCATACCTGGTATATTTGAGGGCTTCATTAAGTGTTGTAATAAGTCCTTTTTGAAATATTCTTAAGTACTCCAAACCCTCTAAATCTTCAAGGACAGAGGCAGCAGGCAGGAGATATTCAAATGAATGTCAATCATAATAGAGGGATCCATTATAAGAGTAAAAATTATAAGTATTTTTTAATTAATAGCAGTAAATTCAAATGAGGAAAACTACAACATCTTCTTTCAAGGAGAAAATAACGAAAACATTTGGAAATACCTACTAAGAGAGATATTTACAATGCTTACTGCATAGAGCACAAGATAGACATTCTGGTTGTACCATACAATACTAAAAATATTTATAATTATCAGTGGTCAATTGTGTGATAAACACTGTGCTAGACGTGCTTCAAATGAAGAGATGTGGAGATTAACAACATAGAAAATCTCTTCTCAAAGAGTGCAAAGTGCACTAGTAGGACCAGATTGAAGTAGGATATAGTAATCTCTTCCTGCAAAGAATACACACGTACATGTTTTGATCTGGATTTAAAAAAAATGAAACATCATTTCTAAGAGAAGTCAATTTAAGCAGACCCTTGAAGAATAAGTCAGGAAGACTAGAGGAAAAAAGATAGTCTGAGCTTGGTGATAAACCTTTCCAGATTTCCCAGGATTACTGGGTTGCCTGATGGAGTGACCAAACCTATTTTTAGAGCTAAAACCAGGAAACTTCCAGGCACACTGAGATAGATCTCAGTAAAAGGAATAGCCTGATTGAAAGTAAAATAAAACATATATATTTGGACCACGAATGAAAACATAGGACACTACTAATTCTAAGGGGTATTATATGCCATAAAAAGAGTTTGAAATATAATCCTAAATCAATGGAGAGCCACTGATGGGTTTTGCTCAAAGCAGTGAAATATTCTGATTTGTCTTTAGAAAGATTATTCTGACTGTCCTGTGAAAGATAAATTAAAAAGCTAAGATAGGAGAAAATAACTGGCTGAGGAGATATAAATTAATTTTAATAAATTAATTCTAATAAATTCAAGAATATTTAGGCAGAACAATAGGATTTAAACACTTATATGTGAAAGAACCTATAATTGCTCCCATGTTTCTGATTTAATAGCTCAGCAGATGGAGGTTTTATTCATCAAGAATAGAAATGTAAAAGAAAGATCAGGTTTCAAGTGGAGGTATCTGGTGAGGGGAAGGTCATACAAGGAACCCCCATGGAATATCCCAATCTAAGTAGCAGAAGGTGAATATTTTTAATATGGTTCTTATGCCTATGAATGAGCTTTAAAGATTTGTAAGTCATTAGCATATGAGTTGCAGAGTAAGAAGATAATATTAACCAATATCTCAATGATAAAACAGAGAAAGAGGAGCCCAAATATCTTGATCTCGATCTCTCTCTCTCTCTCTCTCTCTCTCTCTCTCTCTCTCGTTCAAGTAGAACCTCCAAGGTGGATTGATGTCCAGAAACAAATATAGGTAGAGAAGTTTAAGGAAGGAAGTGATTAGTCAGTGTGCTCCAGAGAAACAGAGTAGGAGATTAA
The DNA here is from genome assembly GCF_001458135.2 of Marmota marmota marmota. Taxonomy (NCBI): domain Eukaryota; kingdom Metazoa; phylum Chordata; class Mammalia; order Rodentia; family Sciuridae; genus Marmota; species Marmota marmota. The sequence goes on along the minus strand of NW_025999968.1, from coordinate 12,009,002 downwards.
ACAGATGATAGATGAGAAAGGAGGGACAAAAGGAGAGGAAGGAATCATTTTGAGGAATTGGCTTATGTGATTACAAAGACTGAGAAATCCCATAATCTGCAACCTAGAGAACTGAGAAGGCCAATGCTCTAGTTCTAGTTGAAGTCAGAGAGCCTAAGAATCAAGAGTACCCATGGGATAACCAGTTCAAGGGCAGGGGAAACCAATATCCCATGTCCACAAGTCAGAGTAAATTCTCCCCTTTTTCAGGCCTTCGGTGTATTTTCTGATGCATACTCACATTGAGAAGGGCAATCTGCTTACTTTAGTCTAACAAATTGAATGTTAATCTCACCTGGAAACAACCTTACAGGAAAACTCAGAAATAGTGTTTAGCCAAATATATGGGCACCAAGGGACCAAACTGACACATAAAATTACACATCATAGTCAGTTTCTCTAGCCTCAGAGAAATAAAAATATATTACTGAAATATATCCAAAGATCTTAGTGACTTGGAGTTAATGAGAAAGAAACCTTTTGTAGAGCAGATACGGGGTGAAAATGGCAACTAAAGATTTATGACAGAATGTCAGAAAGCAGAAAAATAAATTACATGATCTTTCAAGAAACTTACTTAAAACAATATAATATTTAGCTCCTACCTCAAAAAAAAGTCATACTCTGTTGGAAATGAAAAGTCATTTAGAATCTCCCAACTAGCTCAGCATTTTCAGGCATCTTCCAGAACTCTCTAGAGTACCTTTAGCTCTGAAACCAATAAAATGTGTTCAGTGAGAGATCCAAAACACAAAGCTATCAAGTTTGCATCATGTTAGTACATGTTATAAATCAAGGTTATAGTTAGTTGAGGCTTAATCTTTGTTAAGAAAAATGAGCATTGCCTTTGCTATAACCAAGGTGGTAAGAACTGAGTTCTATTATACAAAATCATTAATGGTACATTTGGAAATTTTATTTGTATGCTCATATCAATTTTTTTGTATACAACATTATTTTTTGATTGTCCATTGTCTCTTGTTCATCCTTATTCTCAGCCCCTTCACAATTATTTTTGAAATAGTGGCATCCATCAATAATATTCCATGATAATATTGTTTTTCTCCTTACAAATTTATTCAGAGCCAATGAGTATGAAATAGCTGCCTTCTTAAAGAAAAAAAGAACCTTTTAGAACAAAGCTTCCATTTTATTTTTTTCTCCCTAAACTAGGGCACTTCTCTAAGCATCTCATGGGAATGGATTTCTAGGGTTAGTTTCCTCTATTCTTTGGAACCTGAAAATTCAATCAGTTTGCTCTGAGATGCCCTTCTGGTACTGAATGGTGGTTGTATTCTTGTGGATACAGGCATACTCTCAATTTGTATAACACCTCAAGCTAACGTTGAACAAATAATTTGGCCAGGCAGCTTTTCTAAAGGTTGTTCTAATTTCGAATTAAAGCAAATGGGCAAATGCCGCAGTCTGGCTGCAGCAAAATAACCGGGGTGGGGGGGGGGGTGACAAGCAACTTGTGTAGATTGATACAGCAGGAGTGGGAGCCGTTTATTGTAGGACCTGAGGGGTATATATACATTACACACAGCTTATCTTAATTAACATAAACTAGATACAGCAGTCAACCAATAAGGAATCTCCACACTCAATGGCTTGCTGGCGTTACTTCACAAACCACTCCCTCTGCAAAATGCCAGGCGCCATCTTGACTTGTTTACAGACTCTAACATTTCCCCCTTTTGTTTAATTTAAATAACGACCATAGCGGTTTTTACACAAACACTATAAATAATCTGCTACAAGCAGAAGGGGAGGATACAAAATGTCCCAATACCAAGCCAATTGATGGCTTCATGCAAGAAGCCCTTGGAAAAATTATACCAGCAATGACACCGTTAGCAAAGATACCAAGTTACAATTTGTTGTAGATTACAGTTTTTGGTCTCAGTCCAGGTAAAGCAGTGTCTCAATAGATTAACTCACAGTCCAGATAAATCACAGTCCAGGTAAGTTCACAGGCAGCTAGCTTAAATCACAGTCCAGGTAAGTTCTGCAGGCAGCTAGCTTGATCCAAAGTCTCGTCCGGTTTTCAGCAACACTGGAAATTCTTCCACCTTCATCTTCACTGGCACTGGGACGAAGGCAGGAACTCCGGATGGCTAAAGAAAATCCTGTAGTATTCCAGCAGGCGCTAAGAAAACAACCTTCTGAACAATTTAGTACATTATCTCAAGGTTTTTTACATTTGAAATAAGCCTTACTCATTAGCTTCCAGGTGTGGGAGAACCATTGTAGTTACTGGCCTTGGAAATGATCAAACTTCAGGGACTCGGAAGACAGCCGCCTGCAGCGTCTGGGCAGCCCCAGATGGCCCTGGGGAGTGTAAGAGCCCCATGAGACTGTGCCTCCGGGTCAGGTTTGGATTTGGGCTCTCGCAGTGGCGTGGGGGGGGGGGGGGACTAGCTGCCGGCCACTTGGAAAGTCCCTTGCTGCCGCCCATGGACCGGCTCACTGCATGT
>NW_025999968.1:11915701-12006461 GCF_001458135.2 Marmota marmota marmota | reverse complement strand
AGTCTCGTCCGGTTTCAGCAACACTGGAATTCTCCACCTCACTCACTGGCACTGGGACGAAGGCAGGAACTCCGGATGGCTAAAGAAAATCCTGTAGTATTACCAGCAGGCGCTAAGAAAACAACCTTCTGAACAATTTAGTACATTATCTCAAGGTTTTTACATTTGAAATAAGCCTTACTCATTAGCTTCCAGGTGTGGGAGAACCATTGTAGTTACTGGCCTTGGAAAATGATCAAACTTCAGGGACTCGGAAGACAGCCGCCTGCAGCGTCTGGGCAGCCCCAGATGGCCCTGCGGGGAGTGTGAAGAGCCCATGAGACTGTGCCTCCGGGTCAGGTTTGGACTTTGGGGCTCTCGCAGTGGCGTGGGGGCGGGGGGGGGCTAGCTGCCGCCACTTGGAAAGTCCTTGCTGCGCCATGACCGGCTCACTCATGTGGCAGCCGCCGCACAGATTCATGCACCCTCCAGTAATGAAAAGTATTCAGTAATAGCCTTTTGCTGCAACTTTTTTCCTGATAATCCTTCTTCTTCTGAACTTTCTTTTTCTTTCTGACTAAAGTTCCTGGGCTTCCATCAACACATGTCCTAACTATTCTTGGTTCCACTGGGGTGTCTTCTTCCCTTAGTAATTTACTTAACACCCCTTCCATATTTTCGTCACAAAGACAATACAACATTTCAAGACAAAACAAGACACAAACATACTGTATCAATCTTCTCCATTTTCTCAAAATGGCCATTTTTTCTCTCACCCTATCTGCCTAGGGATGAGCAGATTTGCTCCCGTCCTATCTTTCTAGGGACGGGCAGCTTTTTTTTTCGTCACTTACCCCCAAGTGTCCCGGGGCTCCCCGTACGGGCCACAAATGCCGAAGTCTGGCTGGGCACAAAATCACGAGCCACTCAAGCAGGAACAAACTTTATTTCCAAAACTCCCGAGAATGCCGGGACACACTGCACCAACAGGAAATCCCTCCTCCAGAATTCCCTCCTACCGCACTTCCCCAACCAATGGGAACTCTCTGGGGAGTCCCGCTAGAGCTCCAAAGTAGCAGGCCAAGGCCGACAGCAGGGGTCTAATCTCCAATTGAATACAACTTAACATAATCATTATCATCTCAATGGCTTGCTGGTGTCACCTTTCAATCAAAAATGCCATGCATCATTCCTACTTGGCTATGGCTCTCAGCAGGCAAAGTTAACCTCGAACCCCAACATTTAAAAGTTAAACAGGTCTGGTCCCCTAGTGAATGGATCCTCAATGTGTGGTGCTAATGAAACTAAACTCCAGGGATCCTCACTTGTTCAAAGCCCAGAAAGAGTCCCTAGGATTACTGAGTTCATAATATTTAATTATTCTTAAAGAGGAGCCCCAAATTTATAAGCCTCAAGCTCCACAAAATTCTCAATCCACCCTCATATATACTATTAAAATAGACACAACTTCCTCTTGGTAATCACAACACAGAAAAACAGTGGCCACAGAAAGAGAGCTGGACTTTTCTTCAATTTGAAAGACCATTATCTAAAATAAGCAAAAATTGTGGTCACAAGAATACCTGAAAGTAAGGTGATCAAATAAACAAACCTAAGTGCTAAAAGATAATACTTTTTAAGGAACTAGTTTCCATGGAAACTGCTACAATATAAATTATATATATACAGATAAATTTAATTTATTTATATTGCTTTTAATATGAGTATTTGGCAAACGCCCCCCTCTTCATTCCCCAACACCCTTCATGGTTGATTTTAAGGATTATAAGTTCCTATAACAGCAATCAAGGCCCAGGTGCTTCCAATAGAATCAACACTGGCAAAAGTACCAGGAGCAGCCTTAGTGAAATCACTAGGTCAGAAATCTCACAAGGAACTCAATGTCTACAAAGAGAAAGGAACTCTAAAACTGTGGTTCCTAGAATGGGGATTCGGAGTCTCCTTTTTGGATTCTAATGAATGGTATGAATTCTCCATCTAGAAAAATGCATAATCACATTTTTTTTAACTTTTCTTCTTTTAAATTTTGTGTTTGTTCTAATTAGTTATACGTGACAGTAGAATGCATTTTGACACATCATACATAACTGGAGAATAACTTCTCATTTCTCTGGTTGTACATGACATGGAGTTATACCTATTGTGTAATCATGTATGCACACAGAGTAATAATGTCTGATTCATTCTACTATCTTTCCTACCCCCACACCCCTGCCCCTCCCTTCACTCCCCTGTCTAAATAACATTTTTGAATGTGATTTTGGAGGGCTCTTGGGCATCCCTTCAAATCTACCCTTGGTTATCGAACTTGACTAACCTTCAATTATCATTTGTAGTTATCAGCCACATACCTATTTTGGTCATTTATTGTATATGAAAGGCACACCTTCTCTCTAAATCACCTTTATGTAACTTACAATGAACAATTCTGATGCAAGTATGATGCAGGCTTTCCATTTAATTTTTCTTCCTTATCAAATAATCTCCCTTTTATTTTTAACAATAAAAGATCAGTACTGCTACCTAAAAAACAGAAACAGGAAAGCCTAGAGCATACACTGCCAAGACATGGGAGGGTAGGAAGCCTGCAAAGATCAGCCTGCTTGCCAAACCTCTTTGATGTATGTGTCCAGTGAAATTTTTGGATACTGGAGTTGCTCGTCATGTGAACAAATACCTTTTCAGTAGCATATGGAATAGAATTTGACCTAACTAACAACAGGGTACCAGAGCCAAGGAAAGTTAACACGTGAAGTTAACCAACATGGGTAACATTGCTGGAGCTCAGAGTACCCTGGCAAGCCCTAGAATCATAGAAAACATAGCCAGTGCCAGATGCCAAAGCAGAGAGAAATGGACAACACTCCAATAGCCCCCATTCTTGTTCTCCAGAAGTTCCAGCACCTAATGTTGCCCTAACCTAACTGGAGCTAGTTGGCAACATTTTGGGGAAATGTCCTATTCAAGGCCCAGCTCCCTTTATACAAAAGAGAGTAAGGAAGGATGGGCAAGGGTGTGCGCAAAAAATACTATGAAGGACTGGCACAGCAACCAGAGGAGTTCTAGGTCCCTGAAGTGTTATATTTCTGAAACCAGGTCCAGTTTGACCAGGAAAGATCTGGGTATGTAAACTGAAAACACCCAAAGAGCAAACTAGCGCAACTTCACTTATGTTCTCAAAAGACTGGAGTTATCTACTCTCAAAGAACCCCTAAAGATTGGGGTAGAAACACTGTGTGGTACCTAGAAATACTGGTACTCATTAAACAACATCACTCTGGTTACCTGTAGGCTTGGGTTGAGATGCTTCTGAACCAAATAAGCCTTATGGGGGCAGCTGAATGAAGTGTACCACAAAACCTACCATTCCCAGGGCGCATCAGAAAGCCAGGGTTTCAGAGGATTTGCAGTAATAAAATGGGATGAACAACACTTTGATTTTCAGGGGCTTGGGGTTTTTAATCATTCGATATCAAGAAGCTTCCTTGGGATGTTCTACTGATTCTATTATCTTCCCAATAATTTGAAGACTAAAAAGACTAGGGCACATTCAGTCTCTTGATTCCATATTTATGAATCTGTGTCCTACAGTTTGTCTTAATGAAGTAAAGATTCCTTTCATTATTAAAATATGCTTTCTAAGAGAGAGATTTAATTATGCTATTAGCTATACAGGTTCATTTATCTTTTGGTAAATTAATGCTAGTACAAAACTAAAAGCTCATGGGAGAGAATTCCTTCTCCTTCAAACACTTCAGAAGCTACAGAAAAGATGCAGAATACACTTACAGTTGATAAGCAGTTTGGTTTTCTATCTAATGTAGAAATTCTTCTATGGTATCTTGGAAAGTGATTGTCTTTCCCATGATACATAATATGCAAATTCATTTTTTTTAATTTATAAGATTCAAGACAACATTGGAGAACCTATTGTGCACCAAGCAATCTTTTTTTGTACCAGTGGACAGTGGTGCATGTGAAATATACACCTCCTGCTCATAAAAACTTCATCCTAGTGAGTGAGGGGAAAAGAGAAGAAAAAGGCAAAGAAAAGAAAGTCATTTCTCTGATAAAAGCTTTAGAGAAAGTGATATGGAGACCAGAAAATGAGAATAAGAAACATCATGGGAAGAAGATACCAGGCAAACATGTTAACCCTGAGGTAGTAATGAGCTGGCATATTAAAGAGAAGGGATGCCAGAAAGCCACAGGTCAGGTCTCCACTGGACTGTCAGAAATATGTAGGTGCATTTTTGAGTATCATGTGATAGAATGAGGGTGTTGCTGGTATTTCATCAACAGGAGCCAGGGACACTAAATATCTAATTCTGTTTTAAACACTTCTGCTTCCAGAAAGAATTTTTTGGCCAAAATACCAACACCTCTTTGAGCAACCCTAAAAGAACAGTGAATGAAGGAGAAACTGACAGAGTGGAGGTCAGGGAGCTAGACAGGGAACACAGTAAGAATAATAGATTGTTATTAGGAAACAGAAGCCTTTGAAGCAAGAAAAATATTTCATAAGTTCTAGGGGTCAGAAGCACAAGGCCTTCAAAGAGTATCTGTTCCCCTTTGGAGTCCTGAGTCTTGGATCATACCTTTTATATTCAGCTTAAGCCTCACTCTGCAATTTCCACTTAAATCTCTTAATACTGCAAAAGGATGCTACCAAGAAAAAAATGTCTGTCCGTTCTTGTTTTAATCTTCATCTTCATACACCATTCTCTGAAGCCAGTTCTATGTTCATTAGAGGGAATTCCACAATGTAATAAAATTCACTTGTCCATATCCTGTAGAAATGAGATATGTTTTTTCTACCTCCTTATTTTTCCTCCTTGGTCATTGTCCCTAGTTCTCAGTAAGTAGCCACTAGGCCTTAGCCCACATGTTTTCTCCAGATGACCACTTCTACCTGAACTGAGGGTCTGCAGTTGATAACTGGCAGGAATCCCAATTCTCCTAAGAATGGTCCCTACTTGGTTTCTACCCACACTTTCAGCATTCAAATCCTGCCCCCGAACCCTGAGCCCACAGCAGATGTTCTCTTACTTATAAACAGACTTTCTTAATGCCCACCATATGGCAACCTGGCTGCATAGCCACACATAGTCTTGCTGCCAGACATGTCTGTATTCATGCTGTGCTCATCTGCTGAGACACCCAGAAGGGAATCAGGCCATTGGAGGAAGAGCAGTGGTTTGAGAGTCAAATATAGGTGTGAATTCTGATACAGTAGTTCACTAACAATGGAAATGTTTTTAATCTGAGCCTTAGTTTCCTAAATTAATGATGATGGTGGTGATAAGGACACTTACCTCAAAGCTCTCTAATAAGAAAGTGAACATGACATAGGAATTCAAACATAACTACTATTGTCATCTTTAGAATAACTGCTGGACTTCTATAATAAGGGTCAGATGCTTACATATATTCACCAGGCATATTGGATTCTGAGACCTAACCACCCTTTTTTTCCCTAAATGTCTGCTCCATGATATTGAGTGTGCCCATTTGGGGATTCTGATCACCTAACATCAAAAGTATGAGCTTTAGGCTAGGATTAGAAATCAGTCTCACTACTGAGCTAATCAAGTAACAAAAGACTATTGAGCAGGAAAGGATGGGTGTACACAGAAAGAGGTAGATGATCAGAGGGATGCTAAAAAGGTAGAGTAATAGAAGAAGGAAAGGCTAAATGGAAGATTGAGACAAGAGGAAACAGCAGGAACAGGGAGGGAAAACAAAGCAGCTCTTATCTCCAACTATACTGGCAGTTCTGAGCGTAGTCTGCATTAGTAAGATCTTTGTTTAAGTCCTTACTTTGCTTTGTCTGTAGAGGCCTCTCCTGGTGAATTCTAAGGGAATTGTATAACCCACACCTCCATCCCTCTCTGACCTGAGGTTTTAACTGGTATGGAGGAATGGAACTGCTCAGTAAAATTAGGTCCCTTCCATATACCTCAACTGATTTTCTTCATAGAGATTTACTTGTGCAAGTAATTTATGCTGCTTTCAATTACTATAAGCTTTTATTGGGGGAACAAGGAGGAAAGAATTAGAGACAAGATTGTTTGGGAGTGTTCTAATGTAGTTTGTTGTAACAGGTAGCCAGAAGAACTGCTGACTCTGTAGCTATGCCACAGCTGTGCTTAGCTGGCTGGACTAAAAGAAACCTAACTGAGCCTGCACAAGGCATAACCCAGGTACACCAAGTAAACAGCTGTCTTTTTTAATTAGGGGAAGAGATGTGCACAGATTTGGAAAAAAAAAAAATTATAAGAGCCAGAGTGCAAAGGGATGATTTATTTATACTCCATTTTATTTGTTATCAGTGGTTTATTAAAACACACTAAGCGAATTAATGATGTCTCTTTAGAGGGTATTCTGCCATGTTCATGACCAGTCTTCTGATACTTTAATGTGCATACAGGTTATTGGAAGATATGATTAAAGTGCAGATTCTGCTGCAGTTGGTTTGAGTGAGCCTAAGATTCTGCATGACAAGCTCTACATGATGCCAGTTGTTCTGGGCCAGGAGGAAACTCTGAGTAGCAAGACTGTCAACTACACAGCATTTTAGAATACAAGCATTGTAAAAACACTGTTAAGCTGTCAAATGTTAGAAATGGTCTATTAGATTAGGCCCCAACTTCCTTAATAAGACTCCCATAGCACAAGAATTAAAACCAAGAATCAATAAATGGGATGGACTCAAACTAAAAAGTTTCTTCTCAGCAAAAGAAACAATCTGTGAGGTAAATAAAGAGCCTACATCTTGGGAGCAAATCTTTACCCCTCACACATCAGAAAGAGCATTAATCTCTAGGGTATAAAAAGAACTCAAAAAGCTAAGCACCAAAAAACCAAATTACCCAATCAATAAATGGGCCAAGGACATGAACAGACACTTTTCAGAAGAGGATATACAATCAATTGACAAATATATGAAAAAATGTTCATCATCTCTTGCAATCAGAGAAATGCAAATCAAAACTACTCTAAGATATCATCTCACTCCAGTCAGAATGGCAGCTATTATGAAGACAAACAATAAGTGTTGGCGAGGATGTGGGGGAAAAGGCACACTCATACATTGCTGGTGGGACTACAAATTGGTGCAGCCAATATGGAAAGTGTTGGAGTGTGAGGTGGGTTGTGTTCAGTGGGGAGGTGAGGCGATGATGTCAACAACATACACGAACAGACTCCGGGAGTCAGGTTTGGTGGCGCTGAACTCGCTTTATTGCGGAAGAGCTACGGTTTATGTAGTGCATGTCTACCAATCATAATTGTATAAGCCAGCAGTACAATATCTTGAAGCCAATCATCATAAAGATCAAAACTAACCATACTATGGGAGCCTGCCAAGCAGCTGGGGACTCAGGAAGGGTTAACACTGGATGTTTCCAATGGCCTGTCCTAGAGCAAACAGGTGTTCCTATTTGCTCACACTGAGATGTTTCTCAGCTATACCCATTCCATGGCTGTCATCCACACTGCAGACTGGTTCTTTCCCACAGGAAAGCAGTATGGAGATTCCTTGGAAATCTGGGAATGGAACCACCATTTGACTGAGCTATCCTTCTCCTGGGTCTATACCCAAAGGACTTAAAAACAGCATACTACAGGGACACAGCCACATCAATGTTTATAGCAGCACAATTCACAATAGCTAAACTGTGGAACCAACCTAGATGCCCTTCAGGAGATGAATGGATTAAAAATTGTGGCTATATACACAACGGAATATTACTCAGCAATAAAAGAGAATAAAATCATGGTATTTGCAGGTAACTGGTGTTGGCGAAAATAATGCTAAGTGAAGTTAGCCAATGCCAAAAAAAAAAACAAATGCCGAATGTTTTCTCTAATATAAGGTGACTGACCCATAATGGGGTAGGGAGGGAGAGCATGGGAGGAATAGAGGAACTCTAGATAGGACAAAGGGGTGGGAGGCGAAAGGAGGGGGCAAGGGTTTAGCAATGATGGTGGAATGTGATAGATATCACTATCCAAAGTACATGTATGAAGACATGAATTGGTGTGATCATACTTTATATACAAACAGAGATATGAAAAATTGTGCTCTATATGTGTAATAAGAATTGTAATGCATTCCACTGTCATGTATTTAATAAATAAAATCAATAAAAAAATTATGGTAAGGGCCTAATTTTTAAAGGCCAACCAAAGAAATGTTGCCAAGAAGTCTTTTTAAAAATGGACCTTTTAATTAGTCATTCACTTTATTTTTCTTTTCAAAATTAGTAGTTCCACATGAAATGCTTCAAAATGGATTTTGTAGTCATGATTTATATTGTTTTGCTTTTTAAAATTCTTTCTCCCTTGATTTTATCTCTGTGGATGGCAGTAAATATCTTGATAGTAAATAAAGCTCTGAAGGTTCGAGACCTGAAAAAAGAAATGGTCTATTAGTAGGAAATGAAAGTAAACTACATATTGATGAGATTTTAAAGGAAACTGAATGAGTAAGAAGTCATTAATGTTCATGATTTAAAATTACTCTTGTGACCTCTTAGACTTCTGATCATATACCATGGGTTTAAAAGTATTGGTTACAATTATATCAGAAATAACTCAGTGTATGAATATTTCAATTTCTGAGAAATTTAACTACTTTTTTTTTACTTTGACCAATAAGAAACCAAGAGATTCTTTAAATTATTGAATTCAGCAACGAATTTGCAAACTTTAAGAAAGGCTTTTCATCCACTTTGACAAAATGTTTAATTCAAAGGCATTATAAGTCAGTAGAAATTAAGGCAAATAGTGGGAAGGCATTGGACAGAGAAAACTGGGATGCTGAGGGAGAGTGCAAAGATGATTCATTGTGTGTGCCATAGCTAAGAAAAAGGAAACACTTGGGAATATGAAGCTGATGTGTTTTCGGTCCTCCCACCCCAACCTTAACCCACTGCAGCAATTCCACCATTGTTACTCTGGAAAAGAGAAGGTGAAAAGCACCATGAGGAAGGAGGAACATGAAAACCTGAACCTGTGGGAAGTCTGTGAAAGGAAGAAAAGGGTAGAAGCAAACACTGTCTTGTTCCTGTTCTCTCCTTCATCTAAGGCAGGAAGCATGGTAAAGACTTTAAGGGTCAAGCCAAAGTCAGCATGCTTTAGCACCATTTTTGTCTGGGATGGTGAGGTGATGATTTAAAAACTATGCTCAGACAGAAAGGAATGGCCATCTAGAATCAGAGAGGTGGAGCACTGCTGTTGGTTAGAGACAGGAGGCCCAACCCTTTCTGGACATCTCTTCAGCTCCTAAAAGACATGGACAATAGGTATGTATTTCCATATGCACTGTGGACAGACGCACAGGTAGCTAATAGTTCTTTCTGGCAAAAGAAATACCCGCTGTAGAGGTCAAACGGTCCAGAGACTAGAAGAAACAGGAAAGACCAGAGTTAGGAATCAAATCTTACAAGCAGATTTCAGGGAGGCCCATGGAGCTGTCAAAAGAAAGGTTAACCGGTTCAGTCTTCAGGAAACTGCTTTAGGATAATTGAAAATGAGCAAAGAGATTTCCACTTGACCTTGTACTTATGATATTGGAGGTTGTGAAGATATAAGTGTTTTTGAAAGATGGTGCTTAGGAAGGATGATGGAGCCCAAGGAGCTGCGAGAAGGTCCGGAGACTGCCATCTCAATACTGGACAGTAATTTCCCATAGGTCTGAGGGAGGAAGTAAAAATCTGAAAGACCGGGACTTTTTCTAAAAGAACTGACTTACCTCAAAAGCTCATATAAATTATCAGATTAAAATGACTAAATTCAGGTGCTTCCCCCGAAACACACAAATTAGAAAGTAGACCTCAAAAAAGAACAAATCTTTTACAGAACATAAAGGTATAAGTTTCATAGTTTCTGGTCTGAAATATAAATCTTTAATCCATTATGAGTTCATTTGTTTATACAGTTAGATATAAAGGTTGAATTTCATTCTTCTCTATGGGAATACACAGTTTTTCCTATATCATTTATTGAAAAAATTATCCTTTCTCTATTGTGTGCTCTTGGCACCTTTGTAAATTAGTTGTCTGTGAGTGCAACAATTTATTACTGGGCACTCTGTTCTACTGGCCTATGTCTCTGTCTTTTCACAAGTATCACATTGTCTTGGATACTATAGCTTTGTAGTAAATTTTGAAGTCAGGTAGTAGAATACCTCCAGCTTTGTTCATTTTGCTCAAGATTGTTTTAGTCTGTTTTTATCAGTTTTTGCATTGCAATGATCAAAATACTCAACAAAAACAAGTCAGAGGAGTAAATATTTATTTTGGCTCAAGATTTCAGAGGTACAGTCTATTTTCCATTCACTCTAGGCCTGAGGGGAGGCAGAACATCATGGCAGAAATCAGCTCCAGATATGGCAATCAGGTAGCAGAGAGCTTTGCTAACTAGGGACAAAATATAAAGCCCAAAGGTACACCCACAGTGACCTATCTCCTCTAGGCACATGCTATCTGCCTACAATCACAACCAATGAATCCATATTAGTGAATTAATCCACTGATAAGGAAAGGCTCTCTTAACCTAATCATTTACCTCTGAAAATTCTTGCATTATCTCACACATAAAAGTATGGAGGACACCTCATATCTAAACCATAACAATTCTCTGTGGTTTCATATGAATATTAGGCTTGTTGTTTTCTATTTCTGTGAAGAATGGCAATGGTATTTTGATAGGGATTGCTTTGCATCCATAGATCTTTTGGGGGTAGAAAACATAATGGAAAATCTTCATGACATAGGTCTGGGCAAGAACTTCTTAGATGTCAAAAGCACAGACAACCAAAGCAAAAATAGACAAATGAGGTTTGTTTGATTTGGTTTGGTATGGTAGGGTATGGTGTGATTTGGTACTGGGGACTGAACCTAGGGGTGCTTTACCACTGAGCTACATCCACAGTTTTTATTTTTTGAGACAAGTTCTCCCAACTTTGCCCAGACTGGCCTCAAATTCGTGATCCTCCTGCCTCAGCCTCTGAATAGTTGGGATTATAGGTATGTATAACCATGCCCAGCTTGACATATGGAATTATATAAAATATAAAAGATTTTTCACAGCAAAGGAAACAATAGAGTGAAGAGACAACCTTCAGAAAGGGATTAAATATTTGTAAATCATACATTGGATAAGGAACTAGTATCTATAATACACACAAAAAAAACTCAAAACTACTCAATTAGGAAAAAAAAACTCTATCAAGAAATGGGAAAAGGACTTATAAACATTCTCCAAAAAAGACATACAAATGGCCAATAGATACTTGAAAAAAAATGTTCAAAATCTCCAATCATCAAAGAAATGCAAACTAAAACCACAATGAAATATCACCTCATTCAAGTGAGATTAACTACTATCAAAATGATAAAAAATAACAAGTATTTGTGGAGGATGTAAGACATCACTATTGGTACTGATAGCCATACTGAAAACAGTATGAAGGATACTGAAAAAACTAGAATTAGAATTCCCATGTGATCCACCAATCCCACTACAGTACATAGACCCAAAGAATTAAAACCAGTAAGCTAAAAAAATGTCTGCCCTCCCATGCTTAGTGAAGCTTTAGCCACAGTAGCCAAGACATGGAATAGATCTCAAATTCCACCAACAGATGAATGGATTTTAATATGTGGTCTACATATTTACAATGTAAATATGACTAAGTCATTTAAAAAGATGGAAATCTTGTCATTTGTGACAACAGAGATGAATTTGGAAGACATTGGGTTAAGTGAAATCAGCCAGACATAGAAAGAAATAAACTATACCATCTTGCTCATATGTGGAATCTAAAAAAGGTGAACTCACAGAAGTAGAGAGTAAAATGCTGTTTAGCAGAGGCTGTGAAGAAGAAGGCGAAAGGGGAAAGGAAAGACACTGGTCAATGAGTACAAAGTTGTAATTAGATAAGAATAATAAGTTTTGGTGTTATATTCCACAGAATAGTGACTATAGGTGATGGTGTTATGTATTCCAAAATAACTAGAAGAGTGAATTTTTAGTGTTCTCACCACAAAAAGATATGTGATGGAGAGCTAATTACTCAGATTTCATCATTACATATGGTATACATGCATTGAAGAATTACACTTTATGCCCAAAACATCTACAATTATTTTCATCAATTAAAAAGAAAACTTAAGAAAGCTGTAAGTCCTTTGTACAATTCAGGGTAGTGTTGAGTTTTACTTGCAACCCTGATTCCCCACTAAAACCCAAGGTTCAGTCAGTAAGCAATCTCATTATGACGAGAAACACCAAATTTAGCTTCTACTGTCTGTCCTGGATTCTCCCCCACCTCTTCCCAAGTGTGGGCCAAGCTCCAGTCAGCTCAGAGCAAGCTTTATAGAGAGTCTGCTTTGGGCATTTATTTATCTTCCAGCAAGCAAGCTACTTTTGCTTTTAAGCCTCTCTCTGTAAAGTGGCACTAATTCTTATGTTCAAGGCTACCATGCAAATTAACAATACTGTGTATGAGTTGATGGAAACATAGATGATGCTCCATCAATTAGGACCATATTATATTTTTCTAGTGACTTCCTCTCTGCCCCGAGCCCTGTAATTGCTTATTCACCTGGAACCATAGATCTCTGCTTTCCTCCCTTGCACAGAGAGCCTATTCCATATACCTCTGGTCACCCACAAACTGTTCTGCCTCCTGAAGAGGTGTCATGCTCTGCTTTCACACTCATCCCACTCTCCAGGACTGAAGGATGCACTTTTCCACAGTTAGAAGACACTGTCCACCTTCTTTGGAAATTTCCTCAAAGTCATACCCCTTCTCAAGGGGAAGCTTATAGCCAAAATCTAATGGATGTAAGGAAATGAAGGCCAGTCTCAGTGAACCAAATCAGGGAAATCTGCAATGTCATCCCAGCCTCAATGCTCCCCACAGGCCTGGCTGAGGAGAGCTTTGCAAAGACTGCATTACAACACAGCTTTCCCTCAATCCAGTCCCTCTTCCTTACCTTTTCTTTACCCTGATACTATGCTCATTGCTTGTATGTGTTAGCTGGACTGGGATAAGGGATGTCCGGGTAACCGGCAAAACATTTCTAGAGTTGTCTATGAGCATATTTCTAGAAGAGACTAGCATCTGGATCAGTAGACTGAATAAAGGTCACCCTCATGAATGTGAGTAGGCATCATCTAATCCACTGAGGGCCACAATAGAACAAACAAGCAGAGGAAGAGTACTTCTCCTTTTGCTTCTTTTTGAGCTGACATCCATCTTCTGTCCTAAGATATCACGCCTGGTTCTTGATCCTTCAGTCTCAGACCAAATTACTCTGCCAGCTCTTCCAGTCTCCAACTTGAAGATGATAGATTATGGGACTTATTGGCTTCCATAATTGTATGAGTCAGTTTCTATAATGCATCTGTTCTTATAAATACCTACATATATCATATTGGTTCTGTTTCTCTGAAGAAGCCTGAGTAATACAGATTTTGGTCTAAGAGCCCTCTCTCATAAACACCCTGCATGCTGATTTTCTGGCTCAGAGTCACCTTCAGGAACCCATTTGTTAAAAATCAGTCACCATGTCTCCTACTCAAAAACACTCACCTAGCTATTACTGTTGACACTGTATAGTCAACACAAAATTTGGTAAAATGAGCTTTCTCAAACACTGTCTTTTCCAACTGTCACTGCATGCCCTGGCCAATCAAATCACCTTACTCCTTCCTTCCTAAATGTCCTCCTCATTCTGCCTACCAACCAAACACATCCAGTAGAAGAATAATTACAAAATAGCTTTAGGATGCTCATCACATTGACTAATGTAGATAGCCTTTAGCTTTTGCTTCTTCCAAGAACAAGAATCTGTAAATGCCACAAAGAAGGTTTTTACATCATTGTCACCACCCCATGTGAATAAAAGATGTCTGTAAGAAATTGTCAGTTCTTCTACATAGACTAAACACCTGCTCCTATTATTGCCGTACTGTATACAAACGGGCCGTTTTAAAAAATGAGCAGAATAAATATGCTCTAGAAACTGCAATACAAAGAGTACCCAATTTGTAGGCGAGTTGTGCTCCCTGAGTTGATTTGCAAATTAGCTATTTTGGAATTGTAAATGCATCATTCAAATAAACAGTGTTATAAATGATGGCCAGCTTCATAAGTGTCATCCATAAAGCCCTGGTAAATTCACAACATAATTAAAGTGACACTGCCTTTAATAATGGACTTTTATTTATGGGGGAAATGCCCTTCTCAGTGCACAGGAGAATCATGTGGCATAAGGAATATGTGTCTATCTCACTCCTAGTTGTTTTCATCTCTCTTTCACACATTTGCTGTCATCACTCATTTTCAATATGGAATCACAGTCTGCACCTGGATCTTCTCCCCTCTTTGCTCCAGAACTAGGACATAACCATAATGTAAACTTTGTGACTTCTGACATCTAGTGGATAATAAGTAAAATACAGAGGTCCCCTCTGGCACAGCATTGCATGTTTGTGAATTGAGAATACCATTACATGCAAAAAAGTAAATGCCAAAGGAATGTCATTATTACCTACACATAAGACTAATGAAGAATGGTGGAGGTAAAGACAATAGCCTCTAGTTTTGATGTACTGCCCAACAATTCTACCTGTTATGCGTATGCAAAAAAATCCTCCTAAAATTATATTTTTACAAGACCTCATAAAGCAAAATAATCATATTCGTAAACTAACACAGCATTTTTCAAAACATAATTCCTTTATCAGCAGCATCAATATCACATGCAAACTTATTAGGAAGGCTAATCCTGGACACTGCCCTGAAACTGCAGAATCAGAAACACTATGACTTGGGGCCTACCACTCTGTTTCACAAGTCCTCTTGGTTATCCTAGGCACACTAATGTTTAAGAAACACTGAACTAATGATCATAAGAAAATGAGGTAAGAAAAACAGGATTAATTTTTTTAAAAGAAATGACTAGAAATTCTATTACTCTAATTGTTTTCTTCTATTTGTAGCATGAAGTATTACTTTTATATGCTTGCAATTCAACTAAAAAATTATTTTATGTCTATATGTGCAGATTACTATTTGTCTGCCAAGGAAGATTTAAAGTGAGTAGATTAAACAGTGAATAGAATGCAAATAAAAATCTGCAATCTTATGGAGATGAAGAGAGAGATGGTGACAAGGATATAACTAAAGCATATTTGCTAGAGCATATTTGCAATTTCATTTTTAAATATATAAAAAAAGATGCTAAGGGAAAAAACAAACAAAAAAAGTCATATAAGGTTTTGAATCAACATCAGAGTCAGACCGTAAAATACACGTACACATTTTGACAATGGGAGTAAAGTGGTAGGTGGGGCAGGTGGAGGAGAGCCTATGGTGGAGAGTAAGGTTTCCCACAAAAGGAGACAGGAACAAGGCTCAAAGTGCATGTTATTACAACACAAAGCTTCCTCAAGTTGTGTCATAAATAAGTTAGAGATGTGACAAAATAAGTTCTCAAGTCTGGGGAGCAGACTTAAGAATGAAACAGCCAGAAACTCTTAGACAATTACCCATATCATAAGGAGTTGTGATTTATTAATATTATTCCTTTGTGTACCATGGCACAACAGAGCTTGTCTAAGGGGCCAAGACACACAGATATAGTTTATGATTAGACAACATAAGTTTAAGAGATGAGAGAATTTTAGTTTCCATGATCAGTAGACTAGATTTTATTTTGAAGGCAATATGGTGTCTGAGGAAGAAAAGCAGTATAATTTGCCTTGGGTTATAAAATTATGAACAAACAATATATACACTGGTTTCAAGTGAAAACAGAGGGGTCAGGGGCTGTGGATGTGGCTCAAGCGGTAACACGCTTGTCTGGCATGCGCAGGGCACTGGGTTCGATTCTCAGCACCACATAAAAATGAAATAAAGATGTTGTGTCCACCGAAAACTAGAGAATAAATATTTTTAAAAATTCTCTCTTGTGCTCTCGCGTTCTCTCTCTCTCTCTCTCTCTCTCTCTCTCTCTCTTAAAAAAAAACACAGGGGTCAGGCAAATAAGTTAGGATGTTATGAAATTAAGATAAACAGAAAGTATTAAGAACACAAGCCACTATGGAACAAAAAAGATGAGAATTGCATGAAAATCAGTTCAATTCACTAATATCTTATTGCCTGCAATATGCAAGGATATATGGTCACTTTGTAGAAAACAAAAATTGCAGACTGACCTTTATTAAAATCTTTTATGCACAGATAAAAGACTATTATAAAATTATAATAAGTGGTAAAATAATTATAATAAAAGAAGTATGAAATGTTATAGAAGTTTTAATGATGCAAGTTCACTTTTATATGGAAGAATATGGATTTTTTATGAATTATTGGTTTATCCATGAGCCTTCAAGGAGGAAAAAATATTGGCAAAAGTGATGTAGTAAGAGTAGTCTAAGAATAGGAAACAAAATAGACTTGAAAGAAAAATGTAGTGAGTTTATTCTGAGTTAATAGTTTGATATAGTTGGAAAGAGTGGGAGATCAACTTGAAGATATAAATATTGATAAATACTTAAATGGCAGGGGAAGGAAAGTTGATACTTAAGGAAATGAATTAGTGAATTCACTACTCAAATTTGAATATTAAAGAAATGAAGTAGGAATACTGAATAAGTTTGGGCTTGCCAGGTACCCAAGAAAGCTGATATATGCTTACCTCTAATACTTTAAGATCCCCAGCTTCACATATGCTTTTTGATGGGACAAGAAACTGTACAAACTTTCTGGGAAAAATAAATTTACTTTAACCTATTAATTATACTTGCAGAAATTTATCCTAAAGAAATAAATGTACAAATATTTGCGCATAAAAATGAGGATTTTGCAAATCATTTAACACTCCCATTAAAAGGCAGGGTTTGGAAAAGTGGAACAAAAACATGATCTAACTATATGCTGCCTACAAAATAAAAATAAGTTGAAAGTGAAAGTACAGGAAAATACATACCATGAAAATAGTCATCAAAAGGAACCTGATGGGCCTATGTTAATATAAGACAAAATTGACTTTAAGGCAAAATAGGTTACCAGGATAGGGAAGGGAATTTACAATAATAAAATCAAGAAGACATAACATCTATAAGTATATACTCACCTAATAACTGAGCCCAAGAATTAGTTTAATAATAGTAGTTAGAGATTTTAAGACCTCATTTTAAGTAGTAGACATGACAAATTAGGAAGATCAGCAAGAAAATAGACTTGAATAACACTATAAACCAACTTGACCTAAGAGGTATCCACCAAAAACTCCATATAGTAACAGTAGAATACACATTCTTCTCAATTGCACATGGAATACTCTCCAGGACAGGCCACAAAACAAGTCTCAATACTTACCTTAAAAGGTTTGGTAAGCCGGGCTGGGGCTGGGGCTGGGGCTGGGGCTGGGGCTGGGGCTCAGTGGTAACAGCGCTTGCCTCACACGTGTCCACTCCTCAGCACCACATAAAAAAAAGAAAGAAAGAAAGTAAAAAAAATTTTTTTTTAATTTAAAAAAAATTGGTAAGTCATAAAATAAGTATCAATAGACTTGAAATGACTGAAATCATAAAATTATATTCTCCAATAACAATGAATTAAAATTTAAAACCAATCAGAAGGAGGAAAACAAGGAATCAAAAAATATGTGAAAATGAACCAACACACTCTTACATAACAGATAAAAATAGAAGCCTCAAGGGAAAAGATAAAATACTTTGAGATAAATGAAGATACAACAAACCAAAATGTGTAGGAGACAACAAAAACAAGGCTTAGAAGGAAATTTATAGCTATAAACACCTACTTTTTCTAAAAGTAAAATCATTAAGCTAATTCTTAGCCTTAAAAAACTAAAGAAGATGGACAAACCAATCCTGAAAAATCATAAGTAAAGAAATAATAAAAATTACAGCATAAATTAATAATATAGAGAACAATAAATATAGAAAAAATGAATGACAGTAAAGTCATTGTTGTGCATCAAAGGACACTATAAAGTCAGCGAAAGAGCAGCCAAAAAATGCAAGATAATATCTGCAAATGATATATTTGATCATAATCAAAAATAAGAAGTTCTGGGCTGGGGTCGTGGCTCAGTGGTAGAGCACTTGCCTAGCATGTGTGAGGCACAGGGTTCGATTCTCAGCACCACATATAAATAAATAAAGGTTCATTGAAAACTAAAAAAAATATATTTTAAAAAAAAAGAAGTTCTAAGGTTCAATGATAAAAAGAAACAACCCAACTTAAAAATGGACAAATGAGCTGGATGCAGTCACTGGTTGCTATAAACCCAGCAACTCAGGAGGCTGAGGCAGGAGGATTACAAGTTCAAAGCCAGCCTCAGCAATTTAGCAAGGCCCTAAGCAACTCAGAGAGAACATGTCTCAAAATAAGAAAATAAAAAGGGCTGAGGATGTAGCTCAGTGGTTAAGCAACCCTGGATTCAATCTCCAGTATCAGAAAATAGAAAAAAAACTAATGGCTTCAAAACCAAAAAGATAGTCATATGGCCAATAAGCCTATAAAAAGATTTTCAACATCTTTAGTCATTAAGTGAATACAAAACAATACTTCTATGAAATAATAGGAACTACTTCATATTCATAAAGATAACTGTGATAACATTTATAATAATATATGATGTAGCAATGTGTAGAGAGAAATCAGAACCCTCATACACTGCTAATGGAGTGTAAAATAAATAATAGAGTAATTTGGGAAAACCACTTGGCAGTTCCTCAAAGAGTGAAATATAGAAACAGAGTTACCATATGACCCAGTAATTTTCCTCTCATGTGCATAAGCAAGACAATTGAAATAGGCTCACACAAAAACTTGTAGCAAGAAAAAATGGAAACCATCCAAATACCATGAATTGACGAACAGATAATCAAAAGATGATATATCCATGCAACAGAATATTATCCCACTTCAACAAAGAATGAAATACTGCTGCAACATGGGTGAGTCTTGAAACATCAGGCTAAGTGCAAGAAGTTAAACATGAAAGACCATATTTTTTATGGTTCTTTTAAATTATATACACAGAACACAATGCATAGAAAGTAAACAATGGTTTCTAGGGGACCTAGGGGGATGGTTCAGTGTTTCTTTTGGCATTGATGAAAATGTTCTAGAATTCTGATAATGGTAATGGTTACACAACCTTATGGATATGCAGAATAATGGTAAATTGTACAATCAAAAGGGTGAATTTCATGGCATATGAATTACACCAAAAAGGAAAGAAATAAATCAATCATGGTAAGGCCCACAAGGTGAGACCCAGGCAAGATAAAGATAAATTATATGAATCTTAAATTCTGACAACCCCAAGTATAAACCATCATCATTTCAATTTGTTTTGAAGTATAAAGACTTCAATTAACTGGCTCAAGTTTACATAGTTAAACTACTCATTTGTGGAGTTTGGACGTATTCAGATTACAAAGTCATAGACTTAACTGTGGCATCCCCCTTTCTTCTAGTCTGAGTGTTAAAATAGTTCCTCATATCACACAATTTCATTACTGTCCAGAGAAATGGAAGGAGACAGAGAAAATATTAAAAACAGTGGAGGTAGGTTTGTTTATTATAAAAATAAGTGTGAGAACTACCTTGGGCCATAAGAGTTATCTAAAAATAAGAGTGATCAACAAAATAAGTTTCATCTGAGTAAGTCAGTGTTTAGTCAGCTTTTTCACTACTGTGACTAAATGACCTAATCAGAACAATTACAGAGGAGGAAAAGTTTATTTGAGGACTCACAGTTTCAGAGGTTTTAGTCCATAGAAGGCCAGCTCCATTGCTCAGGGTTGAGGTTAGGCCAAACATCATGGCCCAAGAGGCTTATAGAGGTAAGCAGCTCACATCATGGTGATCAGGAAGCAGAGAGCAAGACTCCTCTCACCAGATACAAATATATACCCAAATCCACACCCCAATTCCCACCTTCTGCACCCACACCCTACCACTTCAGTTACCACTCAGTTAATCCCTATCAGGGGATTAAATCACTGATTGGGTTAAGACTCTTACAACCCAATCACTTCTCCTCTGAACCATCTTACATTTGTCTCCCACATGAGCTTTTGGGGGACACCTCACATCCAAACCATAACACTCAGTCATCTTTAGGTAATACTTATGTCTTACATAATCATGCATTCCTAGGGCTGAATAGTTAGAACAAAACACTTAGTAGTCAGAAACTGAAAAGTTCATCTTATATGTATGCCCAAAATGACTTCGTAATCCTAAAAAGCCCATTTGATTGACAAAAATTCTGCATATTCTGATTTATGATGGTGTCATTCAGCTAGCCAGATCAGCCCAAAGGCTAATTTCTGGGTTCAAATCTCATATGACTAGTTGGCAAATCTTAATTGTACTCCTCTCCCTGACAGCTTTGTCAAAATTATGTCCTTGATTACAAAGGAGATAAAAATACAAATCCTGCCTATGGATAAAAAACAAAACCACTGACACATACACACAAAAGAAATCCAAAGGTATCTCAGACTGATAATATAACAGATCAGTTTTATCATTATATATGATAGATAGCAAATAATACAATGTATTGTTTTCATGCACTAGTATTTCTTTCATATTTCAGGAAAAAATCAACCATTTTTCTTATAATTAATTTTCCCCATTTTAAAGAACTAATGAGAATTGTGTGAACCCGAAGGAAGAAGTTTTAGAGTAAACATCAAAGGAAAAAATCATAGGGAATATGAGACAGAACAAAACCTGTGTTTGATGGATAGACCCTTTGGGGAAGAAAAGAGTGCAATGTTAGCAAATAACAGAGATCATATCAACTCCTGTTTTTCATCCATTTTACCAGTGAAATTATGAGAGTATGGAAATCCCTGTAAAATACTATTAGAAGGAAAAATAGTACAAAATGTATATAATAACAATATATCTAAATTATTTAAATTATGTAAGTCTCCATATTCACATATTAAACCTCAGAACATAAGACACAAAATTCATATCATCTTTAAAGATCTAAAATGACAAAATAAATTAAATACAAATAAACTTATTAAATGAGTAAAAACTACATACCAGAAACTATAAGATTTGACATTAATGTGGAGAACAACTCAAAAGTGGCTTGTTAATTTATTGGGAAAAACTAGAAGGAATGCAAAATCACTGGAAAAAATTGAAATGTAATCTTCCCAAATGCATGGTTTTCATTTTTACTAGACTATGAATTAAATAATAATAAAATCTTTTTTTAATATTTTCAAAACATTTTGACAGTCATAACAGCAACAACTGAGGTAAAACATCTTGTGTAGTAGGCAGTCTGAGAAGCAATTGTTCCCATGTCATAGGGCAATTCCTAGAATTAAGACATACAGTGCATAGTGGAAAACATGGCATAAATTTGTTTCTTTGCTCCTTGACAATATTTAGTAAGTACAAATACAACCTTTGGAAATAATGCAAAAGGCAACTAAAGGAAAACACAGAAGTGTAGAAATGGGAAGCAAACTGATTAGGGACCCCAGGACTGTGAAAATAGAGCAGTAGAATTTTTCATGATCTCTAACTGAACAGAAGATAGTTACCCACTTCTGGTATCTCCCAACATCAAGCCTAACAACAGAAGGCAACCCAGAAAGACTCATTTATTTCTCCCTAAATCAGTGGGAGTCCTGCCCAAACCCAGAAGGCCTAGCAGTACTGAAGACTGATCAGAAGTTCCACTGACAAAAAGGCCAAGAAAGCACCCTCCTCTTATGTGGGCCCGAGACCATCCTCCCCACTGGGGGTTACCATACAGCACCAGCAAACGGGAATCCAGCACATCAAGTAGCCCAGCTCAAGCTGCCTTTTGGTCCACAAGGGCCAGAGAATCTCTTCTCCTAGGCAGAACCAAAGCAAGCAGAAAGAAGTGCTTGTCATCATCTTAGACCATACCCTCCCTTCTTCCAGCCAGAAGCACCAGGAGCCTGCACTAGGGAGATATCACCAGGAACACATGGGAGCTCAAGAAGCACTAAACAGCTAACAAATGAAAACAGCAGCACATAGTTCTTAAAATTAAGCTTCCACCAGAATCAAATTAACAAAATTAGGTCAGGACCTGTAAACTAAGATGGTCATATCAAGTGAATAAAAAAACTATGATCCAATTCTATGCTGTTCACATGCAACTCATAGAAAATTCAATATAGGTTGGTTGACAATAAAAGAATAGAAAATTCATTTTCAAGAAATGTAAAGGGATATATTAATATCTGATAAACTACACTTTTTTCAAGTA
Source organism: Marmota marmota marmota (assembly GCF_001458135.2). NCBI lineage: Eukaryota > Metazoa > Chordata > Mammalia > Rodentia > Sciuridae > Marmota > Marmota marmota. Next base: position 11,984,124 of record NW_025999968.1, on the reverse strand, counting down.
ATTAATAGGAGTTCAATAGGGACAAAGAAGATGTTATAGTTTGGATCTGGAATACCTCCCAAGGCTCATATGTTGAAGGCTTGGTCCCCAATTCAGCAATGTTCAGAAGTGGGACCTTTGGGAAGGTGATTAGATCATGAGAGCTCTAACCTCATCAGTGGATTAATCTATTGAGGAATTCATAAATCTATGACATTATTGGGAGGTAATGGAAACTATAGGAGGTGGGGCCTAGTTGGAAGAAGTCAGTCACTGGAAGTGTGCCCTGGATGGTATGTTTTGTCCCTAGCCCTTTATCTCTCCCCTCCTCTCTCTTACCACACCCCCACACTCCTTCCTGGCTGCCTTCCTCTATAATGTTCTGCCTCACCTTGGACCCAAAGCAATAGAGCCAGCCAGCCATGAACTGAAACCTCTGAAACCATGAGATAAAGTAAATCTTTCCTCCTTTAAGTTGATTTTCCCAAGTATTTTCTCACAGCTATATAGAACTGACTAATACAGAAGGATAGTATGTAGTGATTAAGGGGTCAATCCATCAAGAGAAAATAATAATTCAAGTCTGTACACACTAAACAACAAAATAGCTTCAAGCAAAATTAGTAGAGCTAAATGAAGAAGTAGATAAATCATAGTTGAGGATTTCAATATCTAACATTCATCAACTGCAAAAAAGATCAGCAATGATATACACATCTAAACAATACAACCAAAAGGATACCTCTGCCTAGTAACACAGAATACACTGTTTTATTCAAGTGCCCATGAATCATTCATCAATCTGAATCCCAACACAAACCTTAACAATTTTTTAAATTGAAATTAATGTATTTTTTTACTCTATAGACTCAAACTAGAAATCCATACCAGAAAATCTTTAAACATATGGGAATTAAACAACACATGCCTAAATAATCCATGGACCAAATAGCCTCAAAGAAAGTTTTAAAAATAGAAAGAACTAAATGAAAATTAAAATATATCAAAATACATGAAAAACAAAGTATGATTGAGGGAAAACAGCTTTCATCAGAGAAGAGGAAAAGTCTCAAAATTAATAAGTTGCTGTCTCCAGAAACTAGAAGTGAAAGAAAAATACACCCGAAGTAAGCAAAATAAAAGTAATAAAGAACAGAAATGTGTGTGATTGGAAACAGGAAAACAAGACAGAAAAAAATCAATGAAGCAAAACACTGCTTGTTCAAAAATGTTAATAAAATTGTCAAACCACTAGCTAATTTTTAAAAAACACAATTTAAAAAAAAATAGGGAAAAGACAAAAATTACCAATGTAAAAGATCAGAGGCTACTGTAACAGATACTGCAGTCATTTAAAAAATTATAAAGGAGGGCTGAGGTTGTAGCTCAGCAGTAGAGCACTTGCCTAGCATGTGTGAGGCCGTGGGTTTGATCCTCAGCACCATGCAAAAATAAATAAAGGTATTGTGTCCAACTACAACTAAAAAATAAATATTAAAAAAATTATAAAGGAATACTACAATCAACTTTATGCTTATAAATTCAACAAGTCTGAAGAAATGTTCAATTCCTTGAACACCAAAATCTACCAAATATTAAGATGAAGCAAATAACCTGAATAGTCCTATAACCATAAAAGAAATTGAATTTATAACTCAAAGGCTTCTGAAAAAAAATCTCTAGGTCAAATGGTTCCACTAGCAAACTCTACCCAATGCTTAAAGAAGAATGAACAGTACTAATTCTATATTATCTCTTCCAGCAAATAAGGAACACTGCAATGCTTACTTTATGAGGCTAATATTACTTAAATATCAAAGTTATACAAAGAAAAGACAAAAAACAAAACTATAGACCAATTTTCTAATAAATTTTCACATAAAAATCCTTAACTATTTAAGCAAATCAAATTTAGTAATGTATATAAAGAATTAAATACCACAACCAACTAGTATTTATTCTAGTTATAAAAGGCTGTTTCAACATTTGAAAATCAATCAATATAATCCACCAAACTGACATCTAAAGAAGAAAAATTACACAATCAGATCAATTGATGTAGAGACAGTATTTGACAAAAACTCAACATCCATCATTATTATTAAAAAAAAAAAAAAAACTCTCAGGAGGTTAGGAATAGAGGGCAACTACCTTAATTTGATAAAGGGAATCTACAATATAACTTATAACTAAAAATGTTCTTAATGATAAAACAACTGATAGAACATTGTTAGTTATAGGTTACATACTCTAAAACAGAACAAGGAAAGAAAGCCTTTTCTCCCTACTCCAACTCAACTGCAATAAAACAAGAAAAAGAAGGGGGGAAAAGACATATGGCTTGAAATGTAAGAAATAAGATTCCCTACCTGCAGATTACATTATTGTCTGCATGGAAAAATCCCAAGAAATCTACAAATATAAATACTCCTAGAATCATAAGTAAGTTCAGTAAGGTTGCAAGATACAAGATCAACATATAAAAGTCAATAGCATTTTACATACAACAGTGAATATGACAACTGAAGATAAAAAGAACAAATGCCAGCAATCCCAGCAACTGAGGAGACAGAGGCAGGAGGAATGCAAGTTCAAGACCAGTCTCAGCAACTTAGCAAGGCCCTAAGTAACTTAGTGAGACCCTGTCTCAAAATAAGAAAGGGTTTGGAAATTTACCTCAGTGGTTAAGAACCCACTGGTTTAATCCCTGATACAAGAGAGGGAGGGTACAAGAAGGGAGGCGGGGTGGGGGGGGGGAGGGAGAAGAAGGAAGGGGAAACATAGTACCTTTACAATCACTCCAAAGAAACTGAAGAACTCAGGTATAATCTTACCTAACATGCACAGGATCTGTATACTAAAAAGTTCCAAGTAAATGCTGATGAAAGAAACCCAAGAAAATCTAAATAGAAGAAATATACTATGTTCCTAGATTGAAATATTCCACATAGTAAAGATGTCATTATCCCTTAATTGATCAATATCTGTCTTAGTCCATTTGTGTTGTTCTGACAAAATACTACATGGCTTATCCACAACTTAAATTTGTTTGTTAAATTTGTTTCTTACAGTCCAAAACCAACATGCTGGCAGGTTTGGTGTTCATGAGGGTCCACATTCTAGTTCACAAAAGGCCTACTTTTTGCTGTGTTCTCACATGGTAGAAGGGGTAAGGGATGTCTCTGAGGTTTTTATTATAAAGGCATTAATCGCACTCTTGAATGTCCCACCTTCATGGCCCAATTGCCTACCTAAGGCTCTACCTAATATCATTGCATTAGAGACTAAGTTATGAATGTGGAGAAGATGCAAATGTTGTCTATAGCATTCTTCCCCAGCTCACCAAAATTCACATCCTTCTCACTTGCAAAATACATTTATTCCATTCCATGGCACAAAAAATCTTAACTTGTTCCAGCATCGACCTTAAAATCTAAGTTCAAAGTCTGAGTACCATCTATATTAGATAAGGATAGGACTCAAGGTACACTTCATCCTGAGGCAAATTGCTTGCCATCTGTGATCTGTTAAACCAACAAGTTAAGTGCTTCTAAAGTACAATGATGGGAGAGGACAGACATAGAAAAGATTTCAAGAGGAGAAACAGGCAAGAAGGAAGGCGTAACAGGTTTCAACTCCAAAACAAATGGAACAAAATCCATTAGACCTTAAAGTTCAAGAATAATCCTCCTTGGATGAATATTCTGGCTGCCCTGGAGAGGGTCCTGCCCTCCTAAACCATTGGGGAAGTGTTCCTTCCCTGACAGCTTTGCCATTTAGGCAGGGGTCTCCCATGTCTCCAAGCAACTAACCCCAATGAGTGACCCTGTCCCCCAGTATCTCTGTGTCTTTGCCCTATCCTCAGCTCTCTGTCTGGGCCCCATGGATCCTGGGATTGGGGCCCCATACCTATGACTTTGCAGAGAGGCCCTGTCTTGTAAAATTTAGGATATGAAAGCATGCCCCACTGACTCTGCTGGGTACAGCCTGCATTGCATCAGGGATCTCCAGAGCCATAACTGGGGCAGCAAAAGAGTGTGGTAACTGGAGTGTTGTGAGCAGAGACTGTGATGTTAGGCAGTGCCAGGCAGGGTGCACTGAGATTCTGCAGGTACCACTGGTCCTTGTACTCTGGGTGTGTGATAGGAGTGGCAGCTCTGATGCTTTCTAAGTTACCTTCAGGGTCATTCTTCTATTTTCTTGGACAATAGGTACTGGCTTCTGTTTAGACAAATGACTAATCTTATCAAATAGTCTGTGGTCATCCCCCTTTGTTTTCTCTTCCAAACACACTTCCTGACTCTTTACAATGTGGATAGGCTAAGAATTTTCCAAAGCTGTACATTTCATTTATTAAAAGTGATGAAATAATAAAAGTTACATACTCTATTAATTCCTAAGGCCATTGCAAAAGAAGGCTTACATTACTATAAAAATAAAGCTTTAATCATTAAATCTGCCTCTTAACTGAAAAGTTGATTTTGAAAAACTGCAATTACCCCCACCAGGTTCATTAAGTAGACACACATATTAGGGTGTTCTTCTACAAAACCCAGAGAATAGAATATATGATCCTGGCCCAGTGCCCATCTTTCAGAAATGCCATGCTTACCGATAGAACCTGAAACTTTAAAGATTGCTTATAATTATGATTCTGTGATTCTGCCTGACAGAAATCAGAAACCCTGGCAAAGCCACAGAGTTAAACTTAAAAAGAAAGAGATGAGTGCATAGGAGATTAGGAATAAAACTTTTGATAAAATGAGTTATCTTTTAAAGTAGAATCAATGAATTTCTAAGTATTATAGTTCAACTCAGAATCATACATTTGAGTTATATAGCTACTGGGTCCAAAAGAGATTGATTCAAGTGTTAGCCTCTTGAACAGTGACCAGATACAAAAAGAACAATAAATAAATATCAGCCATTTAACTCATAAGGAGGTTGTTGCAATCAATTAGTGAGTGACCACATAGCCTTTCACAATCTTGTAATAAATGTAGGCATAAGTCACCATTGTGCCTGGGCTTTAAAGCCCAGGACATCTCATTGGACTATCTAAAAGAGATAGTAATTATCTGCCTAGAGAGGCTGATAGGGTTCTTGAATGTTTAATCATGTTTCAGTACCCAGGCCTTCAAAATCATATCCTAACAATTCACCACAAGTCAGTAAATGAGAATTCTCCCACTTTAAAAGCTCTTCTATTAGTAGCTCTTAATATTTATTACACGAGTGTATGTATCACTAGATCCTAGTGCTAATAAATAAAGATGGCTTTAATACTTTCAATGAATATTTTCAAATTTAGTAAGGTAATGGGTTTGTCCAATTTTAAGCAGCACAGCTTCACAAATGAGGTATTTGGCATGGAACCTGATTTAAAATGCATCATCTTCTCAAGTGATTGAATCATTGTAATGAAAACTTATAATCTGTACCATATTATAGAAGTAAATGAATTTAATTCCTCCATCAAAATTATACACGGGAGACCCGCACCTCAAGCCGTGAGACCGCACCTTGATCCGCGAAGACCAGGGAGACCACACCTTGACCCCTGAGAATGCAACTTGTCCTGCCATACCGCACTTCCTCCCTGGAGACTGTCCATCAGCGCACGAGACTGGCACTTCGACCAGCAACACCACACCTCAGTCCTCCTCCAGACCCGCTCGTGGACCCTGAGACCTCATCTTGACCACACCTAGTCCCAGGAGTCCGCACCTCGGCCTGGAGGATCCTTCCTTGTCCCGCAAAGAAAAGAAAGGAGTAAACTGACCTGGAAGGTGAGCAAAGCCCTGACAAGGACTGGTTGAATGGTCAGCAATCCATCTCGCTGGCTCCACGCCACCGGCACGTCAGCTCCATGAGACGACACCTGGACCCGCGAGGACCCACAGACCGAACTCAGCCCACAAGATCGGCACTTAAAACCAGCTTGTGAGACCTCACCTCTACCCCCAGACCGGCACATCGACCTGGGATACTTCACCTCAGCCTGGAAGACCTGCAACTTGTCCTACAAGTCAAAAAAAGACCTTCGCCATCCTGGAAGGTAAGCAAAGACTTGACTACTAGTGGAAAGGTTAGTGGCCCTCAGGCAGTGGGTGTTCCTTCTACCAAAGAGAGAAAAGGTACAGTAACATACCATATTTGACCACTTGGAAATGCCCACCGCCCTTTGGGAAGATTTAGTGGTCATTTGTAGAAGCCCTGTGTATATTATATGAAAAAGCTGCTCTCAACTTACTCCCCCCCACCCCAGTCTTTTAAAATTTTTGCTACATCTGGACATTCTAAATGTAAAGAGGTCGCGAACGTTTGATAGAGTTAGAAAATAGCATCTTGTAAATGCCCATTTGTTTTAAAAAATCAGAAGTGTCTTTTTGGAATTTACTTTGAAATGGATTTGTTAGACCACCTCTACTATCAGCATTTGTCCACGTAAAGGACATAGAGAAGACTTTGACCATGAGAAGGAGGAGGTCCTGTGCCAGATAGGTTTTATGTAAAAGACATTTTCCTATTATAACCATTATTTTGTATGTGCATCTTATTCCTCATGACTGTATATAGAGTTGAAAATGCTAAGTACTTTTCTTGAACTATCTAGACTTTATAGATGTTTCAAAGTGCCAGGGATATGTTAAAAGTAGAAGTGGTAAAATATAACACACAACACATTTTGTAATTTTTTTGTTAAAATTATTATGAAATTTTGTTTTGTTTTGTTTGTTCTGTTTTGTTTGTTTGTTTTTTGCCCAAGGGCAGGGGGGCAATAGCCAACCCCCTGTTGAGTAGTACACAGTTGTGTGCTGGTTCTTGGGAACACCATGCAAGTGTGCTTATGAGGAGGCAAGAGTCCTTCCTTATGTCTGTGGGTTTTGTTTTACTTTGCTGTGCACATAGTGAATATAAAGGATAGTCAACTCCTAATCTATATTTCGTCTTTCTAGGCGTTAAAGAGGTTGTCAGTGTGTGATAAAAGTAGAATTAGTAAACAGATTTTCTACGTTTTTTGTTAAAATTCCTAGGAAGGATTGTTTTCTGAAAATTTGATCATCATAGCCCACTGAGTCCGTGAAGGGCGAGAATGCTCATATTTTTAAGATATTTTCAAATGAGAAGTATTTTTATATGTGTGCAGTTTATTCAAAACTATCATGTACATAGTGGACAAATTGAGTCCTTACTTGAAACATCTAGTCTGTCTTGATATGTAGAAGTGCCCGATATATGTTAAATGTAGAGATAGTGAAATATCACTTTGTAAATATCTTTTTGCTATAATTCATGTGAAATATTGTCTTTGGGGAATGGAACTGTTAAACCACCTCTGCAAGCAGTATAGCACTAGTTCAGTTATGTGGAGGAGATGAGGGAAGCAATTTCAAAAGGTAATATGTTAGTATGTTCATACTTGTACATTTTCAGACATCAGTTTTCTGTATGTTTTGTGCATTTTGTTTTGCTGTGTAAATAGTGTATATAATGGACAAATGAGTCCAAAACATGCAATATCTAGTCTCTAGATGTTAAAGAGGTTGCCAGTGTATGACCAAGTAGTTAGTGAAATTAACACATTTTGTATATTTTGTGTTGAAATTCATAGGAAAGCTTGTCCTCTGTAAATGACTTTTGGATATGAATTGGTTCAACCATCTCTAAGTGTTGCTTTGCCTGTGCTTGTCCACTGGACTAAAAGTAGAAGGAAGGAGGGAAAGGATCAAGGACAAAAATGGTCATATTAGAAGGTACCTCAGAATATAACCACTGCTACATGTGCAATTTTATTTACCAGTGCTGTGTGCATAGTGGATACATTCCTATGTGAAATATCTGGTCCTTTTATATATTTAGAAGTGTTTGATATATTTAAGACTGGAAGCAGTAGAGTAAAACTTTTTGTTAATAGTTTTGAAAGCTTTTGGTCAGCCATGACCATCACATTAGTACCACAAGGCCATCCCGAATGCCATTTCTGAAAATCAATAGAATTTTACTGGGTCCAGGCTATTTTATTGAACACAATTGTCAAAATCAACCTGTGTCTAATTTAATTTGTAACTTGATTTATACCTACAATGCTTGTATATTAGACAAAAGATTAAGAAGCATCAGTTTATTCTCAGAAAAAAATGGAATTTTCAAATAAATAGCATTATTAGTTTTCACAGAAATTAACACACTGTGTTTCTAAAATATATTAATTATTCAGAAGTAATAAAGGCAAAAAAGAAGAAAAAAAGTTAAAAAAAAAGAAGGAAAAGCTCATACGACGGACATATGATTGTATAGATTGATATAGAATAATTACAGGACAAAATTCAACACCTATTGATAAAATCTCTCAGGTAAGAAGGACCAGGGAGTGTTATGGATTAAATTATAACCCCGAAGACAGGTGTAGGATCAAAACTCCACACCTAAGAATAAGGTCTGTTTTTGAGAAATGACATTATTATGGTATAATTACCTAAGATCAGGTGATGAGGGACTAAAATGAGCTCACAGTTCAGTCTAGTTTACCATCTTATAAGGAGAGTGGAGTGGACTCTTGGTTTGGTGTGGCTTTCATCCTTGAAAGGAGAGCAGAAAATGTTGTGATTCAGTGTGACTTATGTCATTATAGGACTATCTTCACTTCTATTTAGTTGATGTTTGTAGTGAAACATTTAATTCCCTTACGTCTCATTTTGGTTATGTTGGTTATGTCCCATAGGTATTTTTTGGTGGTTCCCATGGGGGAATGCATTTAACAAGAGAAAGGGACACCACCCTGATGCAAATGTATAGCAGGGTAACTTCAGTAGCGTAGAGAATGCTGTTGCTGCACCTCTCCATCTGCACTTCCTGAGTCAGTTATATCACAATGTTATATGCCTATGCACTGTATTCAGCACCATAGAATAAAGTTGGGTTTTATGCTATGAAAAAAAAAGCCACCAAAGTTCTACAGCAATAATCCCATGTAAACAAACAGATTAATAATACTTTTTAAAATTCAAGCACTCAAGACTAGTACATATACTAATTGTTTTCAATAGCATGAATGTAGATATAATGAGCATAATAGTTTACTGAAGAAAGGGGAGCAGTGGTAGGGAGAGGTTATTTTTGGATGAGTTGGACTTATAGGATGAGCAAAAAGAAAACCTCAAACCAAATCCTTGAGTTCTCAGTGGAAGGTCTTGCTCGGCAAATAAGGATTGCCTGAGGAAATATTAATGAAAGCAGCCTGTTCTGTTCTTCTTTGTAGTGGTTTTAGGGTGCCCACACTCTTGAATACAGTCAAGTACTGCACTTATTTTCCAGAAGTGTGGGTATTCCTTGTAGCTCAATTAATGACACCCAGGATCAACTTTCTCCCATAGTGTTCTCATCTGAAAATTGAATGAGAATGGTGGAACTTTCCTTACCTTTCACAGTTTTGTTTTCAAGATCAAACAATGAAAAACGAGGTTCAATAAACAATAGGTACCAAAAAAAATTATATATGGTTCAAAATCCTTTTTGCTTCAACACAGAGAAACTAGCAGACAAATACAGTTACTTAGATAAGCCATTATCCAGAACATCTGAAGAATGATATTTATGCAATTTTTGTTTAATCCTACTATCACAGCTGAGTACAAATACTCAGCCATGACCATCACATTAGTACTACAAGGCCATCCCAAATGCCATTTCTGAAAATCAATACAATTTTACTGGGTCCAGGCTATTTTATTGACACAATTGTCAAAATCAACCTGTGTCTAATTTAATTTGTAACTTGATTTATACCTACAATACTTGTATATTAGACAAAAGATTAAGAAGCATCAGTTCATTCTCAAAAAATAGACCTTTTAAATAAATAGCATTATTAGTTTTCACACAAATCAACACACAGTGTTTCCAAAATATATAAATTATTCAGAAGTAATAAAGGCAAGCACCCTCTTGTGAAAAGCAATTCCAATAGATATTGCTTATGACAATTTTGTGGCACTTAAAAATTCCCCAACATATCAGTATATATAGGTTATAAATTTATTCTAAAAGACTTCATTTTTGTTTGTAAGGTTCAATTTATACGAAGATAGACATTCATGAAATGTCATGCTAGTTTAGCTTTGAAATTGCCTCTAATGTAATTAAAGTTAATTGGTTTTTTTTAATATTTATCTTTTAGTTGTAGTTGGACACAATACCTTTATTTTATTTATTTTTATGTGGTGATGAACATCAAATCCAAGGCCCTGAAAGTGCTAGGTGAGTGCTCCACCACTGAGCCACAACTCCAGCCCTGAAGTTAATTGTTTTTGTTTTTAGTATTTATTTTTTAGTTTATAGGTGGACACAATATTTTATTTTATTTATGTGGGGCTGAGGATCGAACCCAGTGCCTCACGTATGCTAGGCAAGTGCTCTACCTCTAAGCCACAACCCCAGCCCTTGAAGTTAATTGTTTTTTGAAAGACAAATATATAGCCCATTTTTCCTTTAGAGACTGAATGTGCATTGTCATTATAAACTGGAATATTATAAGCTAAATTTCCTTGATCTAAAGATCTTTATATATTCTGTCCTAGCATAGGAAAAACCAATTTCTGTCCTTAAAACCTGGGAGCCCTGGTTCAGGAACCTGTGGAATAAAAAAATAAATAAAATCTGAAAGACCTCAGATCAGGGGTTTCTTATTGACTTCAACTGACCATTTTACTTTTGAAATTGAATATAAATATAATAATTAGCTACAAGTTGATTTTATTTGCTTTTGTCACTCCAAAATTATCACTAGAAATAACTGAATGTTTAAAATTACAGAGTAAGTGGTGTTCTACATGGGGCTAGAGTTGCAAACAAAGAATATCTACACCTTTTATTAAACACATTTTGAGGTCTTTCAACTTGGTCAGGAGCTCCTCCCATTACAATATTCATAGCAGCAGAAAAGGATGGAGTCAGGCAGCCTGCTGCCTAGCACCTAGCAGTGTCTGCTATATATTCATACCATACTGCATTTGTGATGTTTAGTCCATTCCTTGTTTAGCAAGCCCCCTCCTATGACTTTTTCCTTCCCTAATCCAGACCCAGGATGCTTTCATCATACCTAACTCTTGTCATTATCCTCAGTACCACCATTCCTTTTCTAAAGTTACACTATATATTTATCAATATAACCATTTATCCTTTGTAGAATGAATCAGACAGAATAAATCTGTTTCCAAATTCAGGTGGATCTCCAAACCACTGCTATATAACTCTGGTGTAATTTCCCACAGCAGCTATTTCCAATGTCTCTTCAAGTCCCCTTCTTGCTATAAACCATTTTGTACTCATCAGAAAACTTCATCTCCCATGCTCAGACAATGAGGCTAGTAAACATGGAATCACTCAGCTTTCTGGCCCATCTCATCCCTTTTTTACCAATAACAGCCAAAAACCTGGCTTTCCTGTTATTCAAGGTTAATTCCACTGCACATGCTCTTTATATGACCCCTTCCAATCTCTTCAATTCTCTACTGAACAAGATATTCTATCCTGAAGGTTCCCTCTTTGCTTTTGCTCCCACATTCACATAGTCGGGTAGTACAGCCTATTTCAATCCTCTTCTACCTACCACTTCATCTCCCCCTCTCTTGACAAACCATGTTCATTGAAAACCCAGTTACATCCAGTCACCATTTGCTATACCCAAATCCTAATCTCCAATTATTTTCAAGTCATTGATTGCCCCTACCGCCACTGAAGGTACTTTGACAAGGGTGAAAAAATGATTAATCCCATCATTAAATGTGGATTCCTTTTATAGTGCATCTTATTTGTCCACCCTGTGAATGTTAACATTGTAGAAGACAGCTTGGAACAGAAATTGGAACACTTCCTTGCACTTGCAAAACTCTACCTTAATTTATTTTCCTTTCTTGCTCTTTGACAATTTCTTCTCCAACTTCTCTGAGATGCTCTTATTTTTCTGAGTGCTTAAATGTTAGTAGACCCCAACAGGTCTAGTCTCTGGATTTGTTCTCTTTCCAAGGAACATCGTTAACTTCTACACCTTCATTTACCATATATTTGACTCCCATCTTTATTCTCTCATTTATTTACCAAATATTTTCAAGCAACTTCTAGATACTTGGTTTTCTTCTGGGTGCTGCTCACATGGTCACCTGGTTCTTTCAAAGGCATCTCAAATCCCATATCTCAAAAATAATATTTTTCCTTAAGTCTTCTTACTCTTAGATTCATTTCCTTGGATATTGACGTCACCCATTCAATCTGGCCCACACCAGAATTATCCTGGTTCCTTCTTTTGCAAACTACTCAGTGCATATCAATTCAGTCCCTTTTAGATTACTTGTCATTTATTCTATACATCTCTAGTACCTTGTTATTTCTTATATTTTTCCTGAAACTTACTCTCTACTTTCACAAACTTCTGATCCATGCACCTCAGTATTATTTGTCATAAACATCAATTTAATGTGGTGCTTACTGATTACATTGTTTATGAAGACCTCAGCAAAATATCTAAACACTTCAAGTTATAGAAGGCATTTCATTGCTACTCATAGGAAATAATGACTACACTTCATCAAATCTTACTGCATACCAGCTATTTGCACAAGGAATACATATTATTGCTTAATTTCAATAAATCTGTGGGGAAGAGAGTGGAAATGTTATACCCATCTTAAAGATGATGAAATGGAGAATCAAAGAAATTAATTGCTTAAAGTCACACAGCAACTAAGTGACAGAGATGGGGTTCACTGCATCCCAGACCCATGGTCTTATCTATGCTGCTCTCTCACCTCCTTTTTTACTCCAGATCCATCACTTGCTAATACTCTCCACTCTAGTCATGCCAAGTCTTTTAGAAGATCCCAACATGCGTGTCCAAGCCTCTACCAAAATGTCCTTTCTTACTTGTACCCTTTTAGAAAATTCTGACTCATCTTAAACACTCAGCAAGGTATGGATTATAAATCAGCTTTGAAAGCAATACCCAAGGAGAACTTCCTAAAATGCCACTTGCAGGCACAGGTTTTGGTATCATTTCATAGCCTTATAAGGCATATGATATTAAGGGACAGCTCTCATTTGGCACAAATAAGGAAAAGATATTTTAAATGAAAAGCTTCAATATTCTATATTACATCTCATTAACTAGGTAATAACTTTGGCCAATGGTTTTGGCAGAATATAACAAGACAGGTAAATACCCTTCACACATGAACACTTATACATTTATATGCTTTTAAAAGTATGAACTAAGGGCTGGGGTTGTGGCTTAGTGGTAGAGTACTTGCCTAGCACGTGCTAGATGCTGGGTTCGATCCTCAGCACCACATATAAATAAACAAATAAATAAATAAAGGTATTGTATCCAACTACAACTTAAAAATATGTATATATTTAAAATGATTTTTTTAAAAAGTGTGAACTAATCGTGGGAGAATTATGTTCAAGTGAAGGAACACTAGCTTTGGAATTACACTCACCTGGTTTTGAAACTATTTCTATCACTTACCAAATATGTATCCATGATATGATACTTAGCCCTCTGAGCTGTCTATTTTTAAAATAGAAGTAAAATAACTAGATTATATGGTTTTGCCAGGATTAAATGATAAAATGTTTGGAAAGATCCAAACATGATTTCTGGGAGAGATACTTTATCCTGACAAATTTAGACCCCAGAATTAAGAGACTGGAAAGAGCAAGAAATTGAAGGGTTCACTCGAATATACATGGTAGATCCCTTATGAAAAGCTGCTGGAATTAAAAGTCATGACTGATCTCCTCACCATCATCAGTTTATACTGTGGTCCTTACAAAGGAAAGATCTCCTGCTTAATAGGAAACTGAAGTTAACCCAGATACCCTTTTAGCAAGAAGCAACCGAGGGGACTAGAAAAACATGGGTGAGTGACCCTATGTGTTCCTCTGCACAGCGACCTACAGTGACATGGCTCAAGCAGTTAACAGAGCTGTCCTCCACAAACTTATACCATGTAATTAAGAGAAAGGGGGCAGTCTCCCCAGCTTTGTCTCTGAACTGGAAGCCATCCAGGTGGTAACAACTGGAAGGACTTCTGGTAGAAGTGGCGGAATCTTCCAGAGCTTGGAAACACCAAATTGAAACTGGTATGACTGTGCGGCAGCTGCGAGCCCCACACGATTAGAATGCTGGCAAGCCAAGCAGAAAACAGGGCCAGGAACAGCACAGAGTAGCAAGCAGAGGCTGTAAGCCTGACCATTCCTCCACATGTTTAAAACATATGTTTAGCCCAGCAGGGATTATGGTGACAGCTGAAAAGCCCCTTCAGAAGCTGTCAGAAATGACACTTGTTAAAACCCTTGGTACTTTAATGTGCCAATAAGGGCATTTTCCCCTCATGTTAGCATGAAGCGTGCCTGAGGGAAAACAACAGACAGGCCCAGAGGGTGACAGAGCTGTGCTCAAGAGGCCAGGATACTTCCCCTGGGCCAGGCTTCTTGCCCAACTCCCCTGGCAGCTGGGCTCTTGTCTGATCATCATGGAAGCCAAGAACTACACTACCCCATTTCCCTCAAGTCACCTAGTAAATGCCCAGCTGTCACTGGAGCATCTCCGCTTTCCAGTCTCTAAATAAAACACCACAGCATTTGTCTCATGTAGTATATCTCAATAAAGGGTATTTGGAAGGGTAATTTGGTATTTCTAAGTTGTATGATCCAGAGAAACAGTTCTTATTATTAAGAAATGCCCCAGGAGTGGCTGCATTGAGAGTGTACTATTTATTACACTTGTCTCTATGAGCTAATGGAAAGATCACATTCCTTATTTGGCTCTTTATTTGGATAAAATATTGGATAAAATAATAATACACCACAGTTTTGGGTCTAGAAATACAATATTTTAAAAAAATCTTTGTGGTTTTTTTAATTCATAAATTTGGTCAAAGAAAATAAATTTTTAGAAAACTTTTTAAAAAGTAATCATTTCTTTTGAACAATCTGAAATAAAGTGGAGAACTCATAAAAATTCAGAGCTACAAATGTCAGTACCATATTTCTGAATGAAAGATTCATTGTCACATTTCAACAAATTAGAACAGA
Source organism: Marmota marmota marmota (assembly GCF_001458135.2). Lineage (NCBI taxonomy): Eukaryota > Metazoa > Chordata > Mammalia > Rodentia > Sciuridae > Marmota > Marmota marmota. The sequence continues at coordinate 11,969,049 of NW_025999968.1, read as the reverse complement.
ATAATTCTGCAAAGACAGATTTAAGAATCTAAAAATCTATCATGCTAGTTTCAAAATGAAAAGTACTTTATAAGTAACAGTAAATTCACAGTCATTATACAAACTACTAGCAACCCAAGCCCCTGCCTCTTGATGACCACAATGTTATTGTTCCCTTTATTGTTATATGGTTGTCACCCAAAATCAGTCTCTAAAGTCAAAGGGAGAGCAATTTATTTCTAACACCTTGTCAAGAGATTTTGAAAAACTAGGAGAAAGTTCCCTGTGGAGACACTGACATGAGAATAAAGTCCAACCCACAGGAGGAAGTTAACAAGTTTTCACAACCCTGGGAATAAAAAGTTTTCCTACATGTATATGATATTTTGTTTGACTGTAGTAATCATTTCAGCATAAATATGTATTTCAAAACATCCTGTTGTACACTTTAAGTTTATACATTTTTTTAAGCTTCTTACAGCCCATGGTTCTGTCAACAAGACCACAAGAATGAAAGGTGACCAGCTTCATGATTCACCATGAAATAAGCCTAAAACCTTGAGGATACATGTCCCCCAAGAGTAAAGATACTTGGGTTATCAGCACAAAATGAGGCAGTAAGAGCAGGAAGATTGTAATGTACTGATTCTAAGCAGGTTCAAATATGTCAATATTCAAGAACAACACCTGGCACATGGTTACATTCACTGTACATCAACCAGTATTATTGTTAATCTCTTCATCTGGTCTCAAATGGGTGTTATTTTATGGGGAATCTAATCCCTCCCATTATTCACTTTTACCTATTATCACTATCATAATAATATTACCATTATTACTTTTACTATTATTACTGGCTGAATATTAAAAAAAAAACTTTAGATAAATTCAATCATTTGGAGACCAAATAAAACCATAAACTGAGTCCAAGGATCAGAAGAAATTGCTCCAACCAGACAACAGCAGTGTGGAGTAGGGTGGGGTGTCAGGATGGCTATGTGCTAGAAACAGCTGGTTGGTTAGAATGAATAGAGTGCATAGAAATAATAGTGGCCAAGAAATCCCCATTTTCTGATAGTCTTCCAAATAAAAAATGGAAGTTGCTTTTTCTTTTTTAAGAATCCAAGAATGTCTGAGAAATATGTCACATTTCACCATTTTACAGTATTGGTTGCTAAGAAAAATATTCTGTAATGACTGATAACTCTGGAAGTTATTAAATAAGCCCTCTCCACAGAGCTACAAAATTTATCGTTCTGATGACCCATAAATATTTCAATTATATAGGAAATACATTTTTTCCTTTTGTTTTGTTGTTGTTGTTGTTGTTGTTGTTTGTTTTGTTTTTCTTTTTTTTCCTCTTGGGTTTATTATTCTTTTGCAGAGATAGTGCAACACTGTCTTATTGGGATGGTAGAAACAGCAATCACTAGAAATTCTGCCCACAGTGTTCATAAACATAACACCCTCTGTGGATACGTCCTTCACAGCTATCAAAGAACTCTCACTTAAAAATCTCTTGCAATCTTCACAACAACCCAATAGGAGGGAGAGGTCTATTGTCCCAACAAATAAACAGTCTGAAGCCCAAATAGATTATTTCTCTTATTTATGATTCAGTTGCTTCATCTACCACAATATGCTCCCAAGATGGACACTGGGCCTTACTTCCAAGTTGCAGTGTGTTAATGTGTACTGGCCTGGGTAGCGCAGTCAACTTAACCCAGAGTTCCAAAGCTTATAAGGTCATCAAGTGGTGTTTAAACTTGGGCTTTATTCCAACTCATTGTTGGTTATGTGTGTTCATGTGCTCTAGTATATGATAACATTAGAAACCAAAATAACAAAAACAATGATAATAATACAGAAGTTCCTCCTTGTCTACTGGGGATATGTTCAGCACTCCAACAGATGCCTGAAACCATAGAGAGTACCAAATCCTATATGTAAGCACTGAGATACCACAACAGTCAGTCTGATAACTGATGGGTGACTAGTGGGCAGGTACTACATGCAGTATGGATATGCTGAACAAAGGGATGATTTGCATCTTGGGCAGATAGAAGTGAGATGGTATGAGGTTTCATTTATGCTACTCAGAATGATGTGTCATTTAAAACTTATGCATTGTTTATTTCTACAATTTTTTATTTAACATTTGCAAACTGCAACCAACCATAGGTAAACAAAACTGCAGAAAGTTAAACCACAGATAAGGAGGGACTACTGTAATAGAAACTATGAGATAGCATTTTGATAGACTATATAATTATACAATATTTTTATCCTTACAATAACTCTACAAGTTACTGGTATTCTTATTTTATACATGAGGAAACAGACTCAGGGAAGCTAAGAACTTTCACAGAGCCACAGGGCAGTAGATAATAGCAGATTGGCAAGTTAACTCCAGTTATATTCAGAGTCCACCATTTTTCATGATAGCTTGTTATTTTAAATCTCTAAATTCCCAATGTCCAATGTGATACTTACCACATGGTTGTTACACATTCAGAGTGTGTTAATAATTTTTTAAAGAACCAAAAAGGAAATTAAAATTAAAATTATCCTGAGAATTTTAATTGCTTTCTCCTGCCCACATTGGACATCCCAGCTTTCCTTTTGATAGTCACTCCCAGTCTTCTCTCAAGTAGAAGCCACTCACTCCCACTTCTCCTAATTCAGTTGGCTGGAGGAGTAGCCTTACATACCCTCACTGCTGCTTCCAAACAGGTGCCCTCTACTCTAAGCATCCCCTTTTGTGGCATACTCATTTATGCACTTTCCTACATCGTGATCACCACCATCTGATGACCTCCAACACACATTTCCAAGTTCAATGAAAAACCCTTAGTAACCAAGATAAAACCTACAGCCCTCCATCTGCAATCCCACTGTCTTTGAACTTCTCAGTGGGATCCACTCCAGTCACCTGGCAGCCTATCATCTCTGAGAACTCTCCCACCCTAAAGGCTTTGATCTTTGTATGTCCCTTCTCTGCCACCTTATTCTACTTCTACTCCCAATCTCTCTGTTAGTGAACCTAATCATTTTTAGTCCACTGTTTCTTCAACAATCTATAGGCTTATAAACAATCACCTGCCTCTCTCATATCTTTGCTCTTTCTTTCTTTCTCACCTCTCTTCCTTCCACTGAAAATATGCTCAATGTTCCATGACCTACAAAGTCTTTCCCACAAGCCTACTTCAATTCAAACTATTCCTTTATGTCCCGATTGACTACTAGCTCATGTACTTGAAACTTATACAGGAATAAAATGATGACATGAATACATCTTTACTCCAGCAATTCATTATCCAAATACAAAATAGTTGCCTATAAATGCTTTTAAGTTTGGCTGGTAACTCTATAAATTCACTGGCTTTTGTCTCCCCAAGTATTATGAAGAAGCTGCCTTCAGCATTCCTGAGGACCAACCCTTAATCTATGCTCACCCCATGTGAGGCAATATCTTGAAGTTTAGAATATGTGAAAGCCAGGCCTTCTGCCATTTTGTGGTAACATTTCTCCAAACCATGTCTTTATCATTTCTAATAAAAGCATGTATGTGCTCCCTCTCAGTTATAAAACACCTTAAAAATAAATATATAAACATGTGGATGACTACTATTTTATACAATAAGTTTATTCATATTTGACCAAGAATTCTTCTCAAAAGCAGAAAACTTAATTATGATTTTAGTTCATCTTTGATGAGAAAGAAAAATATATTTAAAATTCTTAGGTTTTAAGGTAAAATATGAAGTTCCATTTATGACTTCAATTTATTAAATAAGAAAAATATTTTTATATGAGATACAAAATTCAAAGATGCTATTTTCATATTTTTCTTGCATTTATTTATATTTTTTTTTTTTACAGGCAAACACCTAGCCAAGAATGCTATGAATAGTGAATGCTTTGATATGCCAGCTCTATCAGGATAATTTTAAATTCAAAAGAAGATTTAATTTTTCTCAATAAAAACTCTTCCTTTGTTCATTGACCATCAAATAAATACCATCCCCTCTTGGTGAACATTTAAAAACAGAGAATAGCCAGCTAGGAGTCTGGTCTGTTTTCTAGGATTGGTTCCATTTTCCTCCTCTCACTGATTCTCCTCCAGGTGGCAGTATAGTTCTGATGATGGGCTGTGGCCTCTGACTGCCCTGGCTGGAGTCCCTGCCCTGCCAGTTTCCCTTGTATAAACTAGGACAATTTGCTTAACCTGAGCCTTAGTTCCTCGTGCATAAAATGAAGAAAAGAATAGAACTGACTTTGCAGGATTGTTATAAGGATGAAATGATAGAATGGACAGTTATAGCATGTGTCCATCCACACCTATTGCTATTATTATTTTATTTATAAGCATTATGCTAGCTTTTCCTGGGATATCTCATTAAATATAATTTATTGAACTTATATATTTTAAGCATCTGATTCCTGTTAGGCACTGTAGGTGATAATGCTAAAAACTCAACACAGTTCCTCTTCTCCATAAATTCACAGTCAGCAGGGGAAAAGCAGACATGTAAATTATGAATAGTACAACACAATAAAACCAAAGTACAAAGTACTGCAAAGTACAAAGAAGGGGGATGTGATTGCCTCCAACAGGATTAAAGAAAAGGAGAGGAGGCATCTTGTCACTGTTGGAGGATAAGTAGATGGAATACAATTGAGTTGGAAATGAAAATGCCCACTTCCTAATATTCACACACACACACACACACATACACACACACACACACACCTTGATGACTCTTAGCTGTTCAGACAAAGGCACTTGGCCTGGGTTCATTCAATTAGATGCTCTTCTGTAAGCCTTTGATTCTTCAGAGATCAAGTTGCTGGAAGAATCAGAGAATATTCTTGGCCCCCATACATGAGGCCAGGGCTAGTGGTGAGTGGCAGGGAGCAGCAGTGACAAGAGCATCGGTGACTGACTCAAGCAGGCTACTGCAGTGGGCAGTCTCAGCTGTGTTTGCAGCTGTTTCCCCTCCCTTGTTTCCCAGTCTCTTTCTGAATCTGATCTCTAACCCTCTCTTCAATTTCTAAGAAACCCAATATCCTCCCAACAAATTATTTTTCTACATATCTGAGAGGTTTTCTATTCTTTGCAATTCAGAATTTCAACTGGTACCTGGTTCATCAAGTAAATCTTTCCAGTCTCATAGGGACTGTGTCTGTGGATATCAACAGACCTCTAATTGCCACTTTCTTTCATGTAAAGTAAGATACTATCATTTTTGTTGCCTTTTTCGGTATAAACAGATTTCTTGATTGTGACGCTTGATCTTTGCAAAATTTCTATCAAGGAACATATTGTTTAATTTTCACTTAGCAAGAGAATAGATTGTTTCTACTTGCCACACACACATATGCAAACCCTTCATGACTCATTCCTTCCAAACAATACTCTCTTACCCTTCACTCTTGATTTTATGACAAGCAATGAAGAAGAAAGAAAAATATGTACTGGGAAGAACATGCAAGGAAATGGAGAAATAAGAATCATTTACTGTTTTGGAGGGTTTTGTTTGTTTGTTTGTTGTTGTTTTGTTTTGTACAAGTCAATAACCCATGCCTATCTTTGTTTTCTTCTTAATATTAGATTGATCAAATTGACATCTTTGTCAAATATCAACAATCAGGTGCTAGAAGTAGGAGTTTTGAATACAGACACATGAGAGTCTATGGATCACTGTCATTGCTAGAGGATGGACAGGTGAAAAAAACTGAATTGACAATACCCATCCTTCAGGAGTATCCCTAGAACCAATAGGTAGGGAAACCACACTTTGAAAATAATCTATGAGAATACAGTAAAAAGAAAGATATGGTACCCTGAACTATTTACTGTGTGGGGAGGGAAATGATTAAGTTGGTTTCACTATTTGGGCTGTATATTATACAGGAAACAAAAGCTATTAACATTTAATAAAACCTTTTCACTTTCATATCTGCAAACTTCCTCCTCCTACCCCTCCCAACTTTATCATTTCCCAGCTGTCTCCAGATTTTATTTTGTGTCCACTTTAGCTATGAGGTCAGAGTTAAGCCTACAGGAATGTGTCTCTCTCTATAGGCAGAAATCTGACTCCCTCTGAAAAAAAGCAGATCTTGGGAAAACTGCAGTTGCTATCACACTGACTGAGTGAGCTTTTGGAGTCACTGGACTTTAAATGTTCTGTTTGTTAGACTGCCAAAAGGTTACTGCTCCCTGGAGAACTGAGCCAGTTCCTCTAAGCCCCTCCCACTGACTCATGTTTGTCTGGCTGCAGCTGTTAAAAAGATGAGAATTTAAAAGCAGCTATACAAATGCAAAAGCAATAACCAAATTGGTGACAATATCCTCAGGTCTTGAATAAAAAAACAGCCTTACTGCAGAAGGTATATGGTGAGGAGGGGAACATTAGAAACAAAGTAGCACAATACAGAATGGATACAGATGAAAAGAAACAGGAAGGATATCACAGCTTCTCAGGGCTGGAAACTATTTTGCTCCATGACCTTGCTAAAGGAAATCTCATGAATTTAGTCCCCACCCCTGCCAAACCCTGTGGGTGGACTTTCTTTGACCTCAACTTTCATGGAAGTTAGTATTGATAATTTGTCAACTACTACATTATTCTAATCATATTTTCATCAGTGCTCAAAGAACTTTAAAAGTTGGTTATTGTTGTGTTATTAGTGTTATTTCATTATTCTTTTTATCGTAACAACATTACAGTATTCTCCAGGCAAAATCAGAAAGAGATAAAGGGAAATGATGTTCATCACACAGAAATCCCTAGTAACAGGATTTTCTGTTCAAAAGTTTCATAGAGAATTGGAAATGGGCTTCCTAAAAGCCCTCAAATCACACCATTGAGACGTATTGGAGGTACAGTTTTCTGAAACACTGAAATCTTTTCCACAGATGCCTGGTGTATTTACTCCAAAAACCAGTTCTAGGGGCTGAGATTGTGGCTCAGGGGTAGAGCGCTTGCCTAGCACATGTGAGGCACTGAGTTAAAGCCTCAACACCATATAAGACAAATAAATAAGTAAAATAAAGGTATTTAGAAAAAAACAGTTCTAGTACTGCTTGTTACACCCATTTATCCATATGGAAGCCCTGGCCCATAAATCAGAGCCTTTACTGTTTGTGAGGGAGATTTGCAGTCTTACCATAGTAGACTTTCCTAGGCTTTCTTCCTCTGTTATAAAAACAGAGTGTTTGTGTTCTTTCTTAGAGTTAATTCATCCTAAGATAGCCCTTTAGAATTTCTCTGTGTCTCTCTCGTTGTGTAATCTTGTCACCACCAACCCTATTATTTTGCATGAATGTCTCTGGTAAATAGTACAAAATCCACAGACAGCTCCATTTGATTTTGTTCTGAGATTTAGTTTAGGTGAGTCTTGTCAAAAGCTCCATTGATTCATTTTCTGCCAGTTTCTCAGTATATTTATACAATGATCTGAAGCTATTTATAAACTGCTTCACTTCCTGGGAAGTTTTTGCTCCTCCAAGGAAAAAGTTTGAGAGCATCACTTTGGAGCTGGCTACTTTGGCCCTGATCCTATTTTTTTGGATTCTAGGAGAAAATGTTCCAAAGGCTGATGTTTAAATAATCTCAGCTAAATTGCTTATTTTATTTCATAAAATCACACCTCCTCAGTAAAAATATAAACTCTTAGAGGACAAGAAATATGTCTGCCATGTGTTTGCCTGTTCATTCATCTAAACATCATGATAACCATTCCTCTTGACACCTCCCACAGCTCCATGCACACAGTGGGTGCACAGCAGCATTGTGGTTAACACGCATTGAACTAGGGAATTCAACTCTCGAAGACAGTGGTTTGGGTGGCCAAGGTTTTTGTCTATATGGACAATTGAAGAACGAGGATATTAAAATGGCTTGGCTTGTGAGATACAAACTGAGGTGAGTCTCCTAGCTGGGAAATGTATATATGTAGAACTGGTGAGGGGGGTTATATTATTCTAGAACACAGGATAATGATGCTCTGACTTGGCATATATACTGTTATCACTCATTAGTCATTGTTTTTTATATACACTTAAGAATTTTGACCTAAAATATTTCTTTTAAATCTAAGATTATCTTCTTAGAGTAACCTATGCATCAGCACTCAGGAAGGTATCACCTGCAAATTGTAGCTTTTTTGTTCTCTTTTGTATTTAAAAGACAAATAAATTATTAGACTTAATGGATATTGGACAAGTTAAGTCAGTTTTTACCTCTTCAAAACTTTAAGAGTGGATCCTTAGCACTTAGAAGATGCCTTGGCTCTCTTGGGATTATTAATGGGGAATATATAATTGTATATAAACATGCACATATTTGTAGTATGCATATATATAAATATATGTGTGTGTGTGTGTTAAAGATTTTATTGATACATTCCTGTAAAAAGTGTCTTTCTCATCTGTATCCCAATCTGATCCAAATCCCCTGGATTTAAGAACAGAAAGCACCTTGTTTAGAGAAAAAAGACAAATACCTGTTGGGCTCTTACTAAATTCCAGGGTGCTCTGGTCCCTCAACAACCCCACCAGGGGCCTATTATTACTCATATTTTATAAACAAAGACATTGGATTACAGAGAAGTTATTTCTCCAGTTCTCATGGCTAGTATCTCAAAGAGCAATAGCTGCCTGACTGCAAAGCCAGTGCTCTCCACAACACTGGACTTAACAGAGGAGACAAGTGAGGCTCACAATCAAGGACTGCTTGCATAAAACTCTGACTCTACAGAGCGTTGGCAAGTAATTATTTGTGAGATATTTTCTTGGAAGAACAAAACCCATTTTCCCACAAATGAAATATTAGCATACTTTCCACAAGCTAGTACACAAAGCCTGTTTTCACCCAAAATGTACTTAAATAACTCACCCTTTAGGATTTGTTTGTTTATAAAGAGGAAAACAATAGTGCTGGGAGCCATTAGCCAAATAGGTATGACAATTTCCTTGCCAGCTTACCCCATGTTGCAGTGACATTGAATGTAGGTGACCTTGCTCAAGGACCAAGGCGGATTAGGGCGTCCCGGTTTAGGTTCCAGGTTTAAGGTTTAAGATTATTCCTGCTGGGAATAGGGCATATCCTGCTGCCTGAGTTCCCCTTGAGTTCTCACGGGATTCAGAGTATTTTTTTGAGAGATAGAAGCCCAGTGGAGGTGGATTTGGGCAGAGAACGTGGATTTCCCCAGAACGTGATTGTAGACGGCTGGTGTGAGTTCGGGAATAAAGAGTTGCTGTTTGAATCTACAAGCTGTGTGGTGGCTCGTGATTGTGTGCCCAGCCAGACTGTGGCATTTGTGCCCAGCCAGACTGCGGCACAATAGCATTGTTAATATACATTCAGTATTTCAGTCTAAGTGTCTTATGTGGTCCTGTCTCATAAACACTGCCAAATATTCTTTCTCAATACATAACCACAGAATATTAGTCTCAGAAGGAACTATATAAGTAGGATAACCGACCCTCCCAGTTTTCCAGGGACTTTGGGGACTCTCAGGAGAAGTCCCTGAACTAAAAGTTTTTAAACAGTGTTTCCTGGAACTTGGGACTTTTGGTGCTAAAACTGGGAAAACACCAGACAAACTGGATCAAGTCATTCTATGTCATATACTCTAACTAACCCTTCATTTCACAGGTAAGGGAGCCAAGACGCATAAAAGGCACACAACGGTCATGCAATATTGACTTGTGCCACTTCTACACTTTTTCTGTTTGAGCCTTTATACAGATTCACTCAGCATCAGAATATACTGTGATTTCTCAAATTTTATCACTACTTTAATCATTCATTTTTTCAGCTACTCATTAAGATTAATACATCAGGGAGAAAAATCTGTGTTCCCTTTGTATTTTCAGTACCTAGTCCAGTTCCTGACTCAGGGAATGCAACTTGATAAATGCTTGTTGACAGCCGTGGAAGGATGAGATTGTATTGCTTGGAGGATTGAGGTCTTTATTCAAATCATATTAGACCAGAGGGAAAATCATGTATTAAAAACAGAAAACTGGGAACTACACCAGCAATATCTTTCCCAGTTTTCCCCTTATTTCCTATATTCTATGGAAAGAATATGTATTACATGACAATTAAAAATGAAAGGCAATTTTTAAAAAATAATTATCCATGCCTTGTGCTCCTCTAATTAACCAGAGGAACATTGATTCAACGGTGAAGATCATGCCAGTGGGTATGATCACATGCCCTGTGCCAGGGTTTCTGCCAATAGAACAACACCAAAGCAGAGTGTTCTTCTCCTTCATCATTCCTCACCTGTTGTCCTCACTAATTATTGTGGGAAGCCATCCATGAAATGTGTGAGGACTTTCGCAGCATCGCAACCATTGAGGGGATAGGTTGGCACTGGGAACTTCCCATGGCACTCCCACTGAGACAGAACGCCCAAAGCATGTGGCCTTCCCCTCTGCTCTGCTAGAAAGGTCCCAGGCAGCAACACAAGAGATGGGCATAACCCCTTAGGAACTAAGCATCCTATCTGCTCCCACCTCTAGCCTTCTTTGTGAAGAACTTTCCATAGAATCTGGATGTTTTCCAATATAAATAAAGCAAATAAGGGCTCCATTCTTGGTGAGAAGCTGGACCCATCTGGTCAGCTTGCCCATCCTGCCCTCACTTTTGAAACTACTTTCTGTGTTCTGTGGTTATTTTGCCATTCTATTTTTCCTAGCTTTTATTTCTTAGCCAGCCCATACCAACAAAGGGGAACCCATTCCATTTCCCATGCGCAGGACGAGGGCAATAAATTATTTGTGGAGAAAAGAGAGGACAACCCAATAAGTAGATTCCAATTTTGTTTTCTTGCTATACCAATAAGCAGTCCTCACTTCCTGCTCATATTAAGACCTGAACTAGCAATAGAACACACTTGGAAACTGATGTTTTGTTTGAGGGGGAAAAAAGGAGTTTTTCTCCAGCTATGCTGAATCTCTACATTTGCCAAAATGCTTATGGTTTGACTTTGGGCTGCTGAGGTACATTCTTCCTTCTTAAAATGATGAGAACCATGTGCCAGAATTAATTAAAAAATTACTCAGTAAACACTCTTGTTCCCAAATAGCTTCCTGACACCAAGTAACTTTCTTTGATCAGAAGAAATGGTGTATTATATTCACTATAAACTTTCAAGTGGGAGTTACTGCCAAGAAATTCCAACAGAGATGGAAATACCATAATTTTGAAGTTGACTGACAACTACCTCTTTATTCCACAGTACACTGAAATTCAGAATTCAATTCATTGCTATTTAATTTTGCAAGTATTTCTATACCCATTTAAAAAAATCCTCTTTCACTTCTATCCTCTCCTTGAAACTTACAGGATGTTACTGTCCTATAACTTGAAAATGTATCCTGTAATTATTTCATTAAAGTAGAAAAGTAAATATCCAGGGATCCATAGGCTTCTGCCTGTTACTCAGTGCTGTACAATCACAAACATGGTGCCATGAGCTACCCCACTCCCAACCTTCCCTCATTCCAACAGTTTAAAATAAGCAGTAAGTATAGACTAGAAGAAAAAAAAAAGCCCATCATCAAAGGACAATATGAACCAAATGTTTGAAAGGCAGGAAGAATTATTCTATTTTTTTTAAGAACAGTCATAAGAGGTTTGTGTGTTTTTTCTCTACTAGACCAGAAATATTTTAGCATCAGTTTGTAGGGGTACTTTCTTCTCCTACACTGGCTACTTTCCTTAAAGTTGTCAAGAACAACCCCAAAACTGTGGTGCTTCTTGCAGTAGTGCAATTAGCTCAACACTAAATGTAACCCTCATTGATGCAACCTTCAATCTTGTGAGCAGAAAACATAGTGGTGCCCATATTAGAATCTCATGGAGAGACAGGTCAGTTACACATGATCACCACCACACCCCCAGATACTCTGTACAATCATCCTCACCCATCTGCACCTCCACTGAGAACCACTGCCCTAGTAGTTACCACCTTGCACAAGCTGCACCATCAGCTGTGGTCAGGATCCCACTAGCCAACCTGCCACTCGGGTAACAGATACCAAAATGAAATAAGCCCAGCCTGTGATCCAGCAGGTCTACTTGTTTTGCCCTGTCATCACAGAGGGGGAAGTGAAGGGTTGCCAGGACTGTAAGGATTACCTAATTGTTATCACTGCTTCTCTCCAAAGCAAATTTCCAAAGGACAAGAAACAAACATCAACTAGAGAATCCTAAGCAAAAGAATGAAGATACCTTGGGCTATTGGAACACTTCTTAAAGTCACTTTGAAAAGCTAAGTGAAAGAAACCAGACACAAAAGGCATGCAATATACAATTCTGTTTACATATGTGAGTGTTCAGAAAAAGTAAATTCATAGAAACAAAAAGTAGATGTGCAGTTGCCTAGGGTTGGGGGTGAAAATAGAGATTGATAGCAAATGAACATGAGGAAATCTTCTACAATGGATGTGGGGAATGGAAATGTTCTAAAATTGGACTGTGCTAATGGTTGTATAAGTCTACAAATTTACATTTAATGTGGGTGATTTTATAATATGCAAATTATATTTCAATAAAATGGAAGATAATAATTTGCAATTTTAGACATATTGCTTAAATGTCTAAACTGAAATATATCCAAGTTCTAAAAAGTGGGTTGTATATATATTGATACTCTCTTAAAAAAAGAATTGATATTTTAAATAACAAAAGGAATGAATTTAATCTTGAAAATGCATATAAAATGATTAAGTGGAAATAAAAATAATGCTCTTAGTGGATGAGATTGGAGTTTCCTCACAGGGAAATATTTACTTCTTGCTTTACGCACTTTTGTGCCATTAGAAGTTTTGGTAAGCAAACATTCCCTTTATTTAAAAATACATCAATTATTCTTTTTTTAAAAAAATGTCTTAATTGTTGATTGACCTTTATTTATTTACTCATATGTGGTGCTGAGAATCGAACACAGTGCCTCACGCATGCTAGGCAAGCACTCTACCACTGAGCCACAACCTCAACCCAAATCAGTCATTTTTATTTTTTTGGCAGGGTGTGGGTACCAGGGATTGAACCCAGGGGCACTCAACCACTGAGCCACATCCCCAGCCCTATACCAAAATGTATGCCAAACCCTTCAAAAGGAATGATACTTGATATTTACTGGGTCATGGAAGCTATGGATCTGCTCCTCAGGAAAAAAAAAAAAATACACACTTAAAAACTGCTCCCTAAAGCACATCCAAATTCAGAGACCTCAAAGTAGCAAAAGAAAAGACTGCAGACAAAAGAGTATCTATCAAAGTTTGTCCCCCCGCCCAGGTGCTTTAGTGCACATGACCCATGTTCAACAAGGAACTCATCAGGGCAAACAGGCAGATGAATCATATAGTGCCCTTTGGGAACTGTGCCTTCCTTGATTATCATTTGTGATGACAGAGGAAACTGAGTAGTCTCCAAAGAAGTGCTGCTGCTGCTGCTGCTGCTGCTGAGGACTGTCTCCATTCAATTCAACATGTCACTGTTATGGTTTGCATTTGAAATGTCCCCCAAAGCCTATATGCTAAAGGCGTGGTTGTCTAGCCCATGATTCTAATGGAAGGTGGTGGAAGCTTTAAAGAGGTGGGGCCTAGTGGAAGGTAGTTAGGTCATTGGGGATATGCTCTAGAAGGGACTATTGGGACCCTGGCCCCTTCCTCTCTCTTTTTCTTCTCTTTAGCTCTACATTCTGGCTGTCATAAGGTGGGAACTTTTGCTCTACCACATACTTCCACCATGATGTTCTGCCTTGCCGCAGGCCCAAAACAATGGGGTTAAACAACCACAGACTGAAACCTCTGAAACCATGAACCAAAATAAATGTTTTTTTCTTTTAATTACTTCTCTCATGCATTTTGTCACATGACCAAAAGCCATAATCCAGGCCAGAAAAAACAACATATTTCCTCCACATTTCTCAACATGTCAACGTTTCCAAAATGATAATTTGACCACCATAGGGTATTTTCTACTTTGGAAAATTAGAAGAAAGGGAAGAAGACAGGGTAATTGGTGGGGGTGGGGGGCTCACAGTATTGAGCATCTGTATGTGCTAGGTACTCTATATATGATGGCACTTTTTAAATTTATATTTTTATTACTATTTTAATTGTACATATTTATGGGGCATAATGTGATAAATTGATACATGGATACAGTGTGCAATAATCAAATCAGGGTGGTTGCTTTGCCATTTCCTTAAGTATTTTTTAAACTTTTTTATTAACATGGAATAATTCCACATATTTATGAGGTACAGTGTGATATTTCAACACATGTATATAATGAGCACTGATCAAATCAAGGCAATTAATGTTTCCATATCCTTATCATTGATTTGTGTCTGGAGTCTTTGAGCTGATTAGTGCTTATAACAAATCTGTAAAGGCAATTAAATTATCTATATTTTCCAGGAAAGGAAATAGAAACATTTATCTAGATTTTCCTCCTTTGTGTCAAGACGAAGCCTTCATAAGAGTAATACTGAATAGTAAATATTGATCTGTAAACATGTTTATTATTTCATGTTTCCCTATCAGCTTTGCTCCTGCTGCTGGAAACTTCTTTCTATATCTGTTATTGACTTGAAGACTTAGCTTAAGCACTGCCTTCCCAGATAAGCACTCCTCAATGCCTCCCCTCAGGCCCAATTCACACTACTTCATTTTCAGTTCCATAGGACCCTAACTTTCTATATAGTTCCATTACACAGGTTGAGTATTCCTTATCCAAAATGCTTAGGGCCAGAAGTGTTTCAGATTTTGGATTTTACAGACCTTGGAACATTTACAAATATAATTAATGTCATAAGGATGGAACACAAGTCAATTTTTTTTATGTTTCACATATACTTAATACACACAACCTGAAAGAAATTCTACACACATTTGTCATGTGTTTAACTGTGACCCCTTGTGGCATCATGTCGGTGCTTAGAAACTCTGGGATGTGGGAATATTTCAGATTTCAGAATTTAAGATTAGGGTACTCAACCAGATCACTACTATAATTGCTGACTTGTTTGTCAACTACCCATGTCATCCTTAGAGAAAATGATAACAGAAAAATACCATGTCCCTGAAATATCCCTTTCCAGTTCCCAGAACAATGACAGTGGGCTTGGGCTGAAATATGCAGACATGAATTATCTTGAAGAACACTGACTTTTTATCATTCATCCTGGGAATTAGGGCGGGTTAGTGTTATCTGTAGAAAGCTGCTTTCCTGCATGCACACCAGTTCCTTGGAATCCTGGTCATAAGATGGGACAAAGCATGCTCCTAAAGAAGAAGCTGGTTTGCATCAAATTGCTTCTTTGAGATGTCCCTAGAATAAGTAGTTCATAATCCTTAAGCATCCAGGAATCCACATACACCCCCATGTAATGAGCTGAGCTCACCATGAATGCCAAATTATCATTCCTACTTCTCTTAGCTTTTGTTCAGATGGTGCTGTGGTGTGAAATGTGATAGAGAATAGAGGCCTCCAACAGAGTGCATCTCTACTCTGCATGGCATTGAAACTCAGCTGCTACCAGTGGTACCACCATGCTGAGTCCTATGTCCCCAAGAAAAGTCTGGGGACTTGCATGAGGCAAGAAGAAGCTATTGCAAGGTTATAAACAAAATACTGATTAGGTCAGTGTTTGAAATATTTTAACTGTATTACCATTATTATTGTTATTACTACTGTCACCTCTACAATAATGTGTTCTCATACACATTTACATGTGCCTCTAGAATTGGGGAAAGAAAGTGCAATTACAGCTGTTATGCATGAATGTAGGCATAAACTTGAGTAAGCATGTGGAAATGTATTAGAAGGTTAGAGCAGTATCTGTCATGTGTGTAATGAAGGGACAAAAACTGACAAGTGATTGAAAAAATTAAAAAGTATTTGTTCCATACCTATTACATGCAAAGGGTTGTGCCAGGTGCTATTGCACCTACTTACCCAAAGATATCAAGAGAAATTTTGTTGGTTTCTTGGTTCAAAACTCTGGGGAATTTTTTTTTAGGAACATCAGCACTAAGTTAGGTCCTCAAATTACCTGCTTCGTTTTTTAAGACAGTTAGCAGACTCATACATAATTAAAATGTAAAGAATCACTTTCTATTTTTATATAGAATATACATTTTCAGGGACCAAAGAATTAATATTTATTCTCTATGGCATTGATTTTTAAGTGTTGCAGCATTTGGATAATCCAATGATTAATCACAAGGTTGTTTGGAGAGCACATATCCAAAAAGAAACAGAATTGTTAATTTTAAAGAGTATTGACACTTTTTGAACCATGTCTGTTCCCAAATTGTCTACAGACCAAATCTACTCAAGCTTGTAATACACAGGATCTCTTCCTTGAACATAGATCTCAGCTTCTTATATTCAAACATCTTTTGTTAAAAACAACCACAAATACAATTACATCATGCAAGTTCAGTTGCAGAACAATTAAATTATAATTTTCATTTATATTGTCATTTTGTCTCCTTGAGGACATAAATCTGTTCAACTTTATTGGACTTACACATTGTCAGACTCTTTAATAGGAACACATTTGAAAATTAACTCTTAAAATGGATAATTACCACTGATTCAGTTACTTATTCTTTTTAATATATATGTTTTAGTTGTGGATGAAACTTTATTTTATTTATTTATTTTTATGTGGTGCTAAGAATGGAACCCAATGCCTCACACATGCTAGGTAAGTGCTCTACCACTGAGCCCCAGCACCAGCCCCTCAGTTAATTCTTTTTTAAAAAAATACCTTTATTTTGTTTATTTATTTTTAGGTGGTGCTAAGGATTGAACCCAGTGCCTCACATGTGTGAGGCAAGCACTTTACCGCTGAGCCACAACCCCAGGCCCCCTCAGTTAATTCTTTTAATAAGCATTTGCTGAGTGTTATAGTTTGGATCTTAAATGGTTCCCTAAAGGCTCATGTGCAAAAGGCTTGGTTCAGCCTGTGACATTATAGAAAAGTGGTAGAATCTTTAGGAGTAGGGGTCTAGTGGAGGAAGTTAGGTCATTGGGGGCATGCCCTTGAAAAAACTATTGAGACCCTAGCCCCTTCCTCTCTCTTTGCTTCCTGATTTCCATGAGTTGAGCAACTTAGTCCATTCACATGTTCCCTGCTATGATGTAATCGGGCACAGGCCCAAAAGCTATAGAGCCAGCTGACTAAAACCAAGAAACCATGAATCAAAACAAACCTTTCCTCTTTTAAGTTTATTTTTCTCAGGTATTTAGTCACATTAACAGACTAACTGACTAATATGCTTAGTATATGTGTAGGATATTGTTCTAGGTACCAAATTTCAAGCAAAGTTGTTGTAGGAGAGGCACACAGGTTGCAGGTAAATAAAAGTCAGTGTTGTCAGGGCTGTGGTAGAAAGAAGTACCTCAGAAGTACAGATAATCAGACATGAGAGGTCATAAAACTTTCTTCATTTTGAGGAAGCAGTATACAATAAGTAGCTGAAAAATTATGCTGTGCTCATCCCTAGTAGCAAATTTTTAAAAAATAAGTTTTTGTTCAATGGAAATATTTTTCTAATTTTGATCCCCATAGATAGTTGCCAGGGAATATATCAAGAACAGCAAAACCACTGTTCACTCCCAGTTTTACAATTTAATCAAGGTAATAAATATACACATAAAATGATACATTGGCACATAAAACTTGAGATACAGACTTATATCTATTACTTATTAGTTGTTTGATTTTGGACAAATTAGTATACAAAGTCCTCAAGACCAACACCTGTAGAATCCATAATAATAGCATATTTCACAGGTTTGCTATATAAAGATATACTGAAATACTGTAAGTAAAGCATTAGCTCTAGCCAAAGGGCTCAAAAAAAAAACTGTTAGCTCTTACAAAAACATTATTACCATGATTAATCTCTTAGTTAGTGCACAAATATTCAAAAGAACAAGCTATAATTTCTTCCTGTAGGTGATGGGGAGTCACCAAAATATTTTGTTCAATAACATAAAGTGACCAAAGCAGTGCTTTATGAGAAAAATTGGGAAGGGAGAGATAATTTAGATGAACCAGTTGGAATATGATTTCTTTTTTTTTTATTGATCTCAGATGTATTTTAAATATGAAGTAATTTTGTTATTAACAAAGTTCAGGTTCAAAATGATAGCCCCAATCATCAAAGCAAACTTGTTTCCATCCTGAAGCAATACTTATTTACATTAAGAGGATAAGAAATAGGGAAGCATTTACCCTTATAAATTGAAATCTCTCTAATTTTAAAATTTATTGTTTTTCTATAACCTGGCTGCACAGCAATAATGACATACCTTGGCAGCCCAACAAAAAGACAGGAAAAACTTTGAAGGATAAATAAACAAGTGATATTCTGAATCTAAGTATTGGTTACGGTCCTAATCTAAAAAAAAAAAAGTTCCCAGACCACATTTTCTTGATGAGTACTTAAATCTGAATTCAAGTTATGAAATTCCAGAGATTCATACATTCTCCCAGGTATTTTAACAACTAAAAATGGTACTTTGCTTTTGAGCATTAAATAGTTGATGCTCATAATAACATAGATAGGCATTTCTATATCAAAGTTCATGGCTGAATTATTCATAATAGCCAAAAGATGGACACAACCCAAATGCTCACCAATAAATGAAAAGTTAAAGTAAATGTATATATGGCTGGGGTTGTGGCTCAGTGGTGGAGCACTTGCCTAGCATGTGTGAGGCCCTGGGTTCTATCCTCAGCACCACATATAAATAAATAAATAAATAAATAAATAAATAAATAAATAAATGTATAGTGTCCATCTACAACTAAAAAATATATTTAAAAAAACTATATAGATACATAGATGCACACACACATACATACAATGGAATATTATTCAGCCTTAAAAGGGAATGGAATTGTGACATATACTACAACCTGGATGAACTTGGGAAGAAGCATCAAGCTAAGTCAGATAAGCCAGACATAAAAAGGCAAATTCTGCATGATTACATGTATATGAAGTTCCCAGAGTAGTGAAATTCATAGAGTCTGGTATTGGCTACCAGGAGTAGAATACATGGAAATATAAGGAGTTATTATTTAATGAGTACAAAGTTTCAGCTTGGGATGATTTAAAAAAAAGATGGATGGTGGTAATGGTTGTACAACAATATGAATGTACTTCATGCTACTAAACTGTACACTTAAGACTGGTTAAAATTGTAAATTCTATGTTATGTATATTTTACCACCACCACAGGAACAAAAGTGTGGGGCTGGAATGTGAATACAGAAGACCATGGTAGAGTGCTTGCCTACCATGTGCAAGCCCCTGGGTCCAATCCCTGATAACACACACACACACACACACACACAGTGGCTCTGATACTCTGAGAAACATGTTAATCTAAACAATAGAAAGGTTAAGTCTTGCCAATCTGTTTAGCCTAGTGGCTCAGCCAAATGAGATGCCTTGGGTCACACACCAACAGTTGGTTTTTCCAATGGCAGAAATGAAGAGGGAAAAGTACATATAATCATAGACATCAAAATAATAATGGGACTGGGGTTGTAGCTCAGTGATGCTCTCCTTACATGTAGAAGGCACTGGGTTCTATCCTCAGCACCATGTAAAAATAAAATAAAGATATTATGTCTATCTACAACTAAAGTAAATATTTTTTAAAAAATCATAATGGTAGTACAATGACTCACAGATCTCTGCTTTGCATCTGCCCTGGGTGACAATAAAGGAAAAAGAGAAAGAAAGTCACTTTTCCACTCAAAGCAACCCCTCACCTTGGCTTTCCACTGAATGACAAAGAAAATGAAAAGCATTGCCAGTCTTTGACCTAAGTCCAAAACCACAACAGGTGCTCCACAGACACTCTTACTGATATATGAGGGACTTGAATCATATAATATGCTTCTATCAATTAAAATTTCCTCAAGTGGATGCTATATTTCAGCACTATGCTAGTTGGAATGTGAATACAGAAGACCTATAAAACATGGTCCCTGTGTTTTAAAATCATGTAATCTACTTGAGGGGACAGACTCTTATAATGATATAATAATGACAATATAAGACAAGATATAATTAGGTACTAAATTGTATAGTGCAGATTATAAGTACTCTAGGAGGTCATAAAAATGTCTAACATCCTGTAGAAATGAATAATGGGTCAGGAAATCTTCACTTACCAAGCACTTGTAGGAGCAAGCAGAGATGCTATAAAGCAGACTGACGTCTTTTAAAAATAGCCATTATGATTTTATGTGTAATACACCTCTACCAAATAGTCTGTTTCTTTTCTTCTGGATTTGCTTTTTTTCTCAGCCCTTTACAAATAATTAGAAAGTGTCTCAAAGGGAAATAAATAAACGTTCCAACACCATTGGAAAGAACATATAAATTACTATAAAACAGAGGTACTCGGTGAAAATTAGGGAGTCAGCCTTCATAAAAATAAATCTTTCCCTCAAAGATTGATTTGTTCATACAAAAACAAGAAAAAATAGCTATACTGACCCTCTCCTTCCCACATGAAGGCTAATAAGATCCAATGAAAATTTTATTCATTTAGCATCAGAATTCAGACTATCTGCTTTAAAATGGGAACTCCACCTCACTCTGCAAGGCACAGATCAAAATAGACATAGATTTTTATTTCTATGAACATTCAAACTTGGAGTGTACATGTCATGTTTTCTGGCCAACCTCAAACATTAAATGATGTACAGTTCTGTAGCTTAGCAGTGAACTGAAGAAGTAAAGCATTAAATTCTATTTCCTAGACTGCCACTCACTATAATCCCTCTCCTTGCTTTCTTCATTCTTTTATCCTAACTAGTTATCAAACATATCCAGCTCTATCAAAATTCAGTAAATAGAGAGCAACTTGGTATTTTTCTGCATAATACTAGCAAGACCGGAGGTGTTTTGGGTAATCGATAGTGGCAAAACTACCCCAATACCTCATGGTTTTAAATGACCCTTTTGTTTCACTCACGATTTTGTACATCAGGAGTTCAAGGAAAGCTTGGCTTGATGGTTTGCCTCTGTTGCACTTTGTACCACTTTTTAGCTAAGACCAGAGAATTAATGTTCACAATACCTGCTTATACTCTATGGTACTTTGTAATCATCCTCCACGCAGTGCCAGGACCAGGTAGAGGCAAGATAAATGCCTTGGGTGCAAAACTTAAGGACCTATTCACCTGACAGTGTCTCTCAAAATTTGTACCTTGGGTACTTCTTTTGCCTCACTCTAGTCTTGGCCTTGCCTTCAGGGTCTCTCC
Organism: Marmota marmota marmota; assembly: GCF_001458135.2. NCBI lineage: Eukaryota > Metazoa > Chordata > Mammalia > Rodentia > Sciuridae > Marmota > Marmota marmota. Next base: position 11,947,731 of record NW_025999968.1, on the reverse strand, counting down.
ACCTTGCTCTATAGCTCAGATCTTACAGCATGGTGGTCTCAAGACAAGAAAGGGGCAGAGAAGGTTTATGTGCCTTAGTCCATTTTCTGCTGCTATAACAAAATGATATAGACTAAGTAATTTATAAAGAGAAAAAGGTTATTTCTAAGAGTTCCAGGGTTTGAGAAGTCCTAGGGCATTTAGTGAAAGCCTTCAGGCTGCATCATGGACAATCCACTCTTAGGATAACTGAGCCACTCCATGATGACTACGTTAATTCACTCACTGAAGTCCCTCCCTTCATGACCCAGTCACCTCTCACTAGGCCTCATTTCCCAACATTGCTTCTTGGGAATCAAGTTCCCATCACACAAATTAGGTGGACATATTCAAACCATGATAGCATAGAACTGGCAAGGTATCACTTTCACCATATTCTGTTGGTCAAAGCATTACTGGATCTGACCAGATTCACAGATAAAGAAATAGACACTACCTACCGATGATAGTATGAAAGATTTCACTGTAGAAGAGCAAGTGGTAAGAGACACATTGCTGTAACCATCTTTGGAAAATACATTCTTCCATATCTTCCCTTATAAACTTGCCTTCACTTTATTCCTGGGCCACTGTAATATTCTCTTCATTAATATGCTAGCAGGCAAACCTCATTCTCAGTTTGCCCTTCAACCGTGTGGAACGCTGGGTTCTCTCTCCTCCAGCAAGGAGGTCCATGGAACAGGGTAGAGGAGAATGTGGCTGCAGAGTCACTAATCAAGACTTGCAAAGACCAAGCAGAAAGCAGGTCTGATTTTATTGTGCAGTTATCATGTATATCTACTCAGGCAGTAGCTAAGGAGATTACAGGCAGCCACCAATACAATTTCTGGCTAACTGTCCTTGCAGCGACCAGTAGAGGAGTGAGCCGTGGAGCAAGTGCAGGGACTGCAACACGCAGCCTCACTCCCAGGGCTGTGTCTATGGGGTAAGCAGTTTGCTGCTCACATGCCTAGCACAGGGAAGTGGTTTGCCACTCAGACACCCTTAACGTATGCCAGGTATGCAGTACTCCATGCATTTGTCCCCACGTGGAACCACTAGACCCTCTTGTAATAACTATCTAGTACCCATGCTTAAAGTTTCCAGCAGTCCCCCTTTCTTATAAATAAAGCCCACACTCATGATTTGATGCAATTCCACCTGTTATGGGGTCAAGTGTGTCTCCTAAAAAGGTAAGTTCTCATCCTGGCCCCTTGCTACCATTTAAATATGTCCTCTCCAAAATTCAAGTGCCACTAATATGAAAGTATCAAGAGGTAGATCCTCTAAGAGGCAATTAGATGAATCTTCCCTTCCATATGGCATTAGGTGCCCTGATAAAAGGGCTTGAAGAAGTAATTTATCCTTTCTTTTCCCTTCTGCCTCTGTCCTGTGTGGGCACAGCATTTCTCCCCTCTGCAAGATGTCACCTCGGAAGTAGATAATCAGACCCTCATCAGACACCAAACCTGCTGTTGCTTTAATCTCAGATTTCCTAGCCTCCAGAGTGATGAGAAATAAATTTTTTGTTTCTTAAAAATTATCCAGCATGTGGCTTTTTATTTATCAGCATAAATAGCCTGACGTCCATGGAAATATGGTCTTGGAAATATGGTCTTTGTAGGTGTAATCAAGTTAATGTGAAGTCATACTGGAGTAGGTCAGGACCTAATCCAATGAGTGGTGTCTTCATAAATAAAAGGGGAGAGATGTAGACACAGAGATACACAGAAAAGAAAGCCTTTGAAAACAAAGGCAGACATAGTGACACATATGTTCAGCAAAGAACCCCAGAGATTGCCACCAGCCACCAAAGCCAGCAAGAGACAAGGAAGAATTCCTCCCTGCAGCCTTCAGAGGGTGAACCATCCTGGCAACACCTTGATATTGGACTTCCAGCCTCTTGACTTCAAGAGAACAAATTTCTATTGTTCTAAGCCACAAAGTTTGAGGTAATTAGTTATGGCAGCCCTGAGAAACGAATATACCACTTATCCAATTCTACCGCCCTTCCCCATGCTTCCAAACATTTCACTCTTTACTCAGAAATCTTTTCCCTGTCTTTATCTTCCAATTGATTACTACACCTTTGTTCTTTCATTCTGCTATGAGACACAAAGCAAAGCAGTATATACACCTATAAACTGTGGCTGTGTTAATCTGGCATCTTCTAGTGTTCTACTTTGCAGAGCTTCTTGTCCCAAATGCTGTTTCAGAGTACACCTGGTACAAGAGTTTCGTGCATTTGTTAAGAAAAAAAAATTAAAAAGCAGGTAAACAGATATTAAGGATTTTTCGTAAGTGTTTGGTGTCACAATCTTTGTTAATCAAAAGATAAAAAATTAAGTGAGATAGTTATTTATAGAAACATCATGGAAAGAAAACTACAGAAGTCACTCTTTGGCTACCCATAACTTAGCTGTCCGTCACTGTAGGAATTATAGTCACTTTAATTAACTGAACCAAAAATGTCTTCTAAATGAAAATTAAATAACCTAAAGCTCTAGCAAGGTTGCCCTCACTATTGTTCCCAGTTTGATTTTTGGAAACAGTATATGATAAACTCCTCAAGGAGTCAGAGAATTCATCTATCCTTTTCCAAAACAATATCTTATATGGCAATCTGTGCAAAATAAATATAATTTTTTAAATAACAGTAGGGATGAGACATCTTGTAATACATATTAGTCAGATGGTTATGAATATAATCATGCCTGTATCTAGGATGCAGGAAGCAATCACCCATGACCTGGCAGGCGTTCAGGGCAGTGAGCAAGAGGGTGAAGAAGCCTGAGAAACAGTAAAGGAACACAGCAATATTTAACTTTGAAAACAGAAGTTTCAGAATGAACTCAATTAATTTCCCATATACGAAAGCCTTTTCTAGTAAAGAATCACATTACTTCTTTGTGCCCCAAAGAAAACTCTAAATCAAAAAGTAAAAATTTGAGCTGAGGTTGTGGCTCAGTGGTAGAGAACCTGCCTAGCATGTGTGAGGCACTGGGTTCAATTCTCAGCACCATGTAAAAACAAATAAATAAAATAAAGGTATTGTGTTTATCTACAACTAAAAACTATTTTTTTAAAAAAAAAGTAAAAATTTTTGGAAGACAAGTTTTGAATAATCATGAGAGATTTCTAAAAATAAAGTTAAGAATCCTGAGTTTCCCCTGGAAATAAATGTTGATACAAAGACTTGTAACTTTGCAGCAAGTATATTTTATTTACCTTTGGAGTCCTAGTCCAGGGTACAGTTCTATGATATAACTGAATAATATATTTTATAAATATAGAGAAATTCAAGTACCTGATGGTGGTTTAGATTAAATGGTTCCTTCCGAACCTAGGAAGTGCGTACTATTATATCAGGCATTACAAATTACCCAGGATTTTAGGATACCAAAAGAAGCTTGATTATGAATCACTAATTTTACATTTCAATGTGTCATAGAGTCATAATTTTGGTTATGCGGGATTTGTAGTCCTTGCAAAAGTACAGCAGAAAACTGTACATCTTGTTAGGGACATTATAGGTGGTACTGTGCAGTAATTAAGTATAAAATGTAAAGCAACAATTTTCAAAGGTATATATTTATACGAACAGTATTAATCCCTCTAAAGTTTTCCTTATTTAAGGCAAAAGTGAGCTTAAATTTATCAAACCTTGTCACAGGCCTTGTGCTCAGAACTTTCATAATCATTCAGAAGTATTTTCTGAATGCTGTGTTGCAGGCCTATCTAATGTGTAAGCAATTTCATAAGGTAGGTAATAACAACTCCACCTGAAGGCTGCTATGGCTTGGATGTTGGGTGTCCCCAAAAGACCATTCATGAAGGCCTGGTCCTCAGAGTGGTCATATTTGGAAGTGCCCTGGGTCTTTAAGATGTGGAGTCAAACGAGAAGCCATTAGGTCACTAGGGGTGTGCCTCAAAGAGGATTGTGGGACCCCAGTCTCTCTTGCTCTCTCTGCTTCAGTTCAAGATGTGACCATTTATTCCCACATGCACTCTCCCCATGATATGCCACTCCCCTAACCAGAAGGCAAACTAATGGGATCACACAATCTCAGACTTTGAACCTCAAAAACTGTAAACCAAAGAAAAATTTTCTCTTTTTAAGTTAGCTGCCTCAGATATTTTATTGCAGTTACACAAAGCTAATTTTAAAAAGGAATTATGTAATTTATCCAAGTTCAGACCATCACTAAACCATATCAAGCCTTTGTGCAAATTTTAAAAACAACATATCCCTTTTTCAAGACATTTTGCTTCTCTTTGCCATATAAAATATGTCTTGATATACTGATATTATTAAAATGAAAAATTTTACTGCCCATAAAATTGTCTCAACAAACATTCAAATATGTAATGCCTGATATAATAGTATGCACTTTAGATGTGGATTTCTTTTTGCAGTGCAGTTTACTCAACAGTAGATGACATCCTGCAATAACTGTGAAGCCAGACATTTTGTTCTAGTACCATTACTTCTACTCTAAATGAAAATGACCAGGAATTTCACATGAATTGCATAAACTTCTGGCAATATATGAATACTATCTCCTTTCAGCACTGTTTTCTACTCAACACACAAGTAAAAAGTATTTATGTGGACATAAACCCACTGAATACATAGAAAGCAACTAATGCTGGATGCTATGAAGGATTTCTTAGAGAACTCATTGTCACTGTCTCCCCAGCACAAGCCTTATTTTACCTACCAAGCAAATTGGAAAATATTCTCAAGATTAGTATAAAGTAGTTGTTCAACCCAACACTCAATCTAACCTGAACATTCAATTATTACAAAATATGACTTGAATCATATTTCATTATATTAAGGTATTTCAGATCAATATTCAGTCTAATTCTGGGTGAAAGATACAACAGAGTTTTATAAAGGTTTTGCCTTATTCTAGAAGATATCCTACAGTGTGAAATGGCGTTAGCACCTAACAAAGACATCTCTGAAAGAGCAACGCCTGTGCATGTGTTGCTCTGTTTATCCAGTCCATCCTTTTTGGATCTAAGTCTGTTGCAGGTTTTGTACTAGATGCTGAGGACACAGTGAAGACCAAATCTAGACCCTGCTCTGCTCTATCTGAGCAGGGGAGCTATACATAATGAGTTCCAGTTTTTAAGGTAGATAATTTGAGACAAACGTTAACTTCTTCAACAGTTTTAAACCTCCACCCTGCACTAACCAAGGCTCCTATAAGACATTTTACTAAAATGTTAAACAACTTACTCACCTTTGCTTTTAATTCTGTTTTGGACTTTTTTATTATTCATCTCACATTCTATTATAAACATCTTGGAGATGAGGACACAGTTGGTGCTGATTCTAATCAGCACCTGACCTAGCACCCTACACAATGAAGCCTTGACAGCATGCTTCCTGGTAATCATATTAGACAGTGAGCCACCTCACATCAAAACTCAAATGTTGTCCCTTTTTAAAAATATGTTTAGGCATGTTTTATATTCAGAAAATCACAAAATATGAGAATTAAAACAGGCCTTAAAATTATTGTCAACATATTTCTTCAACCCTGTGAGCTTCCACTATACTAACTCCCACCACTACAATTTAACTGAAAATAATTCCAAGCTTTCTATATGAATCCCTGGAATTTTAGAAGGGTATAGAATAGTCTGTGACTATAACGCTATAGTATATCACATAGTACACCTCTAGAGGAGACTCACTTCTTAATGACTTAATGAAATTTTGCAATCATTTATAGTTACAGTTTTGTTAGAGATTGGTGTTGGTAGTTTGTTTGAGATCAGTGTATAATTTAAAACAATTAAATAGGAGCAACTTGGGTTGCAACAATTAAAAAGGCAAAAACAGATTTCAATAAGCTATGAAAAGAGTGGTAAATCCATTCTTCATTATTCTAAAAGAATAACTAAGTTTCCTTTTGAAAAACGGGCCTCATTCATCTGTTCTCTGGAACTTAAGAAAAAACACAAGTTTCCACCCTATTTTTAAAAAGCATACACACACAGATCTGATAAGGAATGGAACACACAGAAATGTAAAAAATCAACATATATTAGTAACATAAGAAAGCCATTAGAAAGCAACTTCCTCAGGTAATTACAGGGCAGAACTTTGTATTCTTTTTTTAAAAAATATCTTTATTTTGTTTATTTATTTTTATGTGGTGCTGAGGATTGAACCCAGTGCCTTACATGTGCGAGGTAGGCGCTCTGCCACTGAGCCACAGTCACAGCCCCAGAATTTTGTATTTTTATAGCTTTTTTATTAACAAAATTTCTCATTGCCCTCAAGAATATGTAAAAAACCTCAAATATCCCTAATTCTTCCTTTTCTCTATTAAAATTAAATATGTATCTGATTGCTTAGGAGACTTAAATTTGTGCCTTTGAAGTAGAGACTTCAGACATTTTAGAAATGACACTGTTAGTGGTATGTATGGCAAAAAAACTAAAACTCTCAGCAGCAGTTCAGATTGCATTTATAGGTTTACCATAATGGGAATGCATTTAATTTTCTGAATATTAAAAAGCGCTTCTCTAATTGTGTCCCTCACAAAGTGTCCGAGCACAAACAAAATGCTGAAGCAAGACCCTAGTTTCTAGACTGCTTTTACAGATCCTCTGTACCTTTACTCCTTAATCCCACTGGAAACTAAGAATTAGCTAGCAGTCCATGGGTGACAGAGTTCTGAAACTGGAAGCACTTAACACTAACTCCCATGCTCAAATATACACATTTGCACATAGTGAACTTCCATCTAGGACATAGCCCCTGACACCTCTTTAAACATTGCAGAATGGACCAGTAAATCAGCTCCACAGATTTTGTGTGGCTGCTCCATTTCTAAAGCTCTAACCTATATCATAATGGTCCTGAGACACTTGCATTCATTTTCTCCTCTTTTTGCACATTTTGCCCTCCATTTTCTCTGTGCGCTCCCTGCTCTGTCTTTGTCAATTTATCTCTGAGCTACTTCAATTACCTTGGACTCTGCTAACCTCACAAACTTAAAAATGAAACTAGATTCGTCAGAGAAAAACGGAATCACATTCCTTTCACCCTATCAAGGAGTAGAAAAAAAAACTACTTTGGAATTTACTTAATATTCGGCGTTTTAGAAAGCAATTCCTTAAATTATTCTGTTTAAACTACTTCTCCAACTTTCTCCAAAAGCAGTGCTAAAATGTGCAGTTAGGAAAGCCTAAATTTCTGTAGAGTCAGTGCTTCCATGTGAACAGCAGGGGGCAATAGCGCACCGAGAAAAGCAACCAACACCCCACAATCACCACCACCCCCTTCAGCTACCCGGCTCTGGGAAACACTGTTGAATTGCTGCACCGGGTCTGTGTGCGCCCGCCAGCGAGATGATCTCAGCTCTCAGATGAAGTCTTTTGTTTTGTGTCCTATTTTACAATGCATGGTTCAGTTTTCTATAGGAGTTGTGACTTGGTTAGATAGTATTTCACTGTGACAGCTTGCTTAAGAAAAAGAAAGGTAAGGGGAAAAAGGGAAAAATGAAAGATAAAATGGTCCCAAATGAAACAGAAGACAAAAAAAGAAGTAATCCTGCATATAGATAGTAAAGTTTGTTCTTTCTCTCTTCCCATCCTGTACACTGATTTTCTGAATTACAGATTAAATTAATCTTTGTTCCTCCCTCACTCTCACACACACTCATTTCATTTTTTCTGTAAAAACTTAGATTTCTTCTTTAAAAAGTTTTTTAAAAAATCTAAGGAGAATATATGTCTTTTCCAAACAATTACAAAAAAAAAAATTCTGTCATTTTCTGGCCTTTAATCAAGTTTCCGAGTATAATGTTTTTATGCATTCTCAACATTTATTCAAATACATTTCATTGATTCTTGTGTTGCAACAGAAATTTTCCTTGTAAACACATAACTTCAGATAAATAGCCAAAAGCTATAACGGTGATCTGTATCTGAAGTGTTTGGAGGTAGAATTCATAGCACAAACTGAAACATCAAAAATTTGAAGAATATATTCACAGATAAGTGCAATGGTATGGATTTGGAAAGGTGTTTAGTAATATAACTTTTGAAATCAGAAATACGAAACCACTTTGCTGTATTGTTTGAGTGCATCCCAGAATACAATGTCCACAAGCCTGGCCTTCTGGCCTTTCCTCCCACTATCATAAGAGAAATTCCTAGTCACACCAGTCAGCTCCCTTCCTGTTCTTGACAACACACCGGGTATTCTTGTGCCCTGGGGCTTTTCCCCAAGTTATTCTTTCCTCAAGAACAATCTGACCTCAGTCATCCAAATGAGTTATCCTTCATCTACTCTAAGTGTTTGTGCAAAAGTCATGTTTTCAGTGAGACCTTCCCTGATCACCTATTTAAAATGGAATTTTCCCCTTAACATATCCTATCCCTCCCTTTCTTCTTTGTTTTCCTCCATAGCACTTATCACCATCTAATATGCCATTTATTACATGTTAATATAATTTATGAGATAACAGACCAAATATAATAGCCAATAGAAGGCTTAACCCCATTATTTAAAGGGGAAAAAAAACTAGGTTAATCCCAAAGGAAAACTTAACTGCTATATGTCAAAGACAAGACATACATAAAGCAAAACAATTAAGAAATGGTATGAATGAATAAGAGAAAGGATGGACAAAGGTATAACAAGAAAAAGCAAATTTAAAAGGAAAATAAATCAAGATTTTTGAAATCCAAGAAAGAAGAGTGGAGACAAAAAACCATTACTAACACACATGCACAAACCTTATAATGCTACAATTCAAATGAAAACAAAATATTTATGGAAAGGTATTCATAAAATAACATAGCAGTCACTTTTCTTAGTGAAAATTATGAGATAGTAAAAAAATTGAAATATGCAAATAACAGGCTCTTAATCCAAGACAAAAAATTTATTAAAAGTGACTCCATAATTTACATATGACTACTTCAATAAATTATATTTAATAATATTATCTATTAATAGTATGATAGGCTAGGGGTATAGTTTACAGGTAGAACACTTGCTAAGCATGCACAGGGCCCTAAATGCAATCCCTAGCAACACACACACACACACACACCATTATGATAAAACTAGCAATTTATGACTATCAAAACATGAGAAAGTCTTCTCACCTTGAAATTTTGAATTTTTCTATTAAATGGAGCTTGAATCAAATGAAAATATCAACTGATATTGAGAAAATCTAGAAAAAAATTAAAATGTAGCATCAGATTCTACAAAATACAGCAAAAAAACATTTAGAACAAAATTCAAAGACGTGTTTATAGCAATAAAAATTAGAGGATTAAATAAATGAATTAAATATTCCACTTGCTTTTTCCCCCCACTTTGGATTTAATTTCCTTTTAATTAAGCAAACCTAGATTTGAAAACAGCATGAATCAAACCTAGTTACATTCAACTACACTTAGAATTGTTACTAGTAGTTGTAATATTATGAAGAAAAGTAAATAATCACGTTAGAATCATTGGAATCACGCTTCTCAGCATAAGAGAGAAAAGGTGCGAAACAAAATCAAATAAGTAAAAATCATATAGTCTTTCATTAAAATTTAAATCGTATAACAAATTCTTGCTTTTTCTTTTAAAAACTACATAGTTTCTAGATCTTGTATTTAAAAGGCTGAGAAGTAACCACAAGCCATTTAGCCATGAGCATCCTTAAGTGCACACAAGGTAGTCTCCAATTATTATTGTCATGAAGGCAATGAAACAGTTGATTCTAAGTCTTGAGCAATAAACGTATTGTAAATGTACAATACTATACAGGTAAGACATGTCACAAGGACACCATTGGGACACTTGAGGTTGTATCAAATAAGCACAAGAACCGTAGATGTCTAAAGATGAGCGATTTGAACTTCAAAGTGAGTAATCACTGCAATTATTTAAAAGTGTAAATAGATATGCAAATAGAAAACTCCTAGAATCGATTAAAGGAGATTAAATATAGCAGCAGGATATAAAATTACATGTAAAAATCAATATGCTCATTTTTTTTTTAGGCAATGAGCAATTACAGGGGAAAATAAAAGAGATGATCCCATTTACACTAACAACACAAAAGACTTAGCAATAAATTCAACAATGTGAAAAAATTATAGGAGAAAAACTTTGTGGTTTTCCTGAAAGAGAAAATTGAGACTTGAGTAAAAGGAAAAATAAATACTGTTTTTCAATAGAAAAATGCAATATCATAAAAATTGATGCCAATTTTTAATCTAACTTATATGTAGCTAGATTCTAAAATCAGAAAAAAATAAGCAAGAATAAAAAACACCCACAAGCAGCAATGAGGCAGGACCAGCCTCATCAGATACTGAAATCTTTGTATCATAGTCTCTATAATCAAAATAGCTTAAATTTAGCAAAAGGATAGAACAATCAATGGAAAGAACCAAAAATATATGGACTCAAGTACAATGTAAAAATTTACATATATATGACAAAAAATAGTTTATTAAATCACTGGGGGGACTTTTTAAAAAAATATATTTATTTTTTTGGTGTAGATGGACACAACACAATGCCTTTATTTTTATGTGGTGCTGAGGATGGAACCCAGGTCCCGCCCCTACTAAGCTAGTGCTCTTCCACTGAGCCACAATCCCAGCCCCATGGGGGGGGGAGGACTTTTTAAAAATGTAAGGCAGGCATTTAAAATAGAAAATAGTCCTAGGAAGACAGATAAAATTGGATATTAAATTATCTGGGTATACTTACCACCAAAATGCATATGTGTGGGGACAACTCAAACTTTTCACAACTCTCCACATGCCTATGTTCGCAAACGACCACAAGTATTGACTTAGGGGTTACAGATAAATTTTATTGAATAAGCAAATTCATAAATATGGAATCCATGAATAATAAGAGTCAACCATAGAACTTTATTTTTAATAATGGCTATGTTTAACAACTTGCTTTTCAGAATTCCTGAAAATTTAACAATCAGTTCTTGTGAGTGCACATGAGCCAGCTCCATCGAGCATGGCAATGACTGGACTAGACTATCTTGACCATCATCTGCACTGGCCTATAAACTCTATCAAGGCAGAAATCGGGTCTTGTTCATTTCACTATTCCAATACTTAGCCTAATGCCCGGTTGATGGCAGGTAATCAGCAACTATTAATGGATTGATGAATAAATATGGTTTTTATTATTATAACAAAATAATAAACTCACATTGATAAGGAATTTTATACTTTCCTAAAAAAATGCATATGTGTGTATACATATATGTAAATATATATGATATATAATCATTGTCAATTTGATAATGAGGAACAAATCTGACATGTCCAAAGTGAAGGATATTCTGGACGAATAGGCAGACCGGCTTAGATTTTTTTTAAAAATGTCAATTCCAGGAAAAACAAGAAACAAACAAACAAAGACTGGGGAACTGCTCTAAATCAAGGAAACTAAAGAGATTTAACAACTAAATGTAACATGTGTTCCAGTTTACTTAATCCCAGGCTTCTCTTTTACCAACAATAAACAAAGACATTTTGGAGACAATTGAGGAAGTCAAAATATACGAACTCTATCCTGATTACAGTAATGTAGCAATGTCACATTCCCTAATGATGATCCTTGTACGTGAATCCGATGTTATATGGCTTATGTCGATATTGGCGATTTTGCTCCCCTCGCCACCACCACACAGGTACGTGGCAGTGTGTGGGGACGTTTTGGATTGTCAGAATTGGGGAAGGAGGGGATGCTGGTGGCATTTAGTAGGTATAGCCCAAGGATGCCGCTAGACATTGCTTATTTACTATACAACATGACCCCTCCGCACGCTCTAAAAACCTTCTTGCCCCAAACGCCAACAACCCGCTGGTCGAGAAACCCTGAGGTAGGAAACCCCTTATTCTTAGGGGATACACACTGAGCTATTAGGCTGAATCACACGTAATTGTCTTTTGTATAGTTCAAACATGGGCAGGATTTAAGGGTGAAGGGTTACAGTGCTCACAACTCTCCAAATCCTGCAAACAGCCTTCCGCCCTCTAGCGCCCAGGGAAAGGCGCGCTCTTCCCACTCGCGCGAAGGACAATCATCAGGCCTGCGCGTGGGCGGAGCCTGCGCGGGGAGCTGGGGGGGGGTGCGCGTTGCAGCCCTGCGCATGCGCAAAGAGTCCCGCCCCACCCGCGAAGCGTTTCACCCAAAGTTGTCTATTGCCCCGCACACCAGTCGGAACCTGCCAGTGTCCACGACCGAGCAAGAGCGGGAAAGAAATCCCGGTGGAGGCTCCGCTGGCTTCTCCAGGAATGACAACGATGCCTTCCTGGTGGGAGGCTCGGAAGGCTCGGAACCCTCCGTTGCAGTCCTTGGAGGGCCGCGGTGAGCATCCTTATCCTTTTGGACAGACCAGGAAGGGCCAGGCCATCCCCACTTCCAGGCTGGACTCCTCAGAGGTGCAGTTTGACACTCTCTGAAGCGGACTCTAAGTTCCGGAGTCGGCCGAGCCTGGGCAGTACTACACCGCGCGGTACAAGTGCAGCCTGGCACACTCGTTCCACACCCGGCTCCTCGCCAGCAAGCTCATTCCCAGGTAAGAATTTTAAGTAATTTAAGAAATTTTTCTGCATAGCTTCTTCAGTTCTAATTAAGGAGTTGGCAAACTTCTGTTCCGAGCCAAATATCAAATCTTTTAGGATTTGCAGATCAGGACCTGCCTCTGTCACATATTCGTCTTCGTTAGTTTTCACAAGCTTGTGAAAATGAGAAAAAAACACTCTTAGCATCTGGCCTTATAAACCATGAAGATGACAGTGATCAGAAGCTAGTCATGCATTGCCTGGCTCAGAGGCTGAGAACTCCGTGAGTCCCCCACCACTGCCCACGTCTGACCTGCTCACCTTAAGGACCCAGGTTCTGTGAGGAATATGACCCCCCACACACACCCCTTAGTTGTGCTTGGGTGTCACCCCTAGGCTTAGTTCACCATCTCTTGAACACTACACTTGCACTACATTTTCTCCTGGAGGCAGATGATGAGTTACTGGTATTCATCAAAGCCACCAGGAACCCCCAGGCAAGCACACAAACACACACACACACACAAACACACGCACCAGCAGCCAGACCATTCTTGGAAGTGACAGTTACTTCTCATCTGGGAGCAAAAGCCAAAGTTCCTACATTTTGAATAAATTTGTTTAGTGGAAAACTAATTCAAGAACTCTCAGACTATGTATTTTGATAGCTTTTTTCCCCTGTGAGAAATGGGATGTGTGTCCACTGTGGTACTTTTTGGAAAATAATGAAAAGAATATAAATAAAATAAAAATTCTTTACAATCCCAATTCATATAAAATAACTTAAAACATTTATGCATTCTTTTAGTCCTTTTTTAATGCATACTAATAAGAAAGTTATAGAACAGCTAGATTTTTTTTTAAATTTTAAATGAACTTTTAAGTGCAGCATAGAAAAAAGTACACAAATTGTAAATATATTTCAGTAAGCTTTCAAATTAACACAAACATACCCTGACAATCAGAATCCAGATCAAGATATAAATGGTTAAAAGCATCCTTTATGCCCCTGCCCAGTCACAGAGTTCTCCCCAAATATAGCCATTACCTTAGATACACAAGTGAGTTTTGTTATGTTTTACACGAAATTATTGATTCAATAAGTACTCTATAGTATTTGGTTTCTTTCACTCCATGCTATATTTGAGTTTGTGCATATTTCATGTAACAAATCTTTTTAAAATTTTTTGATTGTTTTTATGCTACATGGTATTCAGTTGTTTGAATATGCAGAGTTTATCCTTTATATGGCCGTTTTTTTTCTTAATGGCTTTATTATGATAAAATTCACATGCCATACAATTAATCCATTTGAAGTATACAATTCAGAATGGGTTTTGTAGTATATTCACAGATGAGTGTAACCATTACCCACAGTCAAATTTTGGATGTTCATCATCTGAAATGAGCAGTAGGGCATAAAGTCACATAGAATGTGGGAAAATATCTCATTAGATAGAACTATCCTGAGGATGACTGTAAATTTACTTAAGACCAGTAGTACCACCCCAATCTAATGTTAAAATATCCTCACAATTTTTCAGAACATCCCCACAGGGCACAATATGGCCCTGCCTGCTTTGAGAATCTTTGTCACAGGCTCTACCACTATTTCCTTATTCTACACCTTTTCAAACTCATCTTCTAATTTAGACCTCTCTCCAACTCAGGAATCTGAGGATTGCTTTTCCTCCTTTCAGAATGCTCCTCCCCTAAATATTCTATGCTCTTTTCTCTTCCTCAGGTCTTCATGCAAATGTCATTATCTCTGTGAGACCTATTTATGAAAACAAGCAAGCAAAAAAGCTTGCACATTCTCTCCCATATATATTAGCTTGCTTGCACTGCCAGAGGTAATGGACTGAATGACTTAAACAACAGAATTGTACTTTCTCAGTTGTGGAGACTGAAGTCCATGATCAAGGTGTTGGTTGGTTTGGTTTCTCCTGGGGCTTCTCGCCTTGGCTTGGAGTTGGCCACCGGTAGCTGTATCCTCCTGTGGTTTTTCCTTCTGTGTTTACAGCTCCCTTGTTTTCTCTATGTCCAAATTTCCTTTTGTATTAGATTAGGTTAGAGCCCCACCCTAAGGCCTCAATAACTTAATTACCACCTTCAAAGCCTGATGTCCAAATATACTTTATTATGAGATACTGAGGGCTCAATATGTGAATTTTGTGGAAAGGATATGATTCAGTCGTAATATCATCCCTAGTTTATTTTTATCTATACCCGTTATTTTAATTACAATATGTTTTAATTATTTAATTTGTTTATTATCTCACCTTCTGTTCTACTAAAATATAGGTTCCATAAGGGAGGAATTTTAATCAATTTTGATCTCTGTAGTGTCTCAAATGAGTAAGAAATTGTAATTATTAACGTTTTTACTCAAGGCTAACATATGGAAAACCTTAAATTTATTCCCAATAATGCTATATCTTTCAGGGCATTCCTTCTAAGTTCTTCATGAATAAAGAAAGACCTACTAGTAGTCCAGTAAGGCATGTATTTTTAAGTTATGTTTGAGTTTCTTAGCAAAAAGGATTATAATAGTAAAAGATTCAGCTTTCTACCAAGGAGTATAAGAAATGTGATATGCTTGTTTCCAAAGCAACAAAAAGCTTTACCTGATTAAGTTGACTGAGTGCTCTTCCATAATACATATGAGTATTCAAGTTGCTGAGGACCCTCACACACAGAAAAATGCTCAGAGACATCATCAAAGAAATTTGCCTATTATAAGCTAATTTTTACCACCTTTTTTTTTCTTTAGGTGGTCAGGCTCATTATGGATGATGAGCTTTCAAAAAGAAAAAAAGATGGAAATCACCAACTATGCTGCCTACTGAATGAGTATTTCCTTGTAGCATGTGCAAAATCAAGGAAAATTAGACTTCTGCACTGTATAATCTACCAACAGCCTACTTTCCTACTGTTTTTTAGTCTAGGTTATTCTTTAAAAAGCAGAGCCTGAAACAAAGGTAATGACATTCTGTTTGGGAATTTGATCCCAGGGAGCAGGAGTGAAAGATAAACCAAGAGGGGAAAAAGGGAAAGATCGAAGCAAAACAAGATAGTGTTTTCAAGTGGTACACTGCTGTTAATGCTTATATAATGCCGAACCTTCTCAAGAATCTGTCTCAAAACTGTCTTTCTGAGAGATGAAAGGGATAAGTAATTTTATGTCAGCAGCCATCTCCTTGGTGTTGACAGCTGCATTAACTCCCTCATCGGTCTGGGTTGGTACAGGACATCACACTTTGCTGCAACAGAGAAACTTTGGGACAGGAGGCTTGATTCTTGGTGCATGCTTGACATGTGGCCCTGTCAGCATGAAGCAGAGTAAAACCTTACAGACTGTTCACCAGAACTTCAGCTAGAATCAGGTTGAAAAAAAAATTTTAGAGTATACAAAAGGTATTTTTAAGCCTGCATAATACACAGTTAGACTGTCTAAACTGGTTTCCTCTCTTCTTTCTATATCCATTATATGTTATCCAGAACAAATTTGAAAGAAGGGTTAAATAGGAAGGTTAAACATACTGGGGGTTGTATGTTTATACCAGTTTTAACCTCAGGTTTATAAAAAAGAGAAAGTGACAGTGGAACTTGGAAAACTGAAAATGATTGTACTTAAAAAATTTGACCATTGAGATATTAGATACTGTCTAAATTTTGAGATACTAGATACTGTCTAAACTTCTGTCATATCAGAAATAGTCATGAATTGTTTAGAGAAAAATGAAGAATAAAATTAACCATTTCTTGTATCACCATGAACTTTATAAATCAATGTTATTAACTTTTCACAGTATACTATTTTCTACAGTCATACAACACTAATGATACAAAGCTTACAACTAATGAAGAGAAACAGGCAGAAACATAAGAAGAAAAATAATTGGGATCACATATAGGGTTGGCATTAATGTTGGTTGGATTCTGGGGAAATGGCATGATTTCACTTGGCTTTCTTCTGTGAGGATCATCTTATCTACTTTTATTGGTCTGGAATTTCCATTAATAATTTTTTTTTAGTTATTCAACTCAGTATATGTTGAGCTCCTATTTATTAGCACTTTGAACATATGAATAAGACATACAACATTACATCCAAAAACATTAAAATTTCTGTTTTTGTAAAGTATACTCCAAAATATTTATTTAAAAACACTGACCATAAGCTGAATCACAAGTCTCAACAAATTTCAAAAGACTGAATCATATTTAGTATGAATTAAACCAGAAGTTAATTACATAAAGATAATAAAAGAATTTCCAAATGCTTATAAACTAAGGAGCATATGCCTGATGACCAATGGATCAAACAATAAATCAGACCAAAATTTAGAAAATATTTCAAAATGAATTCTAATGAAAAAACAGTATCAAAACCAAATGCCATGAAAGCAAATGCTTACAGGAAATTATGGCTCTAAATGCACACATTAGAAATCGTACAAATCTTAGCTGTTGCTGTTTAAAGAAGCCAGAGGGGTAAATAAATGGAGTAACTTTTCAAACATTGGACACCTGGCAGCAAAGGATTGATCACTGAGAGAGGTACACAAGGTGAAACCTACCGTGGTCTTCAGTTTCTGCAGGTGAACACTCTGGATCAATGCAAGAGAAGGAACATAAGCAGAGCAATTTTGTGGAGTTAAGGAGAAAAAGACGAGTTGAGACTGGCATGGCTTGAATTTTCAGTGTCAGTGAAGTGGATGGTATGCAGAGAAAAAACTGCAAAAAATAAACATTGAGATCCCATTGTGCCCATTGCTGAATATTAAGCCTAACAATACTCAAAAGTTAACATGAGATTAGGAAATATTTAATTTCCATCTAGCTATCTTGGAGAGTCCTCTCTGAGAGCTCCAGGGATTCACCCAAGATCCCTGAAAGGTTACATATAATCTTGGTAGGGCTAACTGTCCTATCTAAAACTGCACTTCCCCCCTACACATACACACACACACACACACACACACACACAAGCAAGTTGAATGGTATAAAACCAATCCTCAAGTAACTACCTGCCAGAACAAAATCCAAATTCATTAGTTCTGGTTCTCCAAGAAGCACATATAGATAGGATTTGATTTCTAAGAGATTTCTTTGGAGAAATGCCTCTGGGAGTTGAAATGGAGAAGAAGTACCTGTGAAGGTACAAGGTTTAGCTTTATGTGTGTCAACTTCACTGGGCCACAGAAGACCCAGATATCTGCTTAAACATTTCTGGGGTGTCCATGAGGGCATTTCTGGCAGAGCATGGTATTTGAACACACTGAGTAAACAGACCAATCCCCAGTGTGGGTGGGCATCATGCCATCTGCTGAGGGCCTGAATAAAACAAAAAGATAGAGGAAACATTTTTTTCTTTGCCTGACTGTTGAGGTGGGACTCCATCTTCTGCTCTTGGACTGGACTAACAGCCTCAATGCTCTTGGCTCTCAGGTTTTCAGAGGGCAGATCATGGGACTTAGTCTCAATAATTGCAAGAGCCAGTTCTTTATGGTAAATATCTAGATGGGTGGGTAAATGAATGGGTGGGTGAATGGATGGATAGATAGGGACAGACAGATCCTATTTGTTTCTCTGGAGAACCCTGACTAATATAGAAGGAAAGGGGAGAAAGGACCATTGAATAGTGGGACATTATGCTGCAGCACAATTACAGTCAAGTTTCAGGTCAGCTGATGAAAAACACTGAAGCCAAAGTTTCTTATTGGAGGAATTATATTACGGATAAGCCTGCATTAGTATACCTGCTTTCTCAATGATTGTTCTAATATAGCCTTGGCAAGAAAATATCAGTGGGTTCAGAGAGCAGTAGCTGGGACACTTAGTCATATAAGCTCCCCTTAGCAAGAGATCTGAGTGGTAAATTTTCATGACTCAGTTCATCCCTTATTCTGTACATCTTCATTCGAGCCTGGCTGCCAGGAAGATGAATAGACACCAGTGTCAACTTGAACCCTAGGCCAAATAATCCTAGAAATGTTTGGATATTCTCTTGTGCCAGTGTTTATTTAGTCACTCTAATAATGACCATGAGTCCATTTGGGAAAGAACTTGAGGATTCATCACTGCACACACACACACACACACACACACACCACTTGTAACAAGGTCTTTTCCTTTTTCTTCTAGGAACATAGCACCTCTTCCATCTGTGTATTCTTTATCTGAAAATTGTGCAAGAAATCATGATATTTCATTGGCGTGGTATCTTCAAACTCTTTTCCATTTTTACCTTATTTGGCTATAGTTATTTGGTTACAGGTATTAAGTAACATCCTTGTTATTTGCTCGTGTGTTCTGCCTATAGGCGTGATACCTTCAATTAATCATCTCACAAACATGCTGTGAGTCAAGCCCACTTAACTACCCCTCCAATTTCACCAGTTGTTAGACTAATTACGGCCTCTTGGCTTGTGGTATTAAGTTCCAGTCTTCAGGGCCCTCTATTACTTCAGGGTCCATTACCCCTGAATGATATTAACAAGCCCAGCTGTGTGACTGCCTCATCATCAGACCTGTCTAAAAAGAAGAGCTATACACTTATCCTAGTGATACTGGCACCCTCACATAGGCACATTGTTGGTGGTCTCAGTTAATTGTGTGTCTTCTGGGACCTCCCTTGGAACAAAATCTTGTAGGTTTTCTAGCCTCATGTTATCCATTCCAGGATGACCATTTCTCTAAGGCTCTTTATTCCTTCTCCTGCCCTTTACCAGATCAGTGTGGGCATTTCAGTGTTGACCATCTCCGTTTTTAGGCTTCCAAGACCTGCTGTAGCATTGGATTTGCTGTATCCCCTGGGGTTCTTGCTAGGAACAACAAGTGTCTGAGACTAGGTAATTGATAAAGAACAGAAGTTGATTTCTCCCAATTCAGGAGGATAGATATCCAAGGTCAAAGAACCAGTGTTCAGAGGGGACAAACATTGTGTTCTCTCATGACCGAAGAGTTAGAAGGGCAAAGGGGGCTTTGCCCTTTGAATGGTCATGGTCCCATTCATGAGGGTTCCAGCCTCATGGCTTAATCAACTCCTAAACACACCACTTCTTAATACTATTACATTGACAATTGGGTTTTGACAGTGAATTCTGGGGGGGCATTCAAGTCTACCACAGATTTGATAAATACTGTGCCCTGACAAAGTTCCTGTAAATAAATAAATTCTGGTTTTCTAGCTTAATGTTCTGGCTCTTTAGATAAAGGAATGTTAAAAGTCACTTCTCTACCAACTTCATGCTGAATTTAACTGTAGTCATCTTCCTAGCAACTAGGAAAGAAGATAGAAGCATCTCAGGAGCACACACCCACCTATTGCCTTGTGAATAAGGGGCCTTTCTGGCATCTTGCATGGGGGGGGAGCATATAGCCTTCCAAAAAATGCTGTCTAGACATATGACTTTATTGGGAAGTTGTTCTAACATTTAAGAAGGAAAAATACCAAGTTTACTGATTTTCCAACCTAATAGGAAAATACAAACACTTCTCAGCTTGTTTTGGAAGACAAGCATAACTTTGATACCCAATTCTGACAGACACATTGCAAAAAAGAAAATTATAGATGGAGCCAATGTATAAGGACTGGCAAATCAGACTCAAAAACACACAAGAATAGGAATTTTATTCATTATAAGGTTACACTCATCTTAAGATTATATAAAGTCGTAGAGCACAGTCAAAGCAGACAGAGGTCTTGAACAGTGTCATGAACTCCAAGGTCCTTCTTTCTTGCATTGGGTGAACTTTTTGGCCAAGATGTAATGATATGAGCCTCTTCACCTTCTGTAACATATAGCATCTTAGGATGTTAGGATGTTTCTTTTCCTCATATTGAGGTATTAATGTAACTTATACAATATTTTCTTGAGAACCATGCTCTTTAAGTTCATACATTCTGGTTTTATTTTCACAATAAGTCCTATAACCGGGATATCCTGTGAAAACACTTTATAGATAAAATTTTACCTCCTAGAATTAATGTTACCTTATTTGCATGAAGTCTGTTATCAATATGTGCAGAAGAAGATTCACCTAGGTTGCTTGACTTTTTTCTTACCTGAAACATCACCCAAGATGTCTCAGAGAGAAATTAATCAGAAGCTAGCTGCTTAACTCTTTCCTACTTAGAAGACTGTAAAGATCACAAATATAGATGCTCAGATACTAAATAAAATATTATCAAATGAAATCTATAATAGAGACTAATACATCATAAAGTTGATTTAACATTTGAAAATTAATTCATATATAGCAGAAAAAAATAAGAAAAAACATGATAATATCAGTAGATGCAGAGAAAGCCAGTGAGTCAACAGTCATTAACAATATAAATCATCAGCAAACTAGAAACAGAAGGGAACCTTTCTAACCTGGTAAGGTTAATAACCTATTAAAAACCTACAGGTAGCCAGGCACAGGGGCATGTGCCTGTAATCCTAGCAACATAGGGAGGCTAATAAGGCAGGAGAATCAAGTTTAAAGCTGGCCTGGACAATTGAGCAAGACTGTGTATCAAAATAAAAGTGCCAGGGGGTATGGCTCAGTGGTAAAGCACCCCTGGGTGCACTCCCAATATCACAAGAAAAAATAAAAGGTAAAATAAGGAATCTTCCCACCAACCCCATACTGAGATTAAGACAAGTATGTTCACTCTTATCACCTCCCTTCAGCATTTCATTTGATGTCCTAGCCAGGGCAATGAAGAAGTAGGATAAAAGAAAAAGCAGGAATAAATATTGGGAAAGAAATAATGAAATGTGTCACTGACCACATGATTATGAATGTAAAAACTCAAAATATTCTGCAAACCATAAGAATGACTGTATAACTTTAACAAGGTCAAAATATCAAATTATTGCACATCCTTACATTGGATCAGTTGAACAAATTCAAATATTTAATATTTGCAATAGTATCAAAAGCAACAAATACCTAAGAGTAAACCTATTGTAAGATTTACATTTTTTTCCTACACTGGAAACCAGAAAATATTACTGAGACATTAAAGAATATTTAAATGAATAGAGTACAAACAATGTTAATGGATGGAAGACTCAATAGTTCAAGATCAATGTCTCGAATTTACTTCTGAATTTATAGACAAGAGTCAATGTAATCCAAATCAAAATCCCAGGAGACTTTTTTAAAGGAAATTTAGAAGCTCAATATAAAATGTGTATGGAAATAGAACCTACAATGGCCAAGCCAGTCTTGGATAAGAACAATAGGGCTTACTAACACCAGATATCAAGACCTATCACAAAGCTACAGAAATTAAGAACATGTAGTCTTGGTACAATGATATAATAACAGACTGATGGAATAAAATAGAGGCATAAAACTGGGTATTTTTCTCTAGAGGCAAACACTTTGTTCCTTACTTAAGTATGTATCCCCCGCCCAAGCTCACTCTCCCATTCAAACTAAACTGTAAGCAGAATGTCTTGGGAAAGAGAAACCACAGAAGAGCCACCAAATTAAGCCCCTATCTCTCACCATGCACAAAACTCAACTCAAAGTGGAAGAAGGATCTAGGAATTAAACCAGAGACCCTGTGCTCGTGGCAGTGACCCATGCTGATGAGATGAACTGAATTCAAAAGGGCCAGCTGCAACATTAAGCTAAGAAAATGGCAAAAAAGCACAGCGCACATAAGTAATTTTCATATTGAAGGTGGGACTGTTCTGCTATCACAAGTGTCCTCTTCCACACTGGAAGGCAAGAGAGCGAGTGTACCTGGAATCCCTTTATTTATAGGGGAAGGAAGACAAAGGATTTTCAATAGTATATTCTTCACCAAACAATACAGGGGATAAGGTTTCAAGGGTGGAGTCTTACTTCATGATGTCTTGTGGTCAGTACATTGATTGACATCTTGGCAAGTCATACCCATCTCAGGTGCTGTGTGGGATTACAGGCAGTGAGAGGAGAGGCGCACTTGCATCACACAGCCCATTCAGCATGCAATGCCAGATCTTTCCCTCATATGGCTACAATGTGCATAGCTCACACACACACAGCCCATGGATGGCTTGCAACATTTCACCTAATAAATGAAAAAGTAGGCCCAAATTTTCATAATAAGACTTGTATAGCACAAGAAATAAAATCAAGAATCAATAAATGGGATGGATTCACACTGAAAAGCTTCTTCTCAGCAAAAGAAACAATCAGTGAGGTGACGAGAGAGCCTACAGAATGGCAACAAATTTTTAACCACATGCACATTAGATAGAGCACTAATCTCTAGGATACATAAAGAACTCAAAAAACTTAACACCAAAAAAACAAACAACCCAATCAGTAAATGGGCGAAGAAACTGAACAGATACTTCTCAGAAGAAGATATATAATCAATCAACAAATGTATGAAAAAATGTTCAACATCTCTAGTAATTAGAGAAATGCAAATCAAAACTAAGATTTTATCTCTCTAGTCAGAATGACAGCTATTATGAAGACAACAATAAGTGTTGGCGAGGATGTGGGGAAAAGGCACACTCATACACTGCTGGTGGGACTGCAAATTGGTGCAACCAATCTGAAAAGCAGTATAGAGATTCCTTGGAAAACTTGGAATAGAACCACTATTTGACCCAGCTATCCCACTCTTCAGTTTATACCCAAAGGACTTAAAAACAGCATACTATAATGATGCAGCCACATCAGTGTTATAGCAGCACAATTCACAATTTCTAACCTGTGGAACCAACCTATATTCCCTTCAGCAGATGAATGAATAAAGAAAATGTGGTATATATACACAGTAGAATATTACTCAGCATTACAAGAGAATAAAATCATGGCATTTTCAGGTAAATGAATGGAGAACATTAGGTTAAGTAAAGTAAGCCAATCCCATAAAACCAAAGGCTGAATGTTTTGTCTCATATGTGGATGCTAATCCATATGAGGGTGGGGGAGGGGAGCATGGGAGGAATGGAAGAACTTTAGATAGGGCAAAGGGAAGGGAGAGGAAGGGAGGGGGTATGGGGTAGGAAAGATGATGGAATGAGATGGACATCATTACCCTAAGTGCATGTATGAAGACACAAATTGGTGTGAATATATTTTGTATACCACCAGAGATATGAAAAATTATGCTCTATATATGTAGCATGAATAGTACACATGAATTATACTATAAATTCTGCTGTCATGTATAACAAATTAGAGTAAATAAATTTTTAAAAAATTCATTTTTCATTTCAAAAATAAAAAATAAAGAAAAATTAGTTATTGGCTTTTTAGTTTCAAGGACCAAAATCATGGCATTCAAATTCAGGGTTGGAAGAATATTTGGCTAGATGATTTTCTCCAGGCCCTACTCCTCCAAACTCACTCAGGAGGAACAAAGGGGAAAAAAATCTCAGCACTAAGTGGGTAAAATATAAATCACAGTTGGAAAGAAAACAGGAGAGTTGATTACTGGTGAAAGTTCCTGAAGAGGAGTTCAATATTCAAAAGTAGAACTTAAAAGAAACCCAGAGAAAATGTGCATTATCTAACAATGGAGAGACTTGTGGCCTAGCTCCTGTCTGATTAGAGATAGTTGGCCTTGACACGGTGGCAGTGGATACTGAGGTAGAAACACCTGCACTGAGTGCCCAGGGACATGGATCCTATACTGCCTCTTAATCACCGTGGGGTAGGGGGAGGGAGGTCAAGAAAATGATTTTCTTGGTATAGTTAAGAACATAAGAATTATCCTAACAGCTGACAGACCCAAGAGACTTTTGGCAGAGATGCAGTGTGAACCCTTTGTAGGGGTCCTGGAATGCATTGGATGCCAGCAGGGAGGGAGATATGAGTGAATTCCAGAAAGGACCCTGTCATCTCAGTTGATGCCAAACATGGATAGATGCCAATAAAGAATCAGATGCCATGACATCATCTTTTTTCCTGGAGCTTAGGTGCAACTCTGGGTAGAAGAAGAGAACTACAGTCTGAATGTTTATATGAACACCCCCACTAAATTCATATGTTGAAATTCTGCCCCCCAAGGTGACAGTTGTAGAAGTTGAGCCCTTTGGGAGGTGAATTAGATTTGTGTAGTTATAAAAGAAACCTAAGGTGGTATGTTCACCCCTTCTACCATGGGAGAACACAGTGAAAAAACAGTTGTTCATGAACAATTAGGTGAGCTCGCAGACATAGAATCTGCAAGCATTTTGATCTAGATTGCCCGGGCTCCAGAAGTATGAGAAATAAATTTCATTATTTATAATCTATCTAGTGTATAGATTTTGCTATAATATTCCCAACAAACTAAGACAAAGAGAAAATATTGTATTAACTTATTTTAAAATGTAATGTCTACATTTATCTGGAAAATATCTGAGGTTAAGGATTTGGGAGTATGTATGTGTGTTTGCCAATAGACAAAATAAGAACTTAAAAAATAAACTCAGTTATTGAAAAATAAAGCCAATTTTCTTACACCTAAGCATTTGACTTACAAGTCCATTACTAATATGGCAACACCAAAGTTTCAGGCAGGAATGATAGATGGCTGTGAAGGGCGAGTGAGCCAGGAGAAAACCATCTGTATGAAGTTCTTTTTACACAGCCTTTGAGGTACTGTACAGTTACAGATATTTATCAAATTATGTTGTATGGAACGTTAGTTTATAGGATAGGAGTCAATGTTAAAAGAGAAACAAAATTGGAAAGTTTCTTCGCTGCCAGATTCTCAGTTATTCACATGTGAATGTTTCAGGCACCTCTACCAAAAAGATGTTGCAATCTGTCCCATGTGGTAGCATTATGAAGAGTGTCCCAGATCCCCCTTCAAAGAGGGACTTGCTCCCTGTTTGCTAGGTGAACTGTTAGCAAGCAAGGTACAGCTGTCAAGCCTTTTCCAGAATTGCCTCAGCTGCAGAGAATCACTTTATCTAAGGTCAGACTCCTTGGAGAGGTGGTCCATATCCAGTGATTGATCTCTGCAGGAATACAAAGTTGTTTTCTTGCTCAGTGTTTTCCTCTGAAGGCCATTCCAAGCCCAGAGCTTCCCATGGTGTACTCCATGTTTGTGGGACCTGCATTAAGACCTAGCTTCTCACTCCACCAAATCCTGTCTCTTCTCTTGTCGACAAGTGTTTACCCAAAGGGCACTTTTTTTTCTCTTTCATTACTGAGGATTGAACCCAGGACCTTGTGCCTGTTAGACAAGCACTCTACCACTGAACTCTACCCCCCAGCCCTAAAAGATACTTTGAAATAAACATCCAGCAGGTTACACTATATCTCAGACTCTCAGTCTGAGAGCCCCCATTTCTTGATGCTGTTTGCCCACAAAAGCCTTTTCTCATTGAGTACTCAACAAGCATAGCATTTAAGAAACACTTTCTGGCTGCCAGAAAGTGCAGATATGAGAACTGGGCTAAGTCCTTATGTGGGGAATGGGGTCTGGGGTGGGGGTGTCTGGGCCTTGAATCTTTGCCCATGAATTCCTTTGAAATTTGAAACCAGCCCAATTTTGAGAAATGACTCTCCAGTGCTCATAGTACCCTTACCTATTGAGGTAAATTGAGAGGAACTAAATATAATATGATCTGTGCAAATTCTCTTTTCTCTGAAAAAAAAATTTAAACCTCTAAGGTGATCAGTGTTTGCTGGATGAAATGCTTTCTTTTCTGTCTAACAAATAAAAATATTTTGCATTTCACTGCTGCCTTTGGAAATGTAGTAGAAAAAAAAAAGGAAAGTATGACAAAAGCCTTTGAAAATCTGTTTCCAAGAAATAAAAACTGTGCAGTAGGAATCCCACAAAACTAAAAAAAAAAAAAAAAAATCCTCAAAACTGGGAGATCTATCCAAAAAAGTCCAGTGGATTATGATACACTTAACTTACAAAAATATTTGTACTTGGCAAGCCAATAGCAACTAATCATTTCAAGATGTGACTCTATTACCAAAAAAAAACTGGATTGAATATTTTTATAAGTCTTTGAAATAATCATATTTATATTTTGATGTTGCATTGAAACAAGGAGTTGGCCTGAAAGACTAACACCTAAATGATCAGAGACAATGAGCTATCAGACTGCATGATCAGCACAGAGAGATTTCCAAATAAGATGAGATGCATGCAGCCTCTACAAATTTGGCTTGGGGAGGAGTTGGCTTCAGCTCACTTGAATAAGCTACTGTCTATGGCTCACAAGGGTCCTGTTCTTAATGAGGTGGTGCATAGCAGCAACACACTGTGAATCCAAATAGCAGATGGCAATGCTGTGGAGTAGGCTGGCAGTCTGATGTCTAGCCACCAACTGGCAGCAATCATTATTAAACTGATTCATGTGCCCAGGGAAAATCTTCATAAGAGTCTCAGCAAATGTGAGCAGCAAGAAGCAAATGATCTGTTATTCCTATCTACTCCGGATATGACATCTATTTTTAAAAATATGATTCCCCAAGGTCATCTACATGAAGAAATGGCATGATATGTGAACTAGAAGTCCCATTCCTTTACAATATACTCATATACCTTGAAACACGAGAGCTGTGACTTCTCTATCTAGTGAATAGCTTTTACTTGAAGGAAATAGCCTCACAGCATTTACCCTATAGACTTGTGGCAAATATTCAATGAGAAGTAAGCACTCCCAGATTCTTTAAATAAAGGTTCTGTGTAAATGTTCTCATGGATCTAATAACTGAACATATTCTGCCTGAGTATTATGAAGCAGTGACCTAAATTGTTCATGGTCCATCCACCTGAGGCAGGTAACTGGTCCCTGGATGAAAAGCTTGTTATAAACACACTTGGTTAGAAAAGCAGATTAACAGAACCACTAGCTTTAGAAAACTGTTCTCATGTAGGAACCTTTCCACGAGAAAAGAAATCTTGAAGGTATTTGTTTTAAAATTTCCATCTTTACAAATCAAAATTTCTGTGTAAATAGGATTTTTTCTTTTCAAATGTTGAAAATTTTGTTATTTGTAACCAATAAATTCAATTTCTATGTCTCTATATATGAACTAAGAAGCTTCACAGTAAAACTTATTCATTCACTTACAAATTATTTGCACTTAAAATTTTTAAAAATCCTAGCTGTTCTCTAAGTAAGCATTAAATTTTCTTTCTAAATAAAGATACTAGGCTTGCATGATATGCTTAACAAGGAGAAAACACCATACACAAACATCAAGTGTTCCACATGTTTAAATCACAGATATTATTGTATATTCTTTAAAAGGTCATTTTTAGATGGAAGCATAATTTAAACCTTTTTTTCAAAGAAGCCTTAAAATCACTATGAATAGATTCTCTTTGACTTTAGCAATTTGACACACCAATCCAGGCTGAAGTATCATTTAGAATGTCTAGAGAGAGTGCTTGTGTCCTTCAAATATGAGGGTGATTCTCTTCCATAGTTAGCCACCCTATCCCTGACAATAAAGCTCAAAAGCAAGCTCAAACATCATCACTCAAATCTCTCAGTAGTCTCCCCAAACAAGAAATTGGATGCCAAAACCCATCATATACTTTAACATTTGAGATGAGGAAAACAAATCAACAAGAGATCTACTTGTTGCTTGTCTCCTAGTTATTTTACAAGAAATAAATTAAACCAGTGTCAGAAGATAAGATATCCACATCTTGTTTTGCATGGGAAATTAAGTGTCATGTGCTAAAAGGAAGTCTGAAAATGATGGCATATGAATTCTTTAAAAGGGTGAAAGCTCTCAAAATATTGAACGATCTATGAGACCACCAATATCTCTGTTTTATGAAATGCTATATATTAGGAAAATAGGATGGTAAACATTTGTCCTGCACATTAGGCTGTACTCAGTGGTGAGTATAAAAGAAAACCAGCCATGGGCAGACTAGTTTAAAGGACATGCTTCCAGGTATTCTGTTGTGATGAAAAAGACTTGAAGGTAAGTAGGTTCAGTGATAGCAGTACTACAGATGCTCAGCTTGAGTCAGTCAGCCACACACCTGGGAGGTGAGTATTATTTTTGACAACAGAATTCTAGTGACCATGAGCTAGGGATGCAGGAAGTTCATTCTTAAAATTTTATTTGAACCATGTATTTGTTTTCTCCCACCCTTCACAAAAAGTCACCAGTGATGTCCATCTTGCCAAACCAAAGTCTCATTCTCAAGTCCTCATTTGCTGTGACTCTTAGAGACATTTAATCAATTGATCACCTCTGCCATTGTGAAATACTTCCTCAAGTCGGTTTCTAGGACAGCTGCACACATTCTTGGCCTCCTCCTCCCATACTGGAAGTTCACAGTCTCCTGCATAAATTCTCATCAAAAGCCTAACCTTTTGACATATGAATCTCATATTCTGCTCTGTATGCTTTGATATCTGAGTAAACTTAGACAATGTGCTATGTACATTGCACATGGCCAATAACTGCACAATGTCAGTACACAGTGGACACTCAAATATTTGTTGAAGGAATAAATGAATGTGATCCACTCAGATTGAATACATAAGTGTAAGTGTAAGGTTGACCACCTGAAGATCAAATAGATCCTAACCCTACTTTATTGAGATAAATATAAATATTATCATATTCATCTTTTTGGAATAGGAAGTTGAGGATAGATAGGTCCAGTAACTTGCTCAAAAGCATACTGAGTGTCAGAGCTGGGACATGTTCTCCTGATGTCCAGTCCTAAGACCATGCTCTTGTCTTTGTGCTGTAGTCACTGATAAGTACTGGAGAAAATAAGAGTAGGAACCCTAACTCAGCTTGCTTCTGGTCTTCTGCTCCAACAACATAGTCTTGAGGTTAATATTATCAGTCTATTTTTCTTAAATCTTTATTTTTAGCTAAAATAAAATCACAGACATACAAAACACAAATTACCACACTAAAAACATGAGTGATTTTCATTCACTAATTATTAGTACTGGAAAATAGTAAAAGAAGAGCTGAAATGGAAAAAAATAGAAATTCTCCTTACTCAACACAGAGTTTAGGTACAGGAAAGGGACAAGAAAAAGCTAGAACATCCTTTGTTTACCTAACTGTGCAAATTGGGAAAATGGAAGGAAAGAGAAGCAATGTTCTCCTGTTCCCATATTATAGATAATGAACCCACCCACCAAACAGCTACAGAATTAGAAATGCATTGATTTAGCTATATTGCATTTTCTCTTAAAAAGAAAATCATAAGAATTTTGTGAAATAAAACTGGTGATTCTGCAGTTCATTTGTTTAGTACCTGAATAATTTGCCTTCCATCCATCCCAGAGACATTGCAGTTAGTGTATTCAAGGAATGACTGGAGATAGAGGAGGTGGGGACATTCAATTAATAAGGAAGTCAGGAGGAAAGCAATCTAGGAAAACATTCTTGTCTTTCAGCTATAATCAGGTAGCACAGTTAGGAATACCCTCAAAATTCACTTTCACCATTGAATTACAGGTTTTAATATTTAATTCTTATAGAAAATGGTGATCAAGATGAACTTTAATTCTGAGATTTCATCCAAAAGTTTTACCAAAGGCACCTTCTTCCACCTATAGCAAAAAAGCCATTACATCTCTATTAGGGAGAATAATGTTTGCCACTGCAGGTACCCAGGTTTCTGAGTCACGTTTATGTCCACATCAGTATCACACAAGACATTTAATTTAGTTAATCAAAAGTATTTCCTAGTCAAAAAGAGTGCAGAGAGCTGGCCTAGTGGCTAGAGCTTTGGAATCACATCAATATTTATACTCTCAGTTCAGTTTCTTGGCAAATAAAAGACTCAGCCTCAGTCTCAATATGCTCATTATCTAAATGGAGATAGTCCTTGAAAGGTAGTTTTGAAGATACTGTAACAATTGACTTAAAATGATTAGATTGTCTGGCACTAAGTCAGTTTTCAACAAAGCATGACTGTTATTATTGTCAAAGTTGTTAGTCACTGAGGTGTTCATAACAAAATTGCCTGTAATTTTGTTTTCATTGGTTTCCATTTACAAAAAAGAGATCCATATATGTACAAACAGAACCTATTCTAGAGATTTAGGAATTCATCCACAATCACCTTGTCTTAGTCTATTTTTGTGCTGCTATAACAGAATAACTGAGACTGGGTAATTAATTTATTATGAACACAAATTTATTTCTCACAGTTCTAGAGGTCAGAATGTCCAAGATCAAGGTGCCAGCATCTCTCAAGGGACTTTTTGCTGCATCATCACATGGTAGAAGATGAAAGAGAGAGCAAGAGGAGGCCAAATTTGCCATTTTATAGCAACACTAATCCCACCCATGAGGGTGGGGCCCTCATGCCCTAATCACCTTTTGAAAGTCCCACCTCTTAACAGTGTTAAAGTGACAATTAAATTTCAACATAAGCTTTGGAGGGGACAGACATTCAAACCATAGCACACCTCTAAGTTCTTGTTCAACTTTATTAATCAATAGACCCAAGGAACATTTACTAAGCACCTTTTATGTTCTAAATCTCATGAATCTAGCATCTAGGGAAGGTTCAAAGATAAATATTATAGATTATAGAGATGTAAAAATAAGTTCAAGAATAAAGTAAGCATAATAAAAGAGACATAAATAAAATATTATAGGAATTTAGAGAAGATGATTCTTCTGTGTGAAAGAACCTGGGAAAGTATCATAGAGGAGGTGGCATTTGATCCCAACCTTAAATTAGCACAGAATTTAGACATGCAGAGAACCTGAGGAGGAAATAGTCAAATAGATGGATGATGCATAAGTGATTCCTTCATTTCAAAACTTTCTCATTGCTTTAATCCTTGCAGATCAGCCTTCCTGGTAATGTGAACAATAAATGTGACAACTGAAGGGAAAGGTGGGTGGATCAGATCATAGAAGGCTTTAAACGCTGAGGTTAAATATTTACACTTCATTCAAGCCTTTTGAAGAGAAATTTCAAAAACACTATCCCATACTGAAGTTAAAAATAAAACCTAGAGGTATGGCTGTAAATACAAACACAGAGAGCATGCATGTTGTTAAAGACTAGATGAATGCCTGCAGTTCTTTCTAGCAGTGTTTGAAATGATCAGAAAGAAGGAAGTCTGGAACCCCGGACAGGGTTGGAGGTTATTTCAGTGGGTCTGAAGTAGGGTGATGAAAGCCTGCCCCGAGGCAGAAAGAGACAAGTGAGGTTCCACGGTGATGCCCCAGGACTCTTCGTGAGGTTTTTCTACCTCCCACAAAAACAGGTTAAAAAAATAAAAAGAATTAAATCCATATCCCTATCCATATTTGTACTTCCAGAGGGGTAAACATTTCAGTCTTGAACATATACCTGAAATAAATGGCAAAGTGACTGAAAACACAGTTAATCTGGCAGATTCTCATGCAAGCAAAAAATGGATATGCACAGTCTCCTAAACTGTGTATTCTTTTCCATTTCAATATACTGCCTTTCTGCCTCCAGATTGCCTGGGCCCCCCCCCCCCCCCCCC
>NW_025999968.1:11820756-11915693 GCF_001458135.2 Marmota marmota marmota | reverse complement strand
CCCCCCGCCAGGATTTTTAGTTAACTCCCTCCCCTAAACTTGAAATCAGCTGACAAGTACTGAATTCCTTTCATAGCTGCAACTATCAAGGCATATCCTTCTAACTGGGAATCTGTCCTATTTTGGGGTGAAGACACTTTCCTAAAGAAAGTAATATTAGCTCTATGAGAAATAGCTCTATGTGTGTCTTTTCACTACAGAGACATCCACTGACTACATAACAATATCCAAGGAACACATGAAAGCTTGCGGAATAAGTAAACAGCCTAAAGGGCAGCAAGACAAGACAAATGTTTCCTAATAAAAACATGCAATACACTTCATTACCTGTGAGATACAGAGGTTTTTCTTACAAGATCTCTAAGGTTCAAAAAAATACCATGAGAAATACACTCACACAAAACTATAGATAATATAGAGAGATATAAACACCAGATTCATCATATTTACATTCCCCCACAGCCTGATCATCTCCACCCCACCCTGACTAGACTCTATTATTCATTCAGTTAATAAAATCAGGAACCTGGGAAGCACACTTAATTCATCCATTCCCTTAATCTCTCATACCTAATTAGTAAAACATTTCTGGGTAGATTCTACTAGCTAACTTTTCCTTGCACTTACCTAATATCACCCACTGCTTTTGGTTTTTGTGTTTTATCCCCTCCCCTCTGGTAGGGGATACATGCAAACTCCACCTCATGGCACAAAGGCCCATTAGACACAGGCACAGTACAGCCTTCTCTCCTATTCCTCTGACCCCTGCTTGGAATGCTTCCACTGTGGATGAATGCCAATAAGAAGGCTCAGGGGTCATATCCTCTAGGAAGCCTGCAGTACTCCTGCTGCTACATACTTTTTTTTTTTTTTTTCTTTTTCTTGTACTGGGGATTGAACCCAGGGGCACTTAACCACTGAGTCACATCCCCAGCCTTTTTTATATTTTATTTTGAGACAAGGTCTCGATAATCTGCTCAGGGCCTCACCAAATTGCTGAGGCTGGCTTTTAACTCCTGCCTTAGCTTCCTGAGCAGCTACATGTACCTTCTTAAAGCACTTACTTCATATCCTAAATAGTTTCTCTAACTTACTGGTCTCTACCACTAGGCTTAATAAAGTTCTTGGATTCGGAAACACTGCTTCATCTGTCACAGAGTGAGATCAGCTGACAAGTACTGAATTCCTTTCATAGCTGCAACTATTAAGGCATATCCCTTTAACTGGGAATCTGTCCTATTTTGGGGTGAAGACACTTTCCTAAAGAAAGTAATCAAAACCATCTACAACACACATAATTTATCATCAATATTAACATAATTTTACTATTTAACTGTCTCATTAGCTAATTAGAATTGTCATGACTTTATCATTCAGCTAGCTCCTGCCCAGGAAAATTACATTGCAAGTGATAATATTGTCCATCCCAGGAACTTCAGTGGAAACTATTACGGAACAGTTCATATCCTAAGACTGTAAACAATAAATGTTCATTAAATAAATGTTTAAATATATTACACTGATAATAATAATAGTGTGATCACAGATGAAAGAGATTTATCACCAATAAATATACAAATTAATTAGGGTATATTGTATTCATTCTTTCTTTATGGTGTCTGACAATTCTTCCCACTAGTAAAGGGAATATTTTACTTAGATAACAAGTTGAAGTAAATCATCACATTTTCTGAGCTCTATAAAGAAATATTTTCCAAGTAATCTTTGATCAAAATAAAGGCCTCAAATATTCAATTCCTTTGCTCGAGTTTATGTAGCTACTAATGACATAAGAATTAATAATGAATTTTGGTATACTGAAATGTTTTAGAACAAGAAATAATAACATATGTACTAATTTGTTTAAAATGTTAATCTTGTTAAAAGACAAATCACAACAAATTTAGTTCAAATGTAATAATTGGCTTTATTTGCAACTCTAAAATCAAGCAGCACTTCATCCCTTAAATTGGAATCAGAGTTCGACAGCGCTGAGCAGAAAGAGGTTGGTTTTATAGACAGAAGGGCTACAGAAAGCAGAAACAAGGAACAAAAAGTGGATTGATTATTTCACAGTCATTATCCTCATAAGGTGTGGGCGAGGAGACACAGCATTAGAAAAATAACTGATTTGTTCACTTTGGATCACTTTTTTTTTTCCCTAAGTATAAAAGCAGAGGAAACTTCTTCATTATGCCATTTGAAACCGGCCTGTTTGGGAAATTTGGCTATTATCTCTATCTCCTGATTTCTCAATCACATAACAATTTAGCCTCAGTTTGGGAACATGGATCTTTGGTTTTGATGACTTTACTTTGATTTTCAGTCTGGTCTGTTGGGGCTCCCATGCAGGAGCTTAGTCTGAAGCAACAGCTTCCTATGACTTTTTATTTTATTTTTTTAATTTTTTTTTTTTTTTAGTTTTCGGCGGACACAACATCTTTGTATGTGGTGCTGAGGATCCAACCCGGGCCGCACGCATGCCAGGCGAGCGCGCTACCGTTTCACACCCCAGCCCTTTTGTTTAACACTATTTATCAGGCTTTCATTCTCCATCTCTTTCTCTCGTTTTCCTCAATTCATTTTACCTAATCTCTCATACTTTTCCTGTCTCCATGAATTTTTCTCTCTGCCTTGTAGAAATCACAAATTGCCAGTTGGAACTACCACCTGTTGGTTTCAGCTCCTTCCTCGGGTTGTTCTCTGTACCTTCCAGCTTTTGCTGACACTGACAGTGCTCTGAAAACACTACTTACCTGGGATGCTTCTCTCATACTCCACCATCATCCCTTGATAAATGGCTGATTCCAGGCCTGGGGGAGGAAGCACAAAACCTAGGTCTGGACTGTCCTGTCACATATCTAACCAACAAAGGAACCAAGGGCAGGCAGGGTCATTAACTCAGAAACTGACATAAAGAAACGCCCAGTAGTCAATAATAGGGGAATTTTAATAATACCTATAATGGACTGAAGCACAACAAAAATCCATGAGTTCATAATTATACTAAAAATAATAACTGGTCAACATTAGGGGAGGCTAGGGAATTATTTTATTACTTTAAAAACATGATTTCAAAAATAATCATGCATTTACATGAATTCTACCTCCAGAGCAGCAAACATTAGATGTCAGGAAATTTCTGTTTATAAAAATGTTCTAAGTGATCTCCAATCTTTGCCTTGCATGATAAAGTAACTGGCATTGAACTAATACTTCTGCCAAAAACAACTATAAAACCTGGATAACATATATAAATCAACTGGTTGAAGGCATTGGCAAGAAACCAGTACAGACAGGGCTTTCTCAGTCCCTGAGAGAAGGGAAGCACATATGGTGAGCTCTACATTCATGAAGGGGAATATAGCTTTTTTGCAAATTGTGATGAAGGGGAATATAGCTCAAACTAGAAATGACAGTCTTATTGGACTGAGGATAAAAAGGTCTGAGTTGAGGGCTGCCAAAGTGGTTTGGAATTGAGCCTCAAAATCTCAGACAGGAAAGGAATTGAAAGAAGGATACAAAAGCTACATTCAAATTTCCCTCAACTCATATTAATGTCTCATGTGTTAAGATATAAGATAACACTAGCACAAATAGTGGCAGGTAGGTAAATGGAATTAAACAGTTGAAGGCTTTTAGACTGTAACTGGTAGTTACTAATTTAAGATAGATTGAAATGGGACATGGACATATAGATTATAATTAAATGGAAAGCACTAAAATGATGATTTTTAAATTGACAACTAAAAAAGCCAATAGTGGGAAAAAAGAGTAATAAACAATACCTTGTTAATTTAAAATAATTAAAGTATGGAAAAATTAAGGATCAAGAACAGATAGGAGACATGAAAATCAAACAGAAGTTGACAGACTTAAACTCAACTATTTGAAGTTATATGAAATGTAAATGGTCTAAAGAATTAAAAGACAAATGAAAAAGCACTAAGATCTAACTATATACTCTTATAAGAAATTCATTTTAAACACAAAGTCACAGGAAAAAAGTAAAATCAGAAAGTAGATACCATGTAAAAGTTAAAACAAAAATTTTAAAGTTAGTATTAGCTTGAATACCAAGAAAAGTAGACTTTAAGATAAGAATAACTAGAAAGAGATAGATATTCCAAAATGACAAAAGAATCCACTGTATAGGAAGATAAAATATTCCTAACTCGGAATAATCTAATATATAAAGGCAAAGGAAACATATCCACAATCATAATTGGAACTGTTATAATAGACAGAAAAAGCAGACAAAAAAAATAAAACATAAGAATACAGAAAATTTAAACGACACTATAAACCACTTTAACCTAATTGATATATGGATAACATTACAGCCAACAACCACAGAGCACACTTTTTTTTTTTCAAACACATGTAGACATTTACAAAAATAGACAAAAGCAAATCTTAACAAGTTTAAAAAGTTGAAATCATAGAGGACATTTTGTGACCAGAGTGGGATTAAACAAAAGGTCAGTGACATAAAGATAATTAGAAAAATTCCTTAATGTTTGGAAATCAAGCAATATACTTCTAAGTAACTTATGAGTAAAAGAAATACAAGTTCTTACAAATTGCACTCATAAATTAATTTTCTTTTGAGTTACCCACTTCACAGATCAGCATTTGGAAAACTTGAGATGAAGCTTATGGGTGTGCTCCTTTTTTTCAATCTAAAATAGACTTTTTTCCAACTACATTTCCAGCAACTACTGGGTTTATATTTGTAAAGAACTGTGAAATAGCTAAGACTTTTCTCTATGTGCTGCCCAACACCTTAGTCGGCCACAGCTTTAAGCATGCTAGATGAGAACACAAGATTTCAGAATCAGAGAAAGAAAAAAAAAAAAGAAACCAAACAAACCAAAACAAAACAAATAACAACAACAAAAACAAACCTTGATTTCTCATACCACCGCAGTCAGCATGAACTTCTAGCTTGCATTGATTCCCCTGCCTCCCAAATCCCCCAGGGATGACATGGAGCATCTCAGGTAATCATAACTCACTAGGGTGACCACTTCTTCCATTTCCCAAGACTAAAGCATTTTCTGGAATTCAGCATTTTCTGTGCTATAATCATGCCAGCCTCAGGCAAACTAGAAACTAGAACTGGTTAGCCTGTGCACACAGGGATTAGATAGTAGGTGAGAAACTCTGAATTTTGAGAACAACAGACTTTTAAAGGCTTCTGCCAGCAAAGCTACCTACCCTCTGTCCTGGAAAGAGACATTACCTTTATTGCCCTGGACGGCAAACAAATCTGCACTTTACCTTGGATGGAGACCTTTTATCTTCCAAGGCAGTTTACCATGTAAACACACTTGAAAAGATATTCCAGAACAAAAACTGTCAATGTGTCTGCTTAGAAGATATGCAGAAATACAAGAGATCTATGGAGAATTGCCTCCCAACAAGACTTTTTATAAAATTATGGTGCAAAAAGTAAATAAAATTATAGAACAACTATAGTACAATCATCCTTTACTAATCTGTATCCTGGCTTTGAAAATGAAAATCCCATCTTCTTTCATAGTTGGACCAACTTTCTCCTTTACTAATCTGTATCCTGGCTTTGAAAATGAAAATCCCATCTTCTTTCATAGTTGGACCAACTTTCTCTTGTTAAAAACCCAGTATACCTAATTAAAATAAATAAATCAGTTAATTTTAAAAACCAGTATAATTCTGCAATCTGTATACGGGGTAGAAATGGGAGTTCATAACCCACTTGAATCAAAGGTGTGAAATATGATATGTCAAGAACTATGTAATGTTTTGAACAACTAATAATAAAAATTTTAAAAAATAAAATAAAATAGCCTTCAGGGTCAAAAAAAATAAAAAATAAAAACCAGTATAAAATGTTTGCTCACTATTTTTTAGTAGGAAGTTTGTGATAAAACCTCCTAATTATACTGAAAGAGATAATCTGTTTTAGTCGCTTTTTCACTGCTGTGACTAAATGACCCAACCAGAACAATTGTAGAGAAAGAAAAGGTTTTTTGGGGGGAGCTCACAGTTTCAGAGGTCTCAATCCATAGACAGCAGTCTCCATTCCTTGGGGCTCAAGGTAAGGCAGAATAACCTGGTAGAACAGTTTGGTGGAGGGAAGTGATTCACATAACCATCAAGAAGCAGAGTGAGAATTCCACTTGCCAAATACATATATATATATAGATAGACAGACAGATAGATAGATAGATAGATATAGACATATATGTATATCCATCCCAAGGCCATGCCCTCATGCCCTACCTCCTCCAGCCACATCTCACCTGCCTTCAATTACCACTCAATTAATCCCCTTAGGTGATTAATTCACTGATTGGATTAAAGCTGTCATGATCCGATCATTTTTCCTCTAAACTTTCTTGCATTGTTTCATACATGAGATTTTGGGGGACACCTCACCTCCAAAACATAATATAACCTATCTCTCAAGAGTAAGCTGCTATTTTATCTCAGTACTGAAGACTTACTAATCAAGAGATATTTGTTTCTACTGTCTTGATCATCCAAGACTATACTCACTAATCTCTTATCTTGCATTTACTAAAAGAGGCTAGGGCCCTGAATTTAGGAATGGGGAGGAGAGAATCAGAAATAAGACAAAGAAGAATTGTGTTCTTGGTGGATGAAGTAGATGCTAGATATTAAATGGGAGCTTATGGAAATGTGGACAATTTCCCTGAGTTTGGATCAGCCTGTAGATTCTAATGGCTCATATTAACTGTAATAACTCAAATATCATTGTTTTCCTCACTCCAACCAGGAGCATTTCTAGGAGTACTGGAAGATGTTTCACAAATACTCTCCAACTCCTGTCTTACTGTGGGCCATCTCTTACCTCTGGGCACCCACTAGAACACCACAGCCCAAGACCTGGATCCCCAAATACAAAGCCTCCTCATATTGTGTGACTGTATTAGCTTTCTATTGCTGCACAACAAATTAACACAAACTTTCTCATGCTTCTGTAGGTTGAAAGTTTGGCATACCTCTATTAAGTTACAGGCTTAGAGTTTCCTAAGGCTGAAATCAAGGTGTCCACTGGATGGACCGGGCTTTTATTTGGAGGCCCTAGAAAAGAATCTGCTCAATCAGGTGGTTGGCCAAATATGAATTGATGTCCATCTTTCCTTGCTGACTGTCAGGCAGGGGCTGCTGTCAGCTCCTTAACCCACCTGCATTCCTGGGCACAAGGATCCTTCATCTTCAATCTAGCAATATTGCATCAATTCCCCCTGTGACTTCCTCTTTTGTTCCTACCTACAGGAAACTCTCTGCCTTAAAAGAGCTGATCTGATTGAATTAGCCCCACATGGACAATCACCATACTTTAAGGGTAATTAACTTGGGATTTGAATTACATCTGCAAAATTCCTTCAAAGGAGTATCTAGATTAGTTTTTAAATGAGTAACCAAAGGCCAGAAATCTTGAGGTGAGGGACAACTTTAGATTCTGACCCACCACCATAACCCCAATATCCCATTCTAGGGAAGGATCATTTGTACATCTAGAGAGTTGTTGGAAAAATCAAATCTTGGAGGTTTATGCACAGACCCATTGTTCTCCACAGCATCAAAATCCAAATCCAATGGGGTGTTGACTACAAGTTAAATCAAAGTACAAATTTTGATGCTATTTTGGAATCACATCCACCCTAACAACTAAGGCTTTGTTACAGGGCTAAACTCCTCCTCTCTTAGGACAAATACTTCCTAAGAGAAATCTCTTCAGTCTTTCAGGAAATAGTCTTTTGGTGAGTTGGCCTTACCAGAACAGCAAATGTGCCAGATGTGACTGAATTTTAGTTTGGCCTACAGCCTGTTTTCTTGCTACATTTATGTACTATTGATATGGAATCTCCAAGCGTTTTGTCCATCAGAACATTGACTATACCGAGCTGCTGCTCTCTGAGAAGCAGCTAAATGTCTGAGCAGCTAAATGTCTGACTTGTAGTTTGAGATAAATGGGGATTTATGCTTCCCTAGTTTATGTGCTTCCTCAAAGGACAAGCCTCAGGGTTTTTTGTGCTTAGAAAGGGTAAAGGCAAAGTACCATTTAACCAAATATATTTCCCGAAAGAACAAGGTGAGCAATTTCCAGTGTTCTACCCACAAGGTCCACAGGTCCAGAATCAAATTTAAAAATAAAAGTAAAAAGTAGGGCTTATTTTCAAAGTATGACACAGACAATGGAAGAATGAAAGCAGGAATTCTCATGTTTGCATTATGGGAAGGGACACATTCGTCATCTCCTTTCACTTTTTTTCCAATTTGCTCTAAACACATGGACAGCCTGTGAACTCTGACTGAATTATTAAGGAGCTAGGAAAAAATGTAAGAGGGAAAGTTCAAGGCCACCAACTTTTTTCAACTTTGGTCACAGATTATAAGGTAAACTCACTATTGGCAGAAAGTAATTCCAAAATGCAGGACTTAGTACTAGCATCCAAGCTACCTAATATATATCAGGGTATTTTTTTTCTTCACAGTCTAATATCCACATCATTCTGTTCATTGTTTAACAATAAGAAAAACTTTATCTTGTGTCTTGACTTCCGAAAAAGATGTGGAAAATGGCCAAAATAGGTTGGTCCAAGTTTTATATGTTCTTAGGGAGTTGTTCCATTAAACCAACCACTCAACAAACAGTTGATAAAATGAACCAACAAAAGCAATGGGGAATTTAATTTCAGGTTTTTATTTTTCCTTTATGTGTCTTAAGATTATTTAGGTGGGAGAAAATTATTAATATAAAGAGAAACATCTGGGCTGAGGTTGTAGCTCCATGGTAGACAGCTTGCCATGTGTGAAGCTCTTGGTTCGATCCTCAGCAACACATAAAAATAAATAACATAAAGATATTGTGTCCATCTACAACTAAAAATATTTGTTTGAAAATAAAGAGAAACGTCTTTTAGGTTTATATTATCCAACTCCCCTCCCCCCCCCAAAAAAAAAAACTAATAAAGGATTCTGAGCAAGAAACAGGTTATATTTTTATGTTCAACTCAGGAAAAATGAAAGAATCTTAATAAGACTTTGTTTTGAATTCCATAATCTCAAGTCAGAAATAAATTAAAACAAATGGATACATGGAAAAAGGGAGACTATTTCTCCCTACATATAATTAAGGTAATAAAATGAACTTTCATAAAAAGAAAGTTCAAATCAAATCTAAATCATTGGCAGATAAATATATATATATATAAATCCTTTCCATATTTAGCCATGGCTTCCAAAAATATATGCAAGTATTATATTTTGGGTAAAATGAGAGATAACCCAAATCACATAGTCTTAGCTTCTGTTAATCATAAAGATAAAAATAGTGCTATAAGTGTGACTTCTGAAAACTACGAAGAGAACTCTGGGATATAATTTTAAATGTTAGGACTTGAAGTCAAGTACACCCCTATTTGGTACTTAATTCATATCCTTTTAGACTTCATGGCCATGGGCACTTTTCTTAGCTTCTCTGGGTCTCAGTTCCTTTATCAGTAAGGTAAAAATAACACTTTTCTTGTTCTTTCATTGCTTTTGTCTTTCATGGCCTCCCTTCATTCATTCTGTTTTAAAATAGTATGGCAGAGACTGGCTAGATATTTCCCAAAATGTGTTTCTTATTGCTGGGCTAACAGCTCAACTACATTTCCCAGCAGCCATATGTCTGGGTGATCCTTGTGACCTGCTTCTCTGAAAACACATAAGCAGAAGTGATGTGTCTCATACAGACCAAAGCAATTTCTTTTCCCTTTTCAGGGTAATCTTAGAAACTACATATCGAAGAGGG
This sequence comes from Marmota marmota marmota, assembly GCF_001458135.2. Lineage (NCBI taxonomy): Eukaryota > Metazoa > Chordata > Mammalia > Rodentia > Sciuridae > Marmota > Marmota marmota. Next base: position 11,905,882 of record NW_025999968.1, on the reverse strand, counting down.
CAGAGATATCATAGAGAAAGCCTGAGTTCTTGGGTCACCATTTGGAAGAGAGCTGCCTGACCAGGAACATCTATAATGACTCTGCCCAGGTGGAAAATAAACTTATACCATAATAAGTCACTGAGATTTGGGGGTTGTTTCTTACAGCAGTATTATTTTCCCTTCCACAGAAATTGCCGAGACAAACTGAGACATGGCTATAAGAAAAATATGAAATATGTGTCACTAGCTCACCAGTTGGACAGTGGGGAGTAAGAACACAGCTATGACAGGTGAAGTACCTAGAGAGCCATCTTATACGGTGACATAATATCTGCCATGAAGTGGGAAGCACCCCATGTAACCACTTGGCATATGGATATAGGGGAAGAGGTTGGAAAAGAGAGAATTGCTCACGTTTATTGGTTGTTACTGACTGCTGGAAGCAAGATATTACAAAAAAGAAGTGAGTTCAGGGAAAGACTAATCAATTTGGAAAAAGAAAATTAAAGGGAATAAGGAAAGTACAGAAAGCCATGGGCTTGCTGGGTAGAAAAAACTATTTTTGTACTCCAAATCATAGAAAATTAGATTTAAAATGAGAGACGAAGCCTAGTGCCCTATTGAATAGAATGACTCAGCCTCCCAGCAAAGAGCATATCTAGAGCATGGTCTTCCCACTCAAGGCTGATAGCTCCACCGTCAAGCTGAGTGGGTAGGTTGGGGGGTAGGGGAAACACACTTGAGAACTATATCTAGGAAAAAATTGGGGGGTTGGTGGGTACATGGAAATGACTAAAAATGAATAGGTAGGAAGCTACTAAATTTTTGAAAGAAATATATTACCATGTATCAGGAGTCAGAAATAGAAATGTTTGACTTTTAAGTCTTATAAAAAGCTTGGGTTTCCAACTTCCCCAAGCAAGTGAAGTTCTGAAAGTTGTGTAATAGCTGAGGAGTGCTCTCTCCTAAACCAAGTTCAGAGGAGGCCATGGAAAATAATAAACTTGGAGGAACTTGCTAGAAAGAAAAGCCAGGGGCCACAGAAAGCAATAGACAGGAGATCCTCAAGAACAATGGAAATTGGCTCCAATGGATAGACTTCTTCCACCCCACAGAAGCAGATCCTCACAGGATTGGTTCAGTGAGAGTTTAGAATTGCTATGGCTTAATGATTTTCGTGTGTCTTCTGTTCTGCCAGGATTTTTTTTTAACAAAAATGTTTATATAATTATCCTACTACTGAGTGTTGGAGGAGGAGAACAGCAAACTAATAACTTGTCCTTATAGATCATGGGCTGTAGGACTAAAGGAGAAAATTTCCCATCGCCTTGACATCCTAACCTTGAGTTAGAAGCAGTGACAGGATGAAATCTTGGATTTTCTACCAGGGAAAAGAGTGAATATCTTGTATGTGTGAGAGAAAGCACGAAACCTATATTTGAAGACCAGAAGTACAGACTGCAGAAATTGACTCAGAACATATAAAATACTTTTTCTTCTCCTGGACACAGAACTAAACTACACTTCCCAGTCCTTTTGCATGTAAGATGGTAACATATGGCTAGCTTCCACCAGTATAATGTCAAGAAAAGTGATGTGCCTCTTCCCACCAGAGGCAGTTGAAAGCACATGTTTCTTCTTTATACTATCTATGCCTCTGAGTGACAATGGAATCCTTTGGTAAAGATATCAATACTATGAGGGAGAAAAGGCCTGGATCCCTGATATGTCTTGGAGGAGAGTCATCCAGGAAAACTGGATGCCCAACATCTGCATTAGAGTTATGTGAATGAAAAAACTGTTATGGTTTAGATGTGAGGTGTCCCCCAAAAGCTCATGTTTAAGATAATGCAAGAACATTCAGAGGGGAAATGATTGGGAAAGGAGAGCCTTATACTAATCAGTGGATGGTAACTATAAGCAGGTAGGGTATAACTGGAAGAGGTGAGTCTTGGGGGGTGGGGCATGCCTCTGGGGTACATCTTTTGTTCTTGGCAGAGCTCTCTGTACTTCCTGGTGCCATGTCCTGAGCTGCTTTTCTTTGTCACACACTTCGGCCATGATATTCTGCCTCACCTCAGACCCTGAGGAATGAAGTTAGACATCTATGGACTGAGATCTCTGAAACTGTAAGCCCCCAAATAAACTTTTCCTCTTCTACATTGTTTTTGTGAGATCTTTTGGTCACAGCAGGGAAAAAAAACTGACTAAAATAACAACTTTTATTGCGCTATGCCATGCGAGTAGCAAATTGTCCATTACTCTGCTAGTAGTCTCTGTAAAGGATAGCTTTTACCCCATCAGAGTTGATGGCCCCAGGATAGTTACCTGACCAAATTCTCTTTTCGACAAATTTGAAGGTAGAACATGTTCTACCCTCAAATTTGTCGAAAAGAGAATTTGCCAAGAAAAGCCAAGCTATAAATTGATTTGTTACAAGGGGCCTTAAATGACAATTCAGTACCATGAGGAAGATTAAGTTACAGAGAAGCAGAAAAGCCATGAAAAATAAACAGACAAAAACAAAAATAAGAAAGAAGATAAGTTTGCAGGGATGAGCAGGAAAGCAGGTCAAACTTGAAGAGAAGAGGGGAGCCATAAATATACAGCCCTATGTGGCAACCATGGAGGCGCTCTGTGTAGATCTCTCATTAAAAAAGAACTTGTGGACTGTTAGTGTCTCCAGGATGTGCCTCAGCCTTGGAACTGAGGTTATGCTCTTCTCAGTAACCTTGGTCAATGGCTGAGCACACTGGGTAGAAGGAACTGCCATTTATGCCTGATGTGAGACTTCTCCTCCAGTGGTCTTTGCTCCAGGGGCCCCAGGTGGATTGTTTAAGACTGTCAGATCCACTCCATGGTTTGAGGCTCCCTCTGCCCTTTCTGACGTTATCATTTTCTTTCAGGAGGGACAGATCAGCATCATGATCTAATGGTTTTTCCTGCCCTTTCTTTGTTCCTCTCTATTTTATCTCTTATAGCCATGCTCTCCAAATAAACCTCTAGCCCTTCTAAGTTGACTTCAGTGTTGCTTTCCTGCTTTCTAAGCCTAAAATCAAATTAAGATATTTAAAGTCCCTGGGTATTAAAAAGATTATGGTGGCCCTATCTGTAACTGTAAATATAAACAACGTTTCATCTTAAAATAGATCTGAAGAATTTCAACAAAATTCTGATGGTATGATAATGACTATCATGATGATTTTGATCGTGATTACTTTTTAAAATATGAAATTTTGAATTATTCCATCCCCCCCAAACATCCCTAATTTACTTGAACTTTAAACACATGCTCAATATACCTATTGAGTAATTGAGAATTGCTTATGCCTCACTTTGGGCTCAATCCTCATCCTAATGGGGTTAGAGTATAAAATGAATTAAGACTGGAAAATGGAATGGAGTTAGTATTAGTTATCTATTCCTATGCAATAAATTACCTAAAATTTAGAAGCTCAGAACAACACATTAATTAACTCAAAATTTCTGTGGGTCATGAATCTACACATGGCTAACTGGGTCATCTGAGTCTCTCCTTGGCTATGTCCATATGTGGGTTAAGAACCCTTCAAGGCTGAGTAACCACTTTGAAAGTGTGAAGTGATTATATGGAATATGCTTATGTATTAACACCATGCATATCAGTAAGTCATATTAAAACTGGAAGTTGTGGTCACATTCCACAATAGAGTTCCTTTTCTTGGTACTCTGAGATAACCCCAATGTGGTCCCTACCTCCGGGTTCTCAGTTCTTTCCACCTCCTCCTCAATATAATCAACAGAATATGAAAGCATTGAGAGCATATGACTTCTGTGATTAACTTAAAAAAGATTGGGAACCTCACCCTGCTAGTTGACTCTCTTAGTTGAGTTCTCAGCTTGCAGCCTTTAATGAAGTGAGGTGCCACGTTAGAGAGGTCCACAGAGTAAGGAATGGATGATGGCAGCCTCTGGCCAAGAGCCAGTGAGGAACTGAGGCCCTCAGTACAGCAGCCAATTAGCTGTCAACAATTAAGTGAGCTTGGATGTGAATCCCACATGTCTGAGAAAAATGATCCCCTTGTATACCCACCCCTTGGCTGCAGTTTTACAAGCCATGGATGCTATACTTTTGCCTAGAAGCAGACTTAAATACAAGTGAGGACTAGAGAAATAAAGCAAAACATCCTAAAGGCCTCCAAGGTCTTGACACCCAATGCTTTGAATGCCAAAGTAAAGAAATTTATTGAAAGTGAATGAAAGACAAGTAACCATGGCTCCTTTAAGATGGTTGAAAGCTGCATAATCAGTGATACATATAATTGCCTCAGCAGATTTCTGATGCTGCTACCAAGGAAACTACAGCAAAGAGGTATTAGTTCCAGGTCCATGACAATTTCCTCCCTTTGCGCAACAGGAAGATGGGGTAGGGTAGTTTTATGTTAACCAGTGTTAAAGTTCCATTGATTCATTGTTGTTGTTGTTTTCACTGTTCTAACGGCATATGGAGTGATAATGGGTTCTCTTCTAAAACACATGGTACTCAGTCCTTCACATTTTGAAACCTACTTGGCAGAGGTCAGGAAAGCCCGGACACAAGGTAATGTTAGGGAGAACAAAGCCACTAATAGGACAGAAAAGCAAAATGTCACTTGATCTTGCTTTCTACTTTGAGCAGATAGGGAAGTGCACTGCATTACTTCTGACCTTTTGAATTTTAAGCAACTGTCAGAGAAGTTAATATAGAAATACATGGTTTGTAGCCACCAAGCATTTCTATCAACATCTGTTTCTTGATCCTTCTATTTTAGCTTTTTCTATCACTATGAAGAAATATCTTCCACCAATATGAAGAATGTTTTGGCTTTAGCTAATTCACACATTCTTGTTACCTACTGAAAAAAAAATTCTGATTTTTCCATTAGTACTTGGATAATTCTGCCCATTGACAGGCCCCATGGGTTCAGAAATTCAGAGTGTGTGCCAGTGGGACAAAGTTCCCACTTATGGAATAATTTTGAGCACTTCTAATCACAGTGTGTCAAGCAGAAGATATGATGGCATCCTGGAGTGACTCTTGATCTCACCTGGTCCCCACTGCCCCTGCTCTTCTACTCCTCACCTGTTTTCTTGATTAAGGGGATACATGTTATACATGGTTTTGTTGTTGTTATTGTGTTTGGTTTGGTTTGGTTTGGTTTGGTTTTGGTTCACCTTCCCGTCTCATTTCCACTGGTAGATGGCAGGCATTGATTGGGATTTACTCTTCTCAATAGTCAAAATTTCAGGAGACCACAGACACCTCCTCATATGTTTCTTCCACAGTCAGGGAAAGTTCCACTGAAAGATTCTGGTGCAGCAGAAGAAAAACATCTCTGCTTTTCCTCCAGAGGACTATTGTTCTCTGGCACCACTGATGCCCAAATGTATACTGTTGAGAATGCAAAGGATGTTTAAAATAACATATATATTCAAAGTATGTGCTTCTTAACCACAGAGTGGAATTATTTGAATTATATCAGTGTACAAATAAAACAATCCTCCTAAATTTGTTTCCAAAAGCAAGATTCTTTCTTAAAACAACATAAGACAAAAATTTAAAAACATTTTTATCAGTGGGTTGAATATTATTCTACAAAAAATAGGATAATTATTCTTGGTATATATTCATGTACTTTTTAGAATTTCTTCTAATGTGTTACAGATATTTCTCTAAAAAATCTGGGGGTTTTTTCAATGTAATAATATTTAAATCTTTTTGTAAAATTGCCTCCAATGTTCTTAAAGCTATATCTTATGACTATTGAAATTGTTAAAATCTTTATTGAAAAAGGAACAACTTCTAAATCCAATGGAACACTGAGACATCAGTATATACCAGGAATTTTCTGGGAAAACTAGAACAATATGTACATCCTAACTAGAGAACCAGAGACAGATATAGGGATGTATTGATTTCACACACAGATGTCAGCCTGCCTCGGAACTGGAGGATATCACCTTTCTAATGATGAAGCAGCAGAAGAGGAAGGCAGGGAACATCAATTATGAGAAAACAAATGGCAGTTTCACATGGAGCCACTGCTGACTTCAGATGTGTTTTGTCTTCTAATTGCAATGCTGTCCTATTTCCTTCTTAAGAAATGAGTAAATTCCTATTTCCAACCTTTGCAGATAATTTTCCCTTGAGAAAAACAAAGCTTCTGAGTAATATTCAAAACAAACCAGGGAAAAACGCATATATCAGAGAATTACATTAAAACCCCACACAAAATAATGCTGAGGAATGTGTTTTAGAAGGAGTTAGTGTCCCTACATCAGGATCTCTCTTCTTAAGTCAAAGTGTCTCCAAGAGCAATAGTACAAGGCCATGCTGGGGGAAACAGATGCAACTTAAAAAAAGAGGAAACTTAGTCACAATTACTGCTTCTTTTTTATTCTTCAGGGGAGAATCCAAGTGGAAAGCAGGCTTTTTCTGGTTCAGACGGAAGAGTGCTTTCCTCATGTCATATTCTCAGTTTTTCCCGGAGGTTAGCAGTACAAGCTCATAAACACACTCCAGAGGGTCCCCATTAACACAGCCTAACGTGGTTAATCAGATTCATAAAAACAGACCAAAGAGAAGTGGATAAGATCAATTATACATTGATAATTCTTAATAGTGATAAGCTGCAGTTATCATTGATAATATCTTTGAATCAGTATTTTTATTTTCTCAATATGCTCCCAAAACAGGGATTATTTTTCTAAAGAACCACAAGAGGGAGTATTCTTACTTCTTTGTCATTGTCTGTCTCTGATACTGAATAGACATTATCCTTACGTTTCTTTAAAAATAATAAGATATATTATTAAATATGAGGCAAGCTACTTTATATTCATCTAAAATCTGAGTGATTATCTACTTGTCTTTCACTGATTCATGTTTATTATATCGAGTATATTCTTGGCCATTCGTGATAAAAGAGAAAACGTGCTAGTTCTTTCTCTTGTGTTTATTATCTGGGGATTATGAAGGAGTATTTCTCAGTTGTGTTCAGCAAGTAAAAGATAGAAATGGGCAATTCTCTCTGACTAGGAGGAAGAGACTCAGTTATCTAGAAAAGATGAGACTCCTGGTTCACCCTGATCACTTCCTACTCCATGAAAGGCTAAAAGCAAACCACAAAGATGATTCTGTCAACTTTCATCACATGCCTATATGATAAAGAGGTGATAACTAACAATTTCCTCAATAACCTAAGTGTAGTAAGAATCAGGAAACTATTGGTCTTCTATAAGATACCACCATTGACCTTCTTAGCCCAATAAATTAACACTAACTGCTAAAACAAAACAAGCCAAAATATCCATGAATTCTCTCTCTCTCTCTCTCTCTCTCTCTCTCTCTCTCTCTCTCTCTCTTTCTCACACACACACACACACACACACACACACACACACACACACTTTCTCCTTCAGGTCATTGTCTGATGAGAGCTGGGTAACCAGTATGACACACTCTCTTCTAAGTGTGTTAGCCTAAAACAAACAGAGAGAGACATATTCTCAATAATTAAAAAAAAAAGATATTTATTTGGGAGTAGCAGAGCATTGCATGATAATACATGTACTGTAGTAAACCAGAGGCTTATTCAAAGAGACAAGGGGAAGTTTGTAAGGACAGAAATGAGGAGGATGACATCAGATATTTTGAAACAATAATCCTTGGTCACAATGATTGAACAATTTTATGTTTATTATCAGTGTCTCTCCTCAAGTAGGACATCACTCTGCTTTTTGTCTCAGGGCTTTCTCCAAAGTCTTGGAAGGTCACTCAACAGATTCACAGGTATAGCTCAAAAGTGCAGAGGGGCTAATAATGGCAGAGATCACACTCATACATGCTCAACAGATTCGTTGATGTAAGCAGACCAGTTTCTAGTTCTTTAGTAAGACAATTCCAAGACAAAGCTTCCTCAAAGTTCACAGATTGAACTGGGTGCCAATTGTTTTCAGCCAAACCCAATACAATACTACACCATTTATTGACTTTTTTCTTTCCTGTCTCATTCATCCAACTCTTCCTTCTATTTACTGGGATTATCCCCAAATAAACTACCTGCACCAAGTCATCATGTCAGCTTCTGCTTCTTAAAAAACAATTTAAAAGTTGGTATTGGAAGAGGCTCTAGAAAAAAGCCTCCTGGTATGAGATTTTCAAACTGAGTTACCAGAGAGTCAAATAGTCACTGCCACACACAGCATGTGTGGGAAGAGGGACTCACTCCTTGTATGCTGTGGCATCCCAATAACTAAGATTCTCATCTATGGTATATTGGGATACTGTAAAGGTAAAATGAAAAACACTAGCATACATGGTATCTCTAATATTAGAGTGGTATGGGGACAAATGTCATTAAAAGAATGGTGTATATAGGTATAACCCGAGAGTCTCAAACACTGAACTTCTCCTGAATACTTTGTATCATCAAAAGTAGTCTCCAGGGGCTGCAGTTGTGGCTTAGTGGTACAACGCTTGCCTAGCATGTGTGAGGCACTAGGTTTGATTCTCAGCACCACATATAAATAAATAAAGGTCAATCAACAACTAATAAAATATTTTTTTAAAAAAAGTAGTCTCCACCTTTTGCTAGAGAAACAGCCGGCTATTTCCAGGAGACCCTGCAGTGTACATGCTCGAAAGATAATGCTTGTGTTCTTTAGGATCTTCCCCCACCTTCCTTCATCAACTGCAGGTCTACAAAGACCTCAGTATAGCCCATGCAGGGAATAATAGTTCTTGCTACAGGAGTAAATAATTTATAGAAATATTTGCAAATATTAGCCTATATGTACCAGTGAAAGTTAGAGGCAGATCTTGAGAGTAAAAGACCTCAGAATAGAGAGCATCATATAAACCTGACTGAAGGGAAATTTATTAACATAAGTGTACTCTCTCAGAATTTAATGTCCTGGCATGGACACATGCAGCCATTTCTCACATGTTGTTACAATAGTTCTTTGAGTTTGGACATCACACTGTCTTGTAGTAAATGAGGTAGAGATGACAGACTTTGTGCAGTGAATAGATGAACCCTAGAGAACCCTATGGAACAAAATGATTAGGGAAAGAGGCATCTTTAAATGATTTAATTATATAAAATAGGAGAGCCAACTATTTATGTTCCATGGAAAGTGAAAATGAGTCCTTCTCTAGGAAAATAACGCATGCATCAGGGCTGGGAACACCAGTATCAGTGAAAAGCTCAAAGATGACTCCCCTTTACAACAGAAGATGCTATCTTGGGATTACAATCCTTAATATCAATGGAAATGGTAAGATTGCATAATAATGGAGAAAAATTGGTAGAACTTGACAATCAAAAGCAACATTTATATATAACTACCATAACAGTGAAGGTCAGAATGGCAAATAGTTTACCTTGATCCATAGAGATCTATGGATGCAAGGCATCCAAGAAGGCAAAAACCAAAATGAAACAAAGCAAAATCCAACAACAAAACCCTCTGATTAAACCTGTCTCTGGTAGCCTACCTATTGCCTGCCAAATATCTATTTTCCTCTTCCTGCTATACATAGCATGCAATTACTTTTCAAAAGAAAGAATTCAAATAGCATTAGCTCAATACATCAAGTTCATTATAAATTTTTAAATTACCAGATAATAAAATGAATAGATGTATATGTAGGTCATCTGGTAAGTGGCAAAACTTCCACAATGAGAAAAAAAAAAAAGACAGCTCTGCTCAGCTTCAACAGAAATGCTCACCTTCTATTTCACAAGATCCTAGATGCCTTTTGCTATATGACAAACCTCTTCAAAACCTAGTGGCTTAAAATAATACAACATTTATATTTCTCAGGTATCCAAAACTTGACATGGCTTGGCAAAGATAATCTGTCTTTGCTTCAATTGGCATTGACTGGATTACCCTGAAGCCTGGGAGAGGAAATAATCTAAAATTTTGAATCAAGTATTATTATCTGGGACTGTTATCTATAGGTAACATCTCCATGTTAAACCGAACTTCCTTACAAATGGTGGTTGGGTCCAAAGGCAAGCACTCTGCCAAAATGAGCCAGTATATTGCCTTTTACAAACCTTACCTCAGAAATCATGTACATTAGTTCTTACTAGAAGTAAGATTGGTCTTCTTTAATGAAAATGGAAATAGTTTTCACCTTCTGATCAGATGAGTGTCAAAGAACTTGCAGGAAGATTTTGAAAATACAAGTTTTCCCTCTGGTAAAAAATTAGTTATATTCCTCCAACCTGCAAAATATACTTATCCCCTTCCAAGATCTTCAAAGTCTCACATAGTCAAGATCAAGAATCCTGACATCTAAGTTAGGTTCAGCAGTGGATGAGCTCCTCAAATGAAGTTCCTTAATTATAGCTCCTCAAACAAAAGACACATTATATATGCATCCAGATACCATAAGCATAAAAAAACTGCTTTAGATATTCATTCAACAGTTGGGAAATTAGGCATATGTCATCAATAGCAATTATGACACATATTTAGGTACATGTTGCAAGTTTCTTTTTTTTTTAATTTTTAATGTTGGTTGTTCAAAACATTACATAGTTCTTGATATATCATATTTCACACTTTGATTCAAGTGGGTTATGAACTCCCATTTTTACCCCGTATACAGATTGCAGAATCACATCAGTTACACATCCATTGATTTACATGTTGCCATACTAGTGTCTGTTGTATTCTACTGCCTTTCCTATCCTCTACTAGGTCTGCGTTCTGTCGCCTGGGAATTATTCTCCGCATCCCTTAGCTCCACCCTCGGGACTCCTAATCCTTTTTCTCCCTTCCTCTAACATTTCTAGAGGCCAATATTAGCATCTGAGTAGTTTTCTCAGTATTCTTACTCCTTGCTTCCTGTTGGAAAATAATGGCTTGGGGTTGTTGAGAGCCACAGTTTAGTCAGAAATACGCCTGGCATTTTTGCCAGAGGGAATGGTTGAAAGGTGACCCTGCCTGGCATTTTTGCCAGAGGGAATGGTTGAAAGGTGACCCTGCTCCGGGATTAGGGGAGCTCCGGATTAGGGTGGATCCTGCTGGGAATAGGGCAGATGCTGCTGCCTGGGGGCGCCCACTACTTTGGAGTTCCCGTTGAGTTCTCACGGGGTTCCAAGAGAATTGGCCTGCGGAGCCCGGAGGAGGGAATGTGTTCCCGGGAAGTGTGTGTAGAGTGCTGGTGAGAGTTTGGGAATAAAGAGTTGCTGTTTGAACCTACAAAGGCTTTGTGGCGGCTCAGTTATATTGTGCCCAGCCAGATTGCGGCATGAGGTCTAGAAGCCCCTGCCCCAACACTTTTTTCATTCTGTATAGTCTTTATCACTTTAGTCCAAGTTGCTAGTAGTACAATTCTCTTAAAATTTCTGTGGTTTTCCTATGAATTTTATGGGAATTCACTCTATTTGATATAAGCCACACCTAGCATTCTCATAGAGGTTAAACCTTGTTTTTACTTTATTTTAAAAAATAGTTTAATTAACAAGCAAAAATTGTGTGCTCATTTTGGGTATGCAATATGATGTTTTGATATATGTATCCATTCTGAAATGGCTCAATCAAGATATTTAACATGTACATAACCTCACATGCTACTTATTATTTTATTGTGGGGAGAACACACCTAAACTCTACTCTAAGCAATTTCCAAGTACACAACATATTGAATTGGACTCTTGTCACTAGATGTAGCTAGTCTTTTTCTACTTTGGATTTCTTATGAAGCTGCTGTGGGGAAATTCTGTTGCCTTTTAAAAGCTTTATTTAACTACAGGTCACACACCCTTAAGAATCTTATGAGAACCTCTGTTTAGAGGACCACCCCAAATGTTTCTGAAAGAGTATAGTCAAACCCTTTGATTCATCTTAGGCCATGTTTTCCTTATACTGTTCTAACTTTGGTATCTTGTCTACAACCCATTTTTAAACAACTTTATTATTTGGAACCTGAAGTAGCTTAGAATTAGAAATAATTTTATTTTAAAAATAGCAGCTCACAATCCTTTTATATGCAACAGTTATTTCATTATCCTCACATTTTACTACAGGTAGCAAGGTAGCACCTCTGTTACTGTGCCTGAAAATTTTTGTTAATCATGTAGTTTATTAAGCATATTTCTTATCTTCCATGTTACTACAGAATACAGTTAAATTTTCTGTTAAATTTCCTGTTACTACCTAACAAGTGTCCCCTTACTTTCAACTTCTAAACACATTTTCCTCAATTTAAGTCCCCACTGACAGCCCCAAGGCCATCAGGCATCTATAACACAGACTCTTTAGGAGATTAGGCATTTGGTGATAACTTTGTATTTGAGGCTCCTTTCTACATGTTTTACAGTTTTTGTTATAGCAACACTCCCAGCAGCACTTCAAGGAATCAAATACCAAAATCTAATAAATAAAATAATCACCCTAATACATAGGCATGTAGTAGCATATTTTGCTTAAAAATCAACAACTTGAGCAGGCTCCAGTTGGGACAGCTTTGATTGGGCAGGTTAAAGGCTGAAGTCTTGTTCACCTATGTGTCTGGTGGCTAGTAGTGGAGATCCTCTGCAGCTATGGCTGTGAGTGTCAGCTACAACATCTGTATGTGATGTTTACATGGGCCCTCACAACCTGGTGACTGAGTGCCAGGGGAAGCTTCTTGAGAAAGAGGCACGAAGAAGCTGTTCTGCCTTTCCTGGCATGACCTTGATAGTGACACAGCATTACTTCTCAGTGCATTCTGTGTGTCAGATGCACATAAATAATGTAACAATGGGCGATATTCAAGGGGAAGGTAGCTAAAGTGAAAAAACTTTTGGTGAAAAAAGTGTAATAAAGTTTGTGGACATGTTTATAAACTACTACACCCACACAGTTTGCAAAAAAATGACTTATAATTTCCCTTTATTTCCCATTGACCTAACAGACTGACAGCTTATATTAATGCAACTATTAATAAAAATACTTTGGTGAAAATACAAAATCTGAGATAAATACAGGATTTAGCAGGATATTCACTGGGTAGACTTAATAATAGAAGGGAGATGATAGGAAAGAGGACATTGGGGAAATTACTGAAAGATGTAGTATTTGCCTAATTGGAATTCCACAAGAAAAGATAAAAAGAAGAGCACATAAAGAATACCTGAAGAAATAATGGCTAAAAATGTCTAATGTTGATGAAAGTCATAAATTTATAGATCATTCAGTTAACCTCTAGCAAGATAAACACAAAAATATTCATGCCAACACATATTATAATCAAACTTGTGAAAACAAAAGACAAAGAAAAGTTTAAAAAAGCAGGGAGAAAGAACAATGCATTAACTTTAGGAATAATAATTCAATGATGGTGAATTTCTTCTCTAAATCCATGGAGCTCAAAAAGAATTGGCTCCATGTTTTCAAGTTCAAAAACTTCCTCCAATAATAAAAGTAAAATAAATGATTTCTCAAATGAAGGAAAACCAAGAGAATTTGTTACAAGAAAAAATTGCTCTAAAATATAGCAAGTTTTGGAAAGGAAAATAATGTCAAAGGAAAAAACATACTACCAGAAACAAAGGAAAAGCAACAAGAATGATTGATATTTGGGTAAATAAAACTTTTGAAACTCTTTAGAATACATTAAAAGGGCTGGGGCTACAGCTCACTGGTTGAGCACTGGCCTAACATCTCCTATACTGGCAAAAAAAAAAATGTATAATAAATTTGATAGATGAAAACAAAATAATTACATTGATAATTTTTCAATATACATTAATGAAACACAGGGGACAATTACAACATAAATTGGATAAATAAAATATTTATATGATGGTAAGCCTTCTTCATTCTAACTTAAGTGGTAAAATATCAAGTCTAAATAATCACGAAAAGGCAAATATTTATATTATCACTCAAATAAGCATTATATAATTATAAAAAAACAGATATAGTCAAACATAATAAGTACATTAAAGTGGAATGCTAAAAAAGTTCATATAATCCAAAGGGAAGACAGCAAAGGAGAAATAAAAAAGAGAAAGAAAAAGAAGGAGGCAGAAAAATAAATAAATAAATAAATAAATAATAATAATAAAATGGTAGACTCAAATCCAAATAAAAATAACTACATTATATGTACAAAGTCTAAACACACTAATAGAAAGAGATTGTCAGTAAAGATTGAAAAGGAAAATTTACAAGCAAGTTGACAGTAAAAGAAAAGAAAAAAGTATATCTTGCAAACACAAACAAAAGAAACCTGAAGTAATAAGTAGGGATGCTCCACTATAGTAAAAATATTGATTCTCTAAGACAAAGCAGTGCTAAACAAGTATGAACTGACAACAGAACTTCAAAATCCATGAAGTGAAAACTAACAGAAAAGAAAGTGAAATATACAAAGTCATAATTATATGTAATGACCTTAACTTCTCTCCATATTCAGTATACAAACTGGAAAATAAGAAAAAATATATATATAGAAGAACTGAACAAGACTATCAATTAAGTGGATTTAATTAAGATTTATGTTCTTTCCCAGGGGGCTGGGAATATAGCTCAGCTGGTAGAGTGCTTGTCTTGTAAGCATAAGGCCCTGGGTTCAATACCCAATACCACCAAAAAAAAAAAAAAAAAGATTTATGGAATACTTAATCATATAGAATACTTTCTCTGAGAATAACAGAAATAAACTAGATAGCAATAGCATAAATATTACAGATAAAATCTTCAAAAATTTTGAAATTAAACAACATATTAAGAAATAACACACAGGTTAGAGAGAAAATCTCAAGGGAAGTTGAAAAACATACTGTTTTGAAGACATTTTTAAATCTAACATTTAAAATTTGAGGTATGTCTCTAAAACCATTTTTAGGAAAACTGGTGGCATTATATAATTATGTTGGAAAAGAGGAAAGATTTCAAATCAATAATTTAAGGTTTTGCCCTCAGAAACTAAATACAAAGCAGCAGAAGAAAATGACAAAGATCAGAGAAGAAATTGAGGCGGCTGGGGTTGTGGCTCAGTGACAGAGTGCTTGCCTAGAATGTGCAGGGCACTGGATTCGATTCTCAGCACCACATGAAATAAATAAGATACAGATATTGTGTCCATCTACAGCTAAAAATATTTTTAAAAAAGAAGAAATTGAAAACTAGGGACAAAAAACTTTTTTGTCCATCTTTAAAATTGTTAATAACATCAATAAAGTTCTAGCAAAATTGAAGACACAGTGAGGACATGGATAACCAATGTCAGGAGTGAAATAGGGAATATCAATGGAGACCTTATGAACATTTAAGGAAAAAAAGGTAATACTATGGACACATAAATAACTAAAATGACTTATCAAAAACAGACTAAAACTCAAAAATATTAACGGCCAATACTCACCCAAAATGAAATCATTATCCTGATTAGTCTCAACCATTTTTACAATCAAATTTTTAATTAAAGAGAAACATTTCAAAAATGAAATCTCTGATGGTTTCATGGGAAACCTCATCTCTATGGCCTTTTCCTGAAGGTGAAAGCAGGGAGCACTTCCTACATCTGTTTTTTTTTTTTTTAAGTTGTAGATGGACAAATATCTTTTTTTGTTGTTGTTTATTTATGCCTCCGCACATGCTAGGCAAGTGCTCCACCATTGAGCCACAACCTCAGCCCCCCTACATCTATTTTTGATACCAGCACTCTTCTGGTACCAACACCAAGCAAAAAACACAAGAAAACAAAAGAAATAAATAGGTCAGAATCACTTGAATGTTAACATAAAAATCCTATGCAAAATATCAGCAAACGGTGTACGGCTATATATAAAAAGAAAAATGACTGTCAGACACCACAACAAACCTGTATGTCCACCATATTAACTATGGAAAGAACAAAAATCACAGATGCTATCAGTAGATGCAGAAAAACATTTGATAAAATTCACCATCACTTCATAATAAACCTGAAAACTCTCAGCAGACTGAGAATAGAAGATAACTTTCCTAACATATTAAAGAGCATCTACCAAACAACAATAAAAACCAAAAACCTTAAAAGCTAATGTCATACTTGTTGATAAAAGACAGATGATTTCCCATTAAGGTCAGGAGCAACAGAAAAATATCCACTTTTATCTCTTCTACTCAATAACATAAAGATTGCAAAAAGAGAATAAGATTGTCCCTATCTGCAAAAGACAAAATTATGTTAAAAATCCAAAGTAATCTATCAAAAATCATGAAGAAGTAATGAGTGTGTTTAGCAATGTCTCAGGAAATATAATCAAAATATAAAAATCAGTCTTATTCCTATATGCCAAGAATGAACAATTGGAAACTGAAAACATTTTGAAATGCAATGACTCTAATAACGAAATGCTCAGATATAACTATAATAAAATATTCATAAGACTTGTATGCTAAAAACTTCATAATACTGCTGAAAGAAGTGTGTGCAGCCCCAAATAAATGGAGACATACTCTGTCCATGGATTGGAAGATTCAGCATTAAAAAAGTGTCAGTTCAGCCAGGCATGGTGGCTCATGCCTGTAATTCCAGCGGCTTGGGAAGGCTAAGGCAGGAGGATTGTAAGTTCAAAGCCAGCCTCAGCAAAAGCAACTCAGTGAGAACCTGTCTCTAAATAAAATACAAAATATGACTGGGGATGTGGCTCAGTGGTCTGAGTTCAAACCCTGGTAACCACCCTCCCCCCAAAAAAAGTATCAATTCAAATGTAATTCCAATGAAAATTCCAACAAGTTTTAGTAAATATTTACAGAATAAACTGATTCTAAAAGCAAAGGAACTTGAATAGCCAAAACAATCTTGAATCAGCAGAATAAAGTTGAAGATAATTTAAGAATTACTATAAAGCTATACCAATTAAGGCAGTGTGCTATTGGTGAAGAGACATACAAAAAGATCAATAGAATAAAATAGAGAGTACAAGAGAAATCCACACAAATATGGCCAGCTGAGTTTTTACAAAGATTCTGTGGGAATTCAATGGAGAAATGCTGAATTTTTTCAACAATGGAGAAGCTGAACATTTATTTGCAAAAAGTGAAACTTAACTTAAACCTCAAACTTATTATATATAATTTAACTCAATATGAATCCTAGACCTAAATGTAAAACATAAATATATAAAATTTTTAGGGGAACCAGAAAATCTGCAGGACAAGAGGTGAAGTAGAGAGTTCTTGCATATAACACCAAAAGTACAATTTCTAAGAGAAAATAAAGGGATTTTATCAAACTTTAAAACTCTTTTGAAAACTATTAAAATAATGACAAGACCATTCATAAGCTGGAAGAAAATATTTGCAAAGGTCTTGAATATATAAAGAATATTCAAAATTTCTCAAAACTCACGAATAAGACAACCTAATTTCAAAATGGGCAAAATATTGTACATGCACTTCACCAAAGAAATTAAATGGTTTTCAAATAAGTATGTGAAAATATGATCAACATTATCATTATAATAACGAGGAGATACCACTTCACTCCTATCGGAAAAGCTAAATTTAAAAAAAAAAAAGACAATCTAGCAAGTGATGATGAGGATGTAGAGCAAATGGAACTCTCATACATTCCTGAAATGCAAAACAGTATAGTCATTCTGGAAAAACATCTGGCAGTTTCTTAAAAAAGTAAACATTATCATGCTACATGACCCAAAGTCCTAGTCCTCAATACTTACCCCAAATAAATGAAAACATTCATATAGCCTATATTCACACAGTAGCTATATTAAAAACTGCCAAAAATTGGAACTAACCTTTTCTAGTTTGGATCTCATGTGTAGAAGGCTTGATCCCCAGCTGGTGGTGCTACTGGGAGATAGGAAGTTTTAAAAGGTGGGGCCTCATTGAAGGAAGCAGGTCATGGGATTACGTCCTTGAAGGGTGTATTGAGACCCCTGCCACTTTCTCTCTTCTCTTCTCCTTCCCAGCCACCGAAATGCGCGCAACTTTGTACTGCCACACGCTATCTGCGACGATGTTTGGCCTTATCAGCAGCCCAAAGCCACAGAGCCAATGACCATGGACTGAAACTGATGAATAAATCTTCTTCCTTTTAAATAGTTTCTCTTGGATATTTTGTCACAGTGACAGAAAGCTAATGCACAACACAAATGTCCTTCATTGGGTAAATGGATAAACCAACTGGGATGTGTTCATCCTAGGCAACTCTATTAAGCAATAAAGGAAAAATCTATTGATACAAAAAAACTGGGTGAGTCCAAAATGCATTATGTTGGTGGAAGAAATTAGTTGTGAAAAGTATGATTTCATTCATATGACATGCTGGAAAAGGGAAAATCATAGCTATAGAAAATAGAACAGTGCTTGTCTTGGATTGGGGATAGGGAGAAAGTGTGGTTACAAAGGGCCAGCAGGAGAAATTTTGGGTGATGATGGAACTGTCTGCATCCCAGTTATGATGGTGGTTATAAGCATCTACATGTGTGTTAAAACCCTACATCCCCAAAATAAAAAAAATATATATTGAATGTAAAATTCAAATAAAATTTAAATTTGTTCTTAAGTAAATAATTTTTTAATAATCTGAATACTAAGGAATAAAATAATCATTTTTAAATCTCTATGTGCCAAGAGTTTGCTAGCCAAAAGCTTTATGTTCATTAACTTATTAATCCTTACCACAAACCCATAATTTAAATATCCTTGTTCCACAGATGAAAATGAAATAACTTGTCCATGATCACAGGAGCAAAAAGCAACTGAGTAAGGATGTAAACCCATTTTCACTCATCTAGAACCACAGTCCTAACAACCATTGCTTTGAGCATTGAGACAGAAAATCCATGCCTGGCAAGGTGTGGTGGCGCACATCTGTAATCCCAGTGACATGGGAGGCTGAGGCAGGAGGATCGCAAGTTTGAGGCCAGTCTTAGCAATTAGCAAGGCCCCAAGCAACTGAGTGAGACCCTGTCTCAAAATAAATAAAACGAGACTGGGGATGTAGCTCAGTGGCAAAATATCTCTGGGTTCAATACCCAGTACCATTAAAAAAAGAAGAAGAAGAAAAAGAAAATTCATCCCTGACAAAGACTCTATTACTCTTTATCTCTTCTCCATACTTTTAGAAAAAAAACTGATAATAGTTATTTGTTTCTGACGTTTAATGTGAGTACAAACTAATACTCATTTTCAGCATCAAAATTGAAAGGAAAAGTGTTTTAGAAGTCCAATCTCAAGATATTTTAGAACTATAAAACTTTCCTTTATCTATAATGCAAACAACTAGGAAACTCAAATAACTCCAGTTTTTTAATAGCAATTTATTTTTATGTGAAAAAATATAAATGACAAGTATATAAGCTGATATCAAGATTCTTGAAGCAATTTCCAAAATATACCACACGGTCAGCATATTTCCATCCTAATTTCTTAGATTGTCTACTTTGAAGTGCAGAATTCAAATCAGTAAGTATTTGACTACCTACTATTTATGTTCCTTGTAAGTGTTACTTCAAGATCCTGAAGTGCCTTCTGAATCATTAAAGCAAGTTTAAAATTTATTCAGTATGGCTTTATGAGTGCTTATTTCTTCATTTTCCCTCTGAAAACTGAAATTCACAACTGTATAATAATCAATGATATTACTAAATGAACTACAAAAGCCCATTCCCTCAATAATTTCAATTAATAGGAATTCATGCTGCTTAGCTATTTGAAAAGAGAAATTAAAAGCAAAGACAAAATCTAATCCTTGTCTTTGTTAAATAAATTTCTTTGTTACTGACTGAGCAGTATGATCAAGGCACCTCACAGGCTTTGAATTCCTGTTCTTCATATAATCTTAAGGTTACCGTTCATGTTAAATTAGTAATTGTAGTAGTAGTAGTGCTACCAGGGATGGAACTCAGGGGCACTTTAGCACTAAGCCACATCCTCAGCCCTTTTTATTTTTTATTTTGAGACAGATTCTCACTAAATTGCTTAGGACCTCCCTAAATTGCTGAGAATGGCTTTGAACTTATGATCCTTCCGCCTCAGCCTTCAGAGTCTCTGGGATTACAGGTGTGCCCCATCATGCCTGCTTCATATTAAATTATTAACAACCAATTTAACCTGCTGTGAGGAAGCATGCATTCTCAGCCTCTTTCATTTGTGCCCATCACAAGATGTTTCTGCTTTGGGGATGCTGGAGATTCTGTCCAATTTACTTCAATTGTTTACAAAATCTAATTCTATTAGATCTTGGTAATAAAAACTTAGAGTCAAGCACAAGTCTTACGCTCAAGTTATTCAACAAACACAGATCACAAGCATTTAAAATAATGACTGCAAAAATAGACTATCTCTAGGGTCTAGATAGACGTGAAGGAAGAAGCAACTTGGGTGGGTAAACAAAAGCAGCACAGACTATGAAACTGTTGAGTAGAGCCAAGCCCAGCTGTATCTGCATGACTTGTCTCCTTCTCCAGGACGGACTGTGCATGCAACCATATAGAAAACCCAGAAAGTCTCTCATGGGTTTATGAAAACATGTATTCATCCAGAGATGAGCACACTTTTTCTGCAAAAGGCCAGTCAGTGATTATTTTATGCTTTACATTCCACACTGTCTGAGAGAAAGCAACTGTACACAGTACATAAATAAATGGGTGCAGCTATGTTCCAATAACTATTTACAAAAACATGTAAAAGTTATATTGGGACTCTGGGCCATAGTTCTCTAACTCCTGAAGTAATCAAATCAATACAACTATATGTCTGAGCTTTAAATATTAATTACCTGGTCCACTGATAAAACAACATAAGACTTATGTCAATGAAAAGTTAAACTTATTATTAATGAAACTGATAAACACCCAAATTCTTCTATGCAGATACCTGAAACACATGAGCCTTCACCTTACAACAAACAAAACTGCATCTCCTGCGAACTTTACTCCTGGACTCTTTATTTTTAATATCTAGAGTTATTGTGGGTATTAAGAATCCCTGAGATTAAAGAGGTAGAACTTCATGAATCATGTTCTTCTTATCTTAGACTTCTGCTTTGAAGGATCTAAGAATTTGAATGGATGGAAATGTGAATACTGGGTGCTGTTTTTCTATGTTCTAGCATGGCTAATCGGCTCTCTTTATCCCTTAGCAACTAACTCCTTTATAACACAGCCCTGGAGAGAGCTTTTCAGCAAATCTTAATTGAGCCAACTCTTCTCCAGGGGCAAATGCTTGGAGCTTGACCTTTGATTTTGAGTGAGACAAGAGCTACCTTTTGACACATAATATTAAACTTATTTCAACATAGCAGCTGAAGAATAATGAGAATTAGAGCTGAGACTGTCCTAACTATGTGATAATGATGGAGTTGGTGTGAGAGTATGCATACTATGACCAGATTACCCTAATTTGTGTCTAAATATAGGTTATTACCTTTCAAAAAGGTGAATCTGGCATTATCTATAGGCACTAAAACTCAGGTGAGTCAGCAGGTCAGGAATAAGAAGTACAAGCTTATTTCAACTACTGTTTTTAAAACATAGTAATTACCACTGAATACAAAGTGTATCCTGCTTTAAAAAATATTCAGATGCAAAGGTAATGCTTTTATTTTATTAAAAGCTGCCCACGTGCACTTGTTAGGTTGTGATTCATTTCAACAGGGTTTTTTTTTTTTCAGTTAAAGAACATTTTATTCTAGAATGAAAAAAAAAATTGAATGCCCCACAGTGGTGTGGGGTTAGCATAAACATGGAATGACAGGCAGTTTAATCTAAAACCAGAATAATGACATAATCTTACAGTACATCAAAGCTAGTATATGATTTCTTCTGTGCAGTGTTTTGGCTTTCCTCACCATAATTTCAGAGGCCATATTATCATGAGTCATAGACCTGTTTACGATGCTAACATTTTGTTCTCTCTGGTAACTGTGATGGGAATCTGAAGAGATGTTCAGCTCATTCTAATTTTCTTCCCTGAAGCTGCTACTTACTGCCTGCTGCTGATGCTCTTGGCAGGAAGCGTCATGGATAGCTCTGGGATTCAGAATCTTAAGGAAAAATCCTAAACAGTGTAAGGACCTAAAAATCCCTTCATCAAGTTTCTAATCGCAAACAAGATGGCCTTACATTAAGGGCCCTTTGAGAGTGGCAATCACGTCATTGTGTCTTCACCATCACAAATAGGATTCTTATTTTAGCACCAAAGGCAATTCTTTCCTTGTGGTGTGAGGCAGAACCCTAAACAGTCCACTGAAGAACAGAACAGAGTAGCTACCATCTTATTCTCTCCTACACTATTCCAGAGCCTACTTTCTTTTATTTAATTGTATTTCAGGAATAATTGCATAATGAATACTTATTATATAACTTACTATTTTGGGTCCTTAAATTCTTATAAAAATCTTGGGACATAGTTACTATTGTTATATCCAATTTATAGAGCAGGAAATGAATAGGGCACAAAGACTCGATACTGGACACATAGCCAGCAGGTGTCAGAGCCCAAACTCAAATGAAGATTACTCAGATCTCTAGTCCACAGCCTCCATGTGAGGCTACCTCCTCACCCAAGCCTCAGACACAGCAGAGAGTTGAGGCTGATGAGCAGCGCAGCGCTAGTCATCACATTTCCATGCTTCAAATACCCCATGGGATTTTGTTCTGAATTCCTTTGAATGGTGTGGAATTTATGTTTGTATGATTTGTTCACAGCTGATTTGCTAGAGATGGTTCTGCCTACACACTTTTGTATTGTTGACCTGTCCAGGGCTGCACATGCTCTAGGATTTTCTTTCTTTCTTTTTGGTACCAGGGGATGAACTCACAGGTATTTAACCCACTGAGCCATATCCCCAGTCCTTTTTTATATATATATATACTTTATTAGAGACAGGGTCTCGCTTAGTTGCTTAGGGCCTCGCTAAGTTACAGAGAATGGATGCTGAGAGCCACGGCCGAGTCTGTATGGCCCCTGGCATTTTGCCAAGCACCATCCAGACTTGTTTACAGACTCTAACAATCCGTGGCTCTCAGCAAATGGCTTTGAACTTAGATCCTCTGGCCTCAGGCTCCCCAGCTGGTGGGATTAAAGGTGTGAACCACTGTGCCAGTTTAGGATGTTCATTTTTTATATATATATTTTTTTGTTGTCAATGGACTTTATTTATTTATTTATATGTGGTGCTGAGAATCAAACCCAGTGCCTCACACATGCTAGGCAAGCACTCTACCACTGAGCCACAACCCCACCCCTTAGGTTTTTCATTTTTAACCTAGTATTTTTAGTGACAGAGGCATTAAACATGCTAAGATGGTTCCAACTACAGTTTGGTTTCAACTAGGAACAACTGAGATTTTGTCCAGTGAACAAAGTTTCCACCAGAACACATGGTTAAAACTGATAGACACTCAAAACTTTCTAAATAAAATAACTACTATGGTATCAATGTGTCCCCCAAAAGTTCATGTGTTAGAAACTTATTCCCTTAATTCATATGTTAATAGCATTTGGAGGCAATGTCTTGGGGAGGTCCTTAGGATGGATAAGGTCATAAGGGGTGGGGAGGTCATGATGGCATTAGTGGCTTTGTAAGGGACAGAGACCTGATCTCATACACTTGTTCGTGTCTCACCATAGGATACTGTCTGCCATGTTGTGATACAGAAAGAAAGCTGTCACCAGATGCCAAACAAATGTGGGCATCTTGCTCTTAGGCTTCCCAACCTCCAAAATTGTGAGCTAAACTTTTATTCTTTATAAATTATCTAACCTCAGGTATTTTGTTATAGCAACAGAATACAAAGAAAGTACCTAACACCAATCTTCCAAGGACATTTTCTATAGACCGAATGTTTATGTCCCCCTGAAATTCTTAGTTTAAATCCCTAACCCCAGTATAATGATATTTGAAAGTGGAAGCTTTGGGAGGTGAATGGGATTGGTGCTTTTATAAAAGAGACTACAGGGAACTGCTTAGAGCTTTCCACCATGTGAACACATAGAGAGAAGACGTCTGTGAACCAGAAGGAAACTTCATCAGACAGAGAATCTGTCAGTGGCTTGATCTTGGACTCCCTGGCCTCAAGAACTATAAGAAACAAATTTCTATTGATGAGACACTCAGTTTATGGTATTTGGCTACAACAGCCCAAATAGACTAAAAGAGACATCATGCAGGACCATCCAAAACAAAAGGAAACGCCTAGACAGAATCTCCATGTTTGCTGTGCTGTCAGCTTATTGGCCCAGCCAGTGGAGCGTGGACGATGCTGATGCCACAGTTCTTACCACAGTGCTTGCCACAGAAGGCAGAACCTTTGAAGCTGTCAGCCTGCCAAAGGAGTTTTGGGGAAAAAGGGAAATTCTAGGATTAATGTAGGTGAAATGTGCAGAAGAAATAAAGGCAGAGATATTCTAACCTATTAGTTACTGATTACAGTACCATACAAGTTTCAGGACAATACTTCTCTGCTTATATAATTTTAATATACACATAATTCATGTAAGTACTTCTTAACCTTTATGTGGTTTTAACTTATTTCATTCATGTGCTAAGAACTTTCTTTTTAAAATAGTTTTTAATAGAATTTTTATTACATAGGTTTACCAATAAAATAAAACTAATTCATCAATCAATAATTATTTAAGGAATTATATAACCATAATTATATTATATTTCATTTTACTCTTAAAATTGTATATGGTAACCCCACTTGGGGAGAAAATTCATTACATTGTGAAGTGTCCCCTCCCCACCATTCATGAATAGAAGCTACAATTAGTAGAAAGTTTTTCCTCATACATATTCAAAATCTGCTTCCTGATAAATTTCCTTAATTTGGTTCTGCCTTCTGAACCTGAACAAATTTAGTTCCAGGACTTCTTCCCTAATAGAAACATTTTAAAATGTTATCTTCTGGTTTCCTGCCTTTTTCTTCTAAGAGCTTTTGAAATGTTCCCTCTGGTCAGGTAACAAACATTCATTTCTACTCAAAGCAGATAGCAAGAGTTACTTCTTCTTTAAAAATTACCTGTATTTTCCATTACAGTTGCCGTTGTTCTTACTCCTCCCCAGTAATCACTCCTCAAAGAGACAGTGAAATACTTCAGTTAAAAGGAGAAAATAAAATAAATGGAAGAATAGAAATATTCTTTCAGAGAAAAGAAATATTGACAAGATACGGAGATGCATATTTTAATATATCAGTAATAGAAAATTGGCATTCGGACTTAAAAGAGCACAGGTTTTCAGTTTAGATACACCTCGTATGGTTATGTGAGATTTAAATTAAATAATATGAGGATAATTGAACAGATTAGAAGTATGATATATGCATGAGCTATTATAATAATTTGTCTTTTTAGATCTTGTTTTATGTACCACCGGCTGATCAAGAAATACAAAGGGAGAAATAAAAACATAAATTATAAGAAATATAAGAGGAAAGCTAGAGACTTTTTTTTTTAATTTAAGGTACTACAATGTATATCCCATGACAATAAACTTGAAAGCCTAGATTAAATACACCATTTATTATAGTATTTATTTGCTCTGTTTATTATAGTATTTATTATAAATCCTCTGTTTTGGAAAACAAAAATTATCAAACTGATTCTAGAGAGTGTAGAATATGGAAGTTTCCGAGACCCATCCAGACAGAAGGTAGGAGTCCCTGTCCTACTGCTCAGTCTAATAATTGCTCCTGGTTAGACCACTGCACCAGTGGTTGGATAGACATTCAGGATGTACATGTGGAGTCACTGAATGAATCAAGCTGGTAAGAAAAAATAGAGTGTTTCACCCAGAAAGGCAGCAGGACTAGATGATTTTAGAGAAAGACGTTATCAAACATTTCTGAACCAAGGAATTCCTATTGCTCTTTAAATGGTTTCCTAGCTGTTGTTAATTGGCCTAATGAAACTCGAGATAGTACCTGTGAATAAAGATGCCAAAAATCCTAAATAAAATATGAAATTATTCCAGAAGTGTAATAAAAAAGTATGAAAACAAGTGTGTTTCATATGTAGAATAGAACAGTGAAGAATAGTTCAATATTAAGACATTTATTAAAGCAGAAAAATCACATGATTAGATCAAGAGATGCAGAAGAGACACTTAATGAAATTCAGCCACATTCCTGATAGAAATCTCTTTAAAAATAGGAACTAGAAAACATTTCTGTAATGTGATTTTTAAAGAGTATTTATTATAAATAAGTGGTATATATAATCTTAAATTTTGGAGCACACTCTCTTCAAAACAGGAATAAGACCCTCTTCGCATTTTAAATGATTACCTATCTTTTTCCAAGATTAAAAAAAGCCTTGAAATTTGGGATAAGATCATGTTGATATTGATACCACCACAAGTTTATCACCACTTTTAAAGTACTTTATAAAAATGCTATTCTTGTACCTCATAATCTTATAGTGAGAACACACCTGAAGTTACTCAGTAGGCCAATTAACTGAAATTAATTAGTAAAAATGGTAATCTCCATAGGAGTTCATGAGTAAGAAATCGCCACACCTCCAGCCCCAAATAAACTTGAATGATGCACTTTATAATTAACACAATCAGGTGACACATTTAGTCTGTCATTGATTTCACCTTCTGTAAAAACTATAGCTCAGTAGAAGGTCTGAGCAATCCTCCAAATACATCACTAATTGTTATTTCCTGATTGAAAACTCATAGCTATGGTGGAAATTGGCTTTGGTTTGCTTCTTCTCTTCTCATGCTGCTTTGTACACAAATCTACAAGACAAAGGCTGAAGAAGGAAGACAGACCTAGGCCTGATAACCATGTCCTCAGGTCAGCCCTCAGAACCATGTAGTCCAGAAGTTCCTATCAGATCAATTGCCCTTGGGTGAAGTTTGCAGTCTCATCTTTGTACCCTTGAAAACTGCTTCATTGTCTTCATGTGTCCAGAAGTGGAGTATTTGCCAGATCCCACTGAAAACAAACAATATTTGCTCAGTTTTTGGAGACCATTCTTAGTAATCCCTGCATTGCTAATAGAACCTTGTCATTCTGTCTGCTCACCTGGCAGGATGACTCCTCCCTTCCTGTTTATTTCCTGCACATCTCTCCTTTATGGGCATAATTGCACTGAGGACACTCTGATACTCAGTGACCACTTTGGAGAAATTTTGACCTGAACAAGGTTACTCCTTTGAGAGGTTCATTCAAAGGAAGTGGGAAAGAAATCTTCATGAGGAGGCCATAAATTTAAAGGAGAGATCCTCCTCTTTGCTTTAGTCCCTTAGGGAATAAAAAGTATCATTTTAAATTGTACACTGGATGGAATTAAACTTAGTCTCTCCGTTTGTCTGTCTCTCTCCCTTGTACTTTCTCTTCACTTAACCAGGGAATATATGAGCATGTTTATGTGAAAATGAGGTCTCTCTCATCTAAAGCTATTTCCTCTTTTTATCCCCTGCTAATTCAAATGTTAAAATCCTAACCCTATGTGACAGTGATAGTAACTGAGCCTTCAAAAAGTGATTTTGTCATCAAGATGGAGCCCTCTTGAATAGTGTTTCATAAAAGAGACCCCAAAGGGCTCCCCCATCTTTTATCCACCATCTATGGACCAGGAAGCAGACACCAAGTCCTCTAAACCTTGATCTTGGTCTTCCCAGCCTCCAGAATTACAGAGGAGACCATTTTAATACAATTTTTACAATTATAATTTTACATTTTTCTGAAGCCAGGTACTTCTTTTTTCTCTTTCTCTTCTTCCTCCTTCTTTTTTATCTCCTTTTTCTCCACCTCCTTCCCTCTCCCCTCTCCTCTTCCCTACCTTGGAAGACTTTGGAGATTAACTGATGATAAAAAACAATTCTGTGCAAGTGTACACACTCTAGGAATATCTATCCCAGATAGTGAAAAATATCTCAAAGAAAAAGAAAGTTTGGACTATGGGTCAGGTTTTTTGTTGTTATTGTTTGTTTTGGGGGTTTTTTTGTTTGTTTTTTGGTTTTTGTTTCTTTCTTTCTTTTTTTTTTTTTTTTCTGTACGTTTTCCCCAACCAAAACACTAACTCAGAGAAGATGTTTTAGTTGCAAATTTGCTTAATCATTTGGATTCCAGATAATAAGAAAGCTAGATACTCAGAGTTTTTGGAATGAATTCAAGAGTCATTTTTGGAATGAATTGGAAATCATTCCACATTTAACCTTTTAAGATTGGTAAATAGATGAGTCTTTGGACAAATTAGAGTGATTTAATTTTAGATTTAAAACAAATCTGCATCATCTTGTTTCATCACAATGTAAAAAATAATATTTGCATACCATTTTAGCTAGTTCAAGACTTGAATTTAATTTCTAATGGTCTCTTATCTTTAAAATGTCCTCCTTTTAAAAAGTTCCTTACAGAACTTGGAAATTACAACTTTTTCTAGAAATTGTTTAACTTTGTTTTTTTTGTTTTTTTTTTTTTTTTAATTGTTTAACTTTGGAAAAAATACATAAAAATAATTTTACTAAATAAAATTGAATTGACAGATGCTTTCAAAAAAGAGTTTAGTCTTAGGCACTTTTCTAATTGCAGGACTTAATATTCTGACTGAAATTTTATTTTTCAAATTTTTAGCCTCTCTAAGAACCTGAATTAATGTTAAATTGTATTATTTAATAGTCTTTAGATACATGGGTGATTTCTCTGTAAGAAAACTATTAAACATTGGTCATTAAACATAGTTTTAAAATTTCCCTTGTTTTTTTATTTTTGTAGTACATAGAATATCTATAAATTAAGGAAATGTCATTAAAAAACATTAAATACATTTTTATTGCAATCTGAAAATTTATTTAAGTAAAAGAACATAAATGTATATTAAAAATTAGCTACATTGATCTTGATTTTCTATCTCTTAGTTTGCTCTTGTGCCTGGGGGAAAATCACTTAATTTATTCAAAGGTAATTAATA
Organism: Marmota marmota marmota; assembly: GCF_001458135.2. Lineage (NCBI taxonomy): Eukaryota > Metazoa > Chordata > Mammalia > Rodentia > Sciuridae > Marmota > Marmota marmota. The sequence continues at coordinate 11,876,983 of NW_025999968.1, read as the reverse complement.
AAATCAATTATTGAGACAAAACAATATGGTTTATAAGTATATAAATAAACATATAGTATATACCTACATAATTATAAATAAATATGAAACACATGTTTCTATACATGTAAAGTATATATGCTTATATACTTTAATCTCTACATTACTTTTTGATTTGATTTTCATACAGTTCTGAGTTTTAACACAGGCACAGATTCTTCTAAGCTTCCCTATAGTTTTTTGCTTCTTCCAGAATGTCATATACACTTAACTTTTTAAGACTGACTTCTTCAACTTACTGTCATATGTCTGAGATTCAATCATGTTGTGATGTGTCAAAAATTCAACTCTTTTCGTTACTGAGAAGTATTTAATTTCATCTATTTACCCGAATGAACATTTAGTTTGATTCTCATTTTAAGCAACATGAACAATGCTTTTCTGTTTTAAATATTTGTGTGCAGGTTTTTTGTGTGAACACAGGTTTTAATTTTTCTAGAGTGATTTTTAGGTCACATGTTTATCTTTACAGGAAACTGCCAGATTTTCCTGAGTCACTGTTCCACCTTGCATCACCACCAGCAATGTATGACAGTTTCACTTCCTTCATCTACTTGCAACATTAGTGTTTTAATTTGTTTTTACTGCTTTTTTTAACCCTTGCCATTCTGGTAGCTGTGTTGTGGAATCTCACTGTGATCTTCATTTGCATTTCCCTAATGACAAAAATGTTGAGTATGTTTGATAAACTTATTTGATAATCATAGTTTTCATAAATGTCTCTTTAAGTCTTTGTTTTTCAGTTGTGTTGTTTTCTTATTGTTGAATTTGAAAGTTCTTCCTGTATTCTGGATACAAACTCTTGGTTGGATATGTGATTTTTAAATATTCTGTCTGTGGCTTGTCTTTCTACTTTTTTAGCGAAGAACGCAGAGTAAAAGTTTTTAATTATTCTGAAGTTTAATGCAGTCATTTTTCTTTTGTGAATCTTGCTTTTGGTATAATAGCTATGAACTCTTTGCCTAACTCTGGGTCACAAAGATTTTCTCCTATGTTTCCTTTAAAATTTTTTATGAATTAATTTTAATATATGGTTTCAGGTAAGGTTGAAAGGCTTCATTGTTGTTGTTTTGTTTTGTTGTTTGTTTGTTTGGGGGTTTTACATAAAAATTTCTAATCATTGCAGCACCATTTGTTTCAAATTTTAAAGCTATCCTTTTCAAATTGCGTTTGCACCTTTGCTAAAAATCAACCATATTTATATGAGTCTACATCCGGTATCCTCACATTGATCCTTATACTGATCAATTGCTGCTGTTCCACTAGTTATTTAGCCAATGGTCTTGACAATCGTGGTCTTATTGAAAATCTTAAAACTAGGTAGTGTAAAACTTCCAACTTTATTTTTATACAAAATAACTTTAGTTATCCTATTTTCTTTGCATTTTCATATAAAGTTAAAGAGTTTGTATCTATAGAAAAAGTTCTGCTGGGATTTTGACTGGGAATACACTAAATATGTATATAAATTCAGAATGAATTGGCATCTTGACTATGTTGATAAATGCAACCATAAACACACTATATATCTGCATTTATTTCAACTTTCATTGATAGTTTTGACCAATGTTTTGAAGTTTTCAGCAGATAGATCCTGAAAATATTTTGTTGGGTTTATGCCTAATCAATTTTTTTTATTTATTGAAAAATGGTGTCATTTAAAATTTTTGTTTACAATTTTTTTTCTTTTTAAAATTTGTTCTTTTTAGTTATACATGACAGTAGAAAGTATTTTGACATATCATACGTACATGGAGTATAACTTCCCATTCTTGTGGTTGTACATGATGTGGAGTGACACTGGTCTTATTCCTATAAAACCACAGGTAAGTTATGACCAATTCATTCTACTGTTTTTCCTATTCCCATCCCTACTCCCTTCCCCAATCCAGTGAACCTCCACTCCTCCCTTCCCTCCACCCCAGTACCCCTGCCTATTGTGAGTCAGCATCCACTTATCAGAGAGAACACAAGGCCTTGGTTTTGGGGGATTGGCTTATTTCACTTAGCAAAATAGTCTTCAGTTCCATCCACTTACCAGCAAGTACTATAATTTCATTCTTTATGGCTGAGTAATATTCAATTGTGTGTGTGTGTGTGTGTGTATTATATTTCCTTTATCCATTCCTCTGTTAAAGGGCACCTGGGTTGGTTCCACAGCTTAGCTATTGTGAATTGAGCTGCTAGGAACATTGATGTGGATGAGTCACTGTAGTATGCTGATTTTAAGTCCTTTGAGTGTATTCTGAGGAGTGTGATAACTGGGTCAAATGGTTGTTCCAGTCCAAGTTTTCTAGGCAATCTCCATTCTGCTTTCCAGAGTGGTTGCACTAATTTGCAGTCCCACCAGCAATGTATAAGTGCACCTTTTCTCCACATTCTCACCAACATTTATTGTTACTCGTATTCTTGATAATTGCCAGTCTGATTGGAGTGAGGCAGAATCTCAATGTAGTTTTAATTTACATTTCTCAAATTGCTCAAGATGTTGAACATTTTTTCATACACTTTTTGACTATTCATATTTCTTCTTCTGTGAAGTATCTATTCAGTTCCTTTGCCCATTTAGAATGATGTTGGCCTTGGGATTAGCATATATAGCTATGACAATGTTGAGGTATGTTCCTACTATCCCTAGTTTTTCCTAGTGTTTTGAATATGAATGGATGCTGTATTTTGTCAAATGTCTTTTTTTTTTTTGCGTCTATTGAGATAATCATGTGATTCTTGTCTTTAAATCTATTGATGTGATGAATTATGTTTATTGATTTCCATGTGTTGAATCAACCTTGCATCCCTGGGATGAACCCCACTTGATCATTGTGCACTATCTTTTTAATGTGTTTTTGTATGCAATTTGCCAGAATTTTATGAAGAATTTTTGCATCTATGTTCATCAGAGATATTGGTCTGAAATTTTCTTTCCTTGATGTGTCTTTGTCTGGGTTTGGTATCATTTTGTTTCCAATTGTTACTTGCTAATGTATTAGTTCTTGGATTTTTATAATATATTCTTTAGGATTTTTTATGTAAATAATCATGTAGTACAAATAAGTACTCTTTTAATCCTTTCTGATTTCATGGCTTTTTTCCCTTTCTTTTATTTCACTTTACAAGTTAGAGCTTCCTATTGATTATTGAATAGGAGTGGTGAGGATGAATATCCTTGCCCTGTTTCTGATTTTAGGGATAAAACATTCAAACTTTCACTTTAAATATAACAATAGTTGTAAATTTTTTGGAAATACCCATTTCTGTGTTGCAAAAACCTCCTTCTACTTTTTAAGATTTATAACAAAAGGACATTGAATTTCATTAAATGACTTTCCTCATCTATTGATATGACCATTTGTTTTTCTGTTGCAGTGAATTCATACATTGATTTTAAAATGGTGACCAGCCTTGCCTTCCCAAGATAACTCCACTTAGTCACAATATATTGTAGTGGATTGTGGGAAGCCATGGGTAACCTGAAAGACATTGGAGCCATTAGGCAGGGAAGCCTGGTTTGGGGAACTCCCAGTAGAAATTCACAGGTTTGGGAACGCCTAGTTCTAGCTCACCGCTGGAGTTGAAGCATAGCCTCCAAGAGATGGATGCAACTTGTCAAATGCAATCAACCTGTTTACTGTAAGACCCCTGCCACACAAAAGAAGCAAGCACCCAAACAAGACTCCTCCCAGTGAAACATTCTCCCTGCCTTTGATGTACTCCCCCTTAAGTAAAGAATAGGGGGAGTTTTTTTTCAGTTGTTCACTTCTAGCTCCTATCATGACTGGAAGACCCATCGGGCTCTCCACTTTCTAAAATCTAATTTCTGGCTTTGTTTTATTTCTTACTGATTATTTCAGACTTTTTATTTTCCTTGTTCACACCTCCTGGGCAGGAACCTGCTCTGTCGGGGTTCTGGCCACCCCGACAGTGGATTTTTTAATGTTATGCTGAATTCATGTTTGCTACTTTTTGTTGAGGATTTTAATGTCTTTGTTTAGGGAGATCTTGGTCTTAAATTCTGCTGGGCAGTTGCTATTCCCTCAAAAGATCTAAACATGAGTTTCTAACAAACACACACAAAAAAATCTGCTACCAATGAAGATTTGAAAGACAACCATCAGAAAATCTTGATATGACAACACACCCAATGTGATACAGATCTGGATTGATAATGCCTCTAGGTGATAATAGCCTGTCTTGCAGCTAAAGCTGGAGAAAAATAAAAAAAGGAATCCTGAAAACTGAAAGCAACATCATTCCCAGTCCTTAGGTTAAACAATACTGGGACCAGGCTATGCTGAGGCAAAGCAAAAATAACCACTTTGCTCAGTCCAGTGCTTACTTGCTTCCAATTTATGGATCAACTTTATTGCTTACTTATCAGAACTAATAATTTGTTTATCAAGATTCTTCAAGGCCCTCATCTTGCTGTGCCCATCAATTCAAAGTTATATCATAAATTCTGTCCCAGGCTAACAAGTTACCCACTTTGCAGGACTCATGTCAAAATCTTCCAACCTAAGTAACTGGAAACCCCTAAAACTACTCTTCCATAATTTCCTCATTTCAGGAAATTACCAACAGTTGATGATGTTCTTATCAATAGGCTTGTCTGGTGGCTTATTGGGGGAGTAGAGTTAACTCTGCTATATTTTCCATCCAGACCCTGAATTGCGAGGTAGGCCTTTTTCCCTCAGAAATCTTTCTTGACTGGTTTTCTATTATTAAATAATTAACTCTTTTGGCTTCTCAGAAGTTTATAGAAGACTTTCATCCCCGGGGATCATTGTTTCTGTGGCTCATCTCCAAGCCCTGAGGTCTACAATGGAACACAGATAAATCTTGGAGAAGGTAGAAGAATGATAAAATTATTCATTTTCTTGTTGTTCCACCAGACCATTTTGTTGAAATTACCCTCAAGTGCAAACATATAGGGGAATTCCCTGTCTAACAAAGAGAAATCTACCATCCACTTTTGTAGTCTCTGAAGTCTAGGAGTCAATTACTTTATGTTTCTCAAACAATATTCTCAAATTCCCAGTCAAAACACTTAACCTACTTCTTTTTTTTCTAGGAGTCACCCATATATTTGTTAAAATAAGTGTCCCTTAAGTTTTTCTGACTTTTGATTTCCTACCTTTCCATCAAATTTCCAGTGACATAGTATGAGACAGCATGAAGTGTTTGGATGATCAGTTGTTCCCTTTTTATATATTTTGTAAATTATTCTAAAGCCCAACTTGTCCACATGTATTCAATCTCATCAAAATTCAGAAAATTTATAATAAGTTTTCACATAAGGTCTTTTTCCCCTCCTAGGACTGCTTCACGGTCTTGGGACCTGAGTCTGTGGAACTGCTGAGCTAAATATGGCCAATTAACTGTATAATATTACTATCCGCTAAACACTGCACTTTTGTGTCTCTTAGAAAAATTGACTTTGGACTGACCTCATTTCAATTTGTTTATTTTATCTAGGAGACCTTGTTCAATACCCAGCTGCTTTCTTCCAGGGATGAGGAGAGAAGGGAAAAGTAGGAGGTCTCTGCTTTTTCTCAATTCCTGTTAAGGCCAGGTTAATATGCCATGAAAAGTCTACTACTGCAGACTGTCTGCCACCATCAGTCACATATTTCATCCTTAAGGAAATGAAGGTGGCTTTCTTGCATTAGGAGCTGCCACTCAGAATAATTTGCTAGGCCCTTCTATCAGGGCAGCAGCTTTCATTGAGAAATGACTGGCACAGAAACTACTCAACACACACAATTAAACTTGTTCTCTTCCCTCATAATATCTAGAAAGTTTTAATAATATAATTATTTGAAAAGTTAGTGTTAACTTTCTCCCACTAGAATACATTTTTCACCACGTCAGGAGCCATGTTTGTATGGCTTAGCAAATATCTGGTGCCCTTTGTCTCATGGTAGGCATTCAATAGGACACAGAAAGACCTCAGTATGGACATTCAATGAGCGAATAAAAGAAACTGCACAAGTACAAAGGAAACCAGTCATCTGTAGGCAATGCTCCCAAAATTATGCTTGTCACCGAGTTTTCACCAAAATGGAGTGCAATTAGAGAAATAAGTAAAATGGAGTCAATTCTCATAACGCTATGCAGTTTATACTACATTATAACCTACTCCTTTGGTATTAAAAAGCTGTACATTGCAATTTATGAAATGGTGGTATTACTAGATGATAGTTTTCAGTGTATGTGATTTTTAAGTTAATATTACTTGGAAAATTTAAATTGGCAACTCTATCTCACTCATCCAACTTCATTTTATTTTAATCATTTTTCTTTTTCATGAAAACTGAAAGCCTGATTTCATTGATCTAAGGCATGTCAAAGTATTATTTTCTAAATATTAAAAACATGACTCTAATACAAATATAGAGTGTACTGATGTCAAAGTTTTTTTTAACTCATTAATGAGAGAATGAGAAAAAAAATGGTAGCACTATTTCAAAGAAGGATATAAGAAATTGAAAGAGAGTTACCAAAAGAAAGAAAACTAAAATAAGATTGCTAATTTAGATACAGGGAAATGGAACCATAATCTTTGGAGGTTATCATTTCCATAGAACAAAAAATCATTTGAATCTCTATCAGAAAAAAAGTGATTTGCAATTTGTCAGTCTTCTCTAAGTTGACATGTAGCTTTATAGAATCTGGGTCTTAATAGATAATAGTAAATAGTAAATCACACAAAACTACCTTTCCACTTAGTGTCATATGACTCTCACCAGCTTGTGAGACAGTCTCTAGTATGAATTAGAAGGTCACACAGTAATATTTCTGACTTAGTTTCTAATTTTAAATAATTCTATTAAGGGGAACCTTCCTATTATGTTCTGGACATAAGAAGCCCTCCAAAAGTTCCTGTTTTAATGCAGAAGTGTTGGGAGGTGAAGTGATTAGACTGTGAGAGCTGTAACCTAATCAGTCTATCCTAGTTTGAACGGACTGACTGGGTGGTAACTATTGGCAGTTGGGGCAAGGCTAGAGGAGGTGTGTCACTGGGGGAATGCCCCGGAAGTGTTCATTTTTCTTGCAGTCACCTTCACCCTACTTCACTCTGCTACCTGACCCCACCTTGAGCTGAGGAGCTTTCCTTCCCTCAGTCCTTCCACCATGATGTACTGCCTTACCTTGGGCCCAGAGCAATGGACTCAGCCATCTATGGACCGAGACCTCTGAAACTGTGAGCCCCAAATAAACTTTCCCCCTCTAACTTGTTCTTGTTGGGCATTTTGGTCACACAACGCAGAGTAGAATAATATACTGCCTCTAATATTTGAATAGAAATTCCACATGTCTATAGGTGTATATAAATAAATGTGAATTTGTACATTTATAGATATGAAACTAGAAGGAGACAAACAAAAAAAATCCAGTTATTATATCTTGGAAATAACATTATGGGTGTAATAGTTTCCTAGAGATGCAATAAAAAAAATACTTACCAATTGAGTGGCTTAAATAACAGAAATTTACTGTCTCATGATTCTGGAGCTGGAAGTTCAAGATCATTGGAAGGGCAATGCTTGTCCTGGAGATGCTAGGGAAGGATTGTGTCAGATCTTGGTAGTTTCTTGGCAAGTAGCAGCACAAACTCCAGTGTTCACATGGCCTTCTCCCTGGAGAAAGTCTGTGTCATAATTTCTACTTTTTATAAAGACACTAGTCTCATCCCAGTCCAGTGGGATCTCATCTTAACTAATTACATTTCCAAATAAGGTCCCATTCTGAGGCATTAGGATTTAGAACTTCAACATGTGCATTCAGGAGGAAGGAGACATACAATTCAACCCATAACAATGCGTGATATTTTTTTCTGAGACTTTTCTTCACTTTTTAAATTTTCAGGAAAAATAAATACCAACACCATTTCCAAAAACACTTAAGAACAGTTCTAAAAGTCTGCATTTAGTTCCTTGAGACAATCATAGCAAATAAACATAAACTGGATGACTTAAAACAAAAAAAAATTGATTCCCATAATTTAGGAGAGTAGGAATCCAAAATCGAGGTGTTAGTGGGACCATAATCCCTATGAAGGTTTTAGGGAAGAATTTTTCCTATCTTCTGTGGTTTCTGGACATCCCTGGCATTCCATGGCTTACAGCTTTAATCACTCTACTCCCTGTTCTGTCTTCACATTTAATTATTTTTTTTTAATTTTTTTTCTACTTATTTTCTTAGTGGTTGTCCTAGGGTTAATCGTAACTTATCAGAACCAAGTTCTTATTTGTAGCAACTTTATTCCAGTAAGACATAGAAAGTTATTCCTATGTAGAGTACTCACTCATCCCATTTTTGTGTTCTTGTTATACATGTTACATATGTGTATTTCAAACCCAACAATACATATAATTGCATAATTTTATGTCTATTAAAGAAGCTGAGAAAATAAAAAAGGAAGTATTTATAGACTGTGTTATATTAACCTTATGATTTACCTTTCTGGTATCTTTCCTTGTTCCTGTGCATTTAAGTTACTATCTGGTCTCTCTTCATTACTCCAGTGTAGCTTCGCTCTCACCCGGATTCTTCATGTGATTAATAAATACATGTGTATTTCTATGTATTATAAGTCCACAAGTAGGCTTATCTCTTCTTAAACAATTATATGTAACTGAGTAAGAGAAGAGAGGAGAAGAAATGTGGTTTTATACTATCTTTTATAGTTACATAACTACTCTTACCAATGTGCTTTATTTTCTCATATGAACTCAAATTACTTACTCAGGTCACAGAAAGTTCTGTTGCCTTCTTTCTCCTCCTTTATGTGGGTCATACTTCCCTGTTTCTTGGAATGTCTCACTATTTTTGGTTGAAAACTGGACATTTAGGTTACATATTGTAGAAACTGTGGCTAGTTATTGCCTTCCACCTGCTCTGGAACTTGTTTTTACTGCTCTTTGCTTGTTTATTTGTTTATGACTTTAGTAGACAATTTTTCCCTCACACTTGAAACTTCTATTTTAGTAAGTTTTTCAATGCTATAACAAAATATTTGAATCCAGGTACTTAATAAAGAAAAGAGGTTCCTTTAGTTTACAGTTTTGGAGTATGAAAGTCCAAGATTGGATGACCCCTTCTGCTGAGGGTACTCTTGGCTACATCACATTATGGTGAATGGCATCAAGGTGGGAAGGAATGATCACCAGCAGGGAGAGGCCAGTCTTGCTCTTTTATAAAAAGTCATTCTCTGAAGAACTAACTCACCGCATCAGAACTACACTGATTTCCTCCAAGGGTAATGCACCCAATGACCCAATCACCTTCCACTAGTCTACATCTCTTAAAAGTTCTACCACCTTCTAATTACAACTGAAGACCAAGCTTCCAACTTACGAACAGTTGGGGGACACCATCAATCCAAACCATAACACTCTCTGACATTGCTCTTCAGAGATACAGCCTGGAGCATAAACAGTCACCCCAACATGACTGTGGCTTTTAAGCAGAACACTCTTTGACAGTCTCTTTCCCTGATCATTCTGTAAAGCTGTCTGTCTAACACTGTGCTATTTTTGGCTAATTGTTCTAATTGTTAGCTGATTGATCTGTTGCTTTTGGCATGCCCTTAGACATAAGTAATTTCACTAATTGAATTTGGACCCCTTTCGCAGGATACTTTAGGAGGACAGTTTTTTTTAGTTTTTTTTCCTGGTCCCACAGAGGGGTCTTCTTAACTACATTTTGCTAGTAAACTAGCTGACCTGTGGTTTATGTTGTTACTCACATACATGCACCAACCTCCTCTTAATGAGCTCTGTGTTCTTATGGATTGTCTCTTTCCCTGGGAAAAAAGGTCTCTGAGCCAATTGCTCTGGGTATGGAGGAGTAGGGGCATTATTCCCTGGTAGTCTCAATTTTCCTCTCCTGTTATGGAAATTCCACCCTGGTAGTCAGTTGCGGTCAGTATTCTTAGCCTTCCTTGTCTGGGCAGAGCCCCTTCCTATGAGTTGTGACTAGGTAGATGAAGGGCACCCGGATCACACCCGGGCACTCTTACTCACACTCACAAAGAATTTGGCCTCTGCAACTCACAGTTGGAGTATGAAAAATGCTGGAAGCCTGTCCCTCCCTGTGAGATACTATCTTCCTTGATTGGCGTTTAGGAGAGGAGTCTCACTTTTTGGATACACCCATCTGGAAGGAAGTTTCAGGCAAGTTGCCCTGGGGGTAAGGATAAGGGAACAAGTCAGATCAAGTACTACAGAGTACTTGATACAGAGTACTTGCTATTCCTAACTGGATTTAGTAGACTTTCTCAAATAAATGTTCCTTCATTTGCTGCATACCCTTAACATGAGTTCAAGAGACTTGAAATTTTTGGGTTTAAAAGAAAATAAATGTCCCTAGTTACACTTACTTTGTTGTAGAGCAGGGCCACAAAACTTGTGGCTGTCATTCCTGATTTCTCCATTGTAAGTTTCATTTGCAAATTAGATGTGATGTTAAAACTGGAATGAGTAATTTTTCACCAATTAAGTTGTTGTGACTTAAGTTGTGACTTTTTCAACTGGAAATATTTTAAAGTGGACAAAATAATATTTCATACTTAACTTTTATCTTCTCACACCATCTGAGTGCTAATATTCAATAGAAAATGATTATCAAAATGTTTGAGGGCTGGGATTGTGGCTCAGTGGCAGAGCGCTTGCCTCGCATGTATGAGGCACTGGGTTCGATCCTCAGCACCACATAAAAAATAAAGGTAATAAAATAAATACTAAAAATAATAGTAAATAAATTAAAAATAGTATTGAAAAAAGTTTAAGATTCTACATGCTTATAGTATTTTAAAATATTTTTCATAATTTTTTTTAAAAACCTATGTATAAAATCAAAACTAGACATCTATTGGGAGGCCACTGAAAGTGAATATTAATGGAGATCTAGATCAAAAATAAAATTTACCTGTTGTGTCAATCCAAATTCAACTATAATATATCTTTGAATATTCTTTAACATCAGTAACAGCCAATTTAGTTCATTAAGACTTCACATCAGAGTGGGATGTCACGGTCCAAATAAATATTTTGCTATGACATTTGTCAATTCATTTAATATATTAGAAGTGATGTCAATTTTAAAATATATGAAATTTCATTTAAGATTTGTATTCTAATGTGAAAGTAGAAAAATGCTTAAGGACACGTGCCTATTTGTGTTTTCATTTATCAGTATTCCTTGTGATGTGCCAAATGATTGTCAGTTTACAAAATGTGACATCTATAAATATGCTTTAATTACTCATTCAGTTCAATCATTTAGTCAACAAATACTTAATTAGTAAATATGGAGCTAGGGGATATCAGTATATGGGATAGACAAGGTCCCTGATATCTTGGAAGTTATATTCTAAGAACCTAGACTTCAAAGAACAGATAAATGTAGGGATGTGTTATATATTGTCCTGGTGCTATAGTACACTGTTCAGATGCCCTGTCAAGACAAAGCCACTCTTTTGCAAGCTGCTGGGTGTATTGGCTGCGGCTACCTCATAGCTACACCTCTCTCACAGAATTGCCCTCTGTCAAAGGGAACTGCCTTGTTCAAGATTACAATTCCTCCCCTAGGGCAGCTTGCTCCAATTGCTAGTTAAAGCCAAATATGAAGACCTGTTACCTTTGCATCCATTTGAGAGTAATTCAAAAGCTGTATCAGCTCTAGACAACCCCAAAGGATTTTTCAAGACTTCTCTTATAATTTTATCACAGTGGAATTTTTGTCTCTGCCCAGTCTTCTTCCTGTATTTCCTTAAAGGTGTTGTTTCTGAAGATATGTCCCAATATCCTACACACAAATCTCTATTTCCCATCTGTTTCTAGGAAAATTCAACCTAAGATGATAGGTACCAGATATGGTCTCAGAAAGTAGATGAAATTTTTGAACTGTCTCACCTCCTGCTGAATGCTGGGGAAAGCTGAGGTCAGTTGGAGAACCTAATTATAACGGTAGTGAAGCTTCAGAGAAGGTTGAACTGCTAACCCCAGCAGCTCTGCTACAACACAGAAAAGGCTCCAATTAGGAACTAGGACCCTAGGACTAGAGATATCTGGGTCAATACACTTGAGAACATTGAAACCCAAATATAACTGAAGCTGATGGGTCAGAAGAAATGTCTCACCCCTCCTTGTTAAAGGTTAACCTATGCCTCTTGCTTGCGGATTATGCAGTAATCTATTCTTGAAAGACAACACATTGCCTGCTCAGGAAATGCCCCCACCTACCTCCTAGCCACTAAACACTCAGTGAGGGTCAATTCTCAGCTTAACCCACCTGAAATTTCTAGACTGCTAAATAAGGGACAGGAACAATTCACTAAAAGAGTGCAGGGATACCCACACAAACTGGTAGGAGCAAAGAATGTATATATGACACAGGAAAATGAGGTTGCACGGTTAAAGAATACAAAATATCAAGATGCACAGGAGAGAGTTGGGAAGTATCCTCCCATAATACACAATTTAATATCCTAACAAAGACCTTAAGAGATGGAACTAATACCTGCTAGGATATCTCTTGGCAGCTGGAAGAAAGCTATGGCCCATACTACATGCAATACTAGGTCTATTTGTTCAGGAAGGTGAGGAAGAAATCAAAAGGCTCCCAGCAGAAGCGGACAAGAATGGACATACTTCCCAAAGTGACACTTCTCAAAACAACCACCTGCAAACTCTGTGCTATGGAAGGACCCAGAGAACACAATATTTACCAAGGAAATAAGAATGTGCTTGTGAGAAGGGCAATAACATCATTGTAAATCTCAGTTGTGGCTGTTCCCTTTGGGTCACGATGAAATATAAGAGATGCTTTTAGAGAACCAGGACCTTAGTGGCAATGGAGATGATAGGATTAGGGAATATCAGTGGTCAGATGATAAAACTTTATTGGCAGAAGCAAGATGAGAATAATTGCCATAACAAACAGAAAGGTTGGAAGGGAAGCAAAGAGGGCCTAATTTCTAGGCAATTATGGAGAAGGTCTGTAAAACATATTTGCAAGTGCAGAATAATAAGAAAAAAACATTGATAAATATGCCCATAATCAAAAGTGATCAATAGTTGCTTAGCAAAAGTTTGGGACCAGCCACCTCAACAGAAATTCACAATCCTTTATCAGGTGTTCAGATCCAAGTCAATTCTCAGATCTAAAACTCACTGACTGAAGCTGGGTTCCCACGAAGTAGGAATCCAGAACAGCACAGGAAATGTGTACAATAGTGGCCCTACCCTGTCAGTAAAGATTTTAGGGGACAAGTCTGAGGAGCAGACTTTTTTTAGGAAAAAAAAATTAAAAAGCAAGATCTGAGGCACACCAAAACACAGATTTTAAAGTAAAGGGCAGGGCTGGGGATATAGAAAAAAGTTTAGAGGCTAGGAATATAGCTTAGTAATAGAGTGCTTGTCTACGGCACGTGCATGCAAACTGAAGATGGATTGCTGTTGTACCACATCCCATCCAGGGCCAGTCTGTACTTTAGTTCTCTTGGGCTACTATAACAAAGTACCACAAACTGGGAGACTTAAAACAACAGAGACTCTCACAGTGCTGGAGACCCAAGTCCAGGTGTTGTCAGGGTCCTACTCTCTCCAGGAACTCCAGGGAAAAATGCCTCCTTACTGTTTCTAGTTTCTAGCTTCTAGCTTCCAGCTTTTGTCATTGTTAGCAACCCTTGACATTCCTTGGTTTGAGGCAGCATAACGCTAATCTCTACCTCTGTCTTCATCTGGCCTTCTTCCCTCTGCATGCGTCTGTATTACCTTTTTTCTTATGAGAACACTTGACAATGGAATCAGAGCTGCCTTAATCCAGTGTAAACTCCTCTTAATGATCACATCTGCAAACACCCAATTTCCGAATAAGGACACATTCACAGGTAGCAGGGGTTAGGACTTCAACATGACCTCTGGAGAACAGAATATAACCCACAACACCCTCAACGGTGAAATGAGAGGAGAATGACAGTGCACTTGGTCATCCACTTAGGATGTAGTAAGAAAAATGGCCCAAGCTAAGGATATACGCACTCTTAAATTCAAGGTGAGAAATCTGGCTGGTTGGACAGGGATCTGGAAGGGGCAAGATTGGAAGGTCAAGTACAAAAACATGTACTCATGATGAAGAGGCATGTGACTGGACTGTCAAATTGCACAATGAGGGTTACAAAGACTGGCCCCTTTTCTCAACTTAGCAACAATCGTAAATAGCCAACCCCACTTCAAATTAAGGATATAGAAGTGAATTTGGAGAAAAAGGGACTAATTTCGGATGTTTTAGGAGTATAGCATGTAGGACTTGCTATCACCCAGCATCTGTATGAACATCCAACACAGGGCAAGTATTAAACAAACGAAATGGATGAATAAATGATTCTTAAGTTTTGACTCCTGGTCTTAGAAAGATGCAGTACCATCATCTATTGAACTAGGGAAGGCTGAGGAGAAAACCACTTTAATGAGGTGAAAGAGGAATTAAAAGAGCTTCCTACATGCTGAATCTCTCTTTCTTCAGGTTTTCTCTGGCATTTTAAGAGCCTCCTGGGCCACATGTATGTACAAACTAAAATATTAGAAATACACTCTCAACCAGTGAGGGCTGTGTCACAGCTAGTAGGTAAATGCCTCAGCCTCCTGCCCCCAGTGAAATAATTCTGGGGCACATTTCACACTTTCTCAGAGAATCCCCAACGGGGCAATGGGACAGAGCTCCCTTTGAACATAATGGTAACCAGCTCATGAACATATTCTTCATTATCTTATCTCACTTTCACTCACCTCCTTACTTGTGTTGCCTGGAATCCCCTTCCAAGTTAATAATTTCCATAGCCTTTGGTTGCAGAGGATATATAAACTAAGACAAATAATAGTGGCAATAACAGCAGAGCTTGATCCGCAGATCACATTTACCTAAAATTTTCTCCCTTTTCTGTCCATCAAAATTCATATTCTTTAAAACCCAGATGAAATTCCATCCTTTTTCTCTGGAAATGTTATCTGATAAGCCTTTTGGAGTCAATTTCTCACTTGTTGTACCTTCCTGGGCTCAGGACACTTTTCTTGCCCTGATGTACATACAGTGTACATCCCTAGTTCTCAAACCAAACATATCCCTTCTCTTTTTCTCTAGATTTATTTCCTCTGGGGCTGACATGAGTAGGGATTTCCATTTCTTTGAACTAAGGATTTGGAGATTTGAAGTTGAATGTGGAGGAAGGAGACCATCTGGGCATGTAATCTGTGCAAAACACACAGAGCAGCTTACATTTGAATTCTTCTCTGAGGACAAACACTACAAATAATGATAGATAACAGTATATATATATATATATATATTTGTCCTATGCATATATCTCCAAGGGTAGAAAGACTTGGTCAAGGGAATGAGGACTAGCCATGCTATGCAGGCTCCAGAGCTGGCCTATCTTAGAATAGGGTGTCCCCTGCCCCGGCTCCTGTACTTTGGTCCCTTGCTCCAGTGGGAAGGGATCACATAAATATCCTGTCCATATTGGGCCCCTTGATGCTGACAGCCACTTCCCAGCCTGGTTCCAATTGGCCTGGCCTGTTTGCCACTGGGACCTGAATGACCAATCCTCTTCCTACCATGGCTCCTGGAAGAACTAAATGAAGTCATGAGTGTAACATGCTCCTGCATGGTAGGTACTCAGTAAGTGGTCCCCTTTCCCAAGGCCTGAACCTTGATCTCTGGGTTGAGGATGCTACCTCAGTTCCCTGGGGTACAGGTGCACATTCACGTGTGTAACTAAATGTGTTTCCATGACTAGGGATGAACCTGTGTAATCAAAGTTCCTGTGTTCATGTTCCTGGTATGTGTAGAGTTGTGCAATAAGGGTGTGTGCCTGGGTGTGCATGTGTGTCAGGGAGGACAAGAAATGCAAGTGCATGTGATTTAGTACTGGTGTGTGCCTGAAGGCAAGTGAGTTCTGAGTTGCCAGCAATTGTTGGGGTGACTATAGGTAGAGTGTAAGTCTGTGAGTATCAAGGGCACGAGCAGGTAAGTGTAAGGATGTGTATCTGTGAGAATGAGCAGCTAAGCAAGAGGTGAGTAGGCAGCCTTGTACATCCTGCCCTGACTTCCAGAGTCTGTTTCTCTTTCTCTTTGCTCAGGCCAGCAGCCAGATGGCCAGGCCCATTGGGCAGGCCAGGGGTGGCTTGAAGGATAAACAAACTGCTGTGGAGTTGGAGCATGTCTGTAAGGCTGTGCTCCTTCTCTGCCTGCTGTATACTTCCTTGTGGTCATCATCCTGTACTTTGACATCTATGCCCAGCACCTAGTCCTCTTGAGCCATTCAGTGCCTGCAGCCCTGCCTGTGCCCTCCACCCAGCAGCCAGCAACAGTACCAACTGCTGTCTGCCCAACACCAATGCCCCCACCTCTGGGCTCCCTGAGGTCCCCAGTGCCTGGCTTGACCCCACAGTTCCTGTCCTGCCACCATGTCCTAACTCACCACCTAGTATTGGTGAGCCTGTCTATATTGAGTAGGGCCTGTCTATAGGGATGGGAAGAGGGTCTTACTAGTAGAAGAATAGAGTTCTGAACCATGGGGGTGCCAAGGGTCCAAATCCATTCAAACAGGGATGTTTCTGGAGTTCCATTCCTCACCTCAGGTAGATGGTGTCCCTGGATTCTGGCAAAAGCCCTGATTCTTGACATTGTCCTTTCTGCTGTGGGCTGACTGCTGATCAAATTCACCTCACCCACGGTGCAGAGGGAGACCCAGGTGTGCTCCTGGGTAGCCACTACATACCACCTGACTGTACTCAAGCCCAGACAGTGACAGTCACCATCCCATTTAGACACTGGGAGCATCACTTACAAGAACGGCTCCACGATGTGGAGGCAGTAGCACCTGTGAGATGGCACCTATGTCATCAACCAGTATGGTGAGGACATCTTCAACCCAGCCAAGCTGCTCAACATGGGTTTCCTAGAGGCCTTGTAGGAGGATCCTGCTTAGGAATGCTTCATCTTCAGCAATGTGGACCTGGTCCTGGTGGATAATCACAATCTGCACTGTGGCAGCAAGCAGCCCCACCACTTTGCCATTGCAATGGACAAATTTGGCTTCTAGCTGCCCTATGCTGGCTACTTTGGAGGTGGGTTGGGCTTGAGCAAAGCCCAGTTCCTGAGATTCCATGGCTTCCCAAAGAGTACTGGGGCTGGGGTGGTGAGGATGATGACATCTTCAACTGGATCCCCGTGACTGAGATGAAGATCTCACACCCTTACCTGTGAATAGGCGGCTACCATGTGATCAAGCATGTCAGAGGCCAGCATAATGAGCCCAACCTCCAGAGGTTTACCAAGATTCTAGACATGAAGCAGGTCAGGGAGGTGTCTCAGCAACTTATTCACCAACATTACAGTGGACATTGGGTGGCCCATCATGGCCCCCTCAAGACTAACACTCATGGATAAAGCCTCTCAGTGCCAAGGATTGCCTGCCAGAGACCTGACCTACTGCCTGGCTGGTAGCTGTTCTGTAAGGGACCCCTAGGATTGAGGCTAGACTGTTCTCTGAGGGTCTTCAGTAGACCTGCCTGCTGCTCCTAAAAGTTTAGAACCTGCTTTAAGAGGCTTCTAATACCTTTTCTTACCCTACTCCACAGCCAAGCCCCCCTTACTCTCAGGGTCAGGCCAGTCCCTGCACTGCCTCATGAAGTAGCCTAGGCTAGGTCACTCCACCTCTCTGTGCATCAGTCCCCATCTCCACGGCCTTGAGTTCCCTAGGACCTAGGGGGCAGTGTCTCTTCTAGGGGGATTTCTCAGACCTGGGGATCCCCCATGCTCCTAGGGGAGGGGAAACCTTTCTCATTTAAGATTGTAGGGGCAACCTTTGGTACATTCCTTGCTGAGAAGCAGCCCTAGGAGGAAACCAGAGGGGATGCTGAATTGTCACCTGGGATCTTGGAGTTTGGCCTTTGCATGGAGGGTACAAGGGGAGCCTGGATCAGTCAGTCTGCTTCTTGCCTCCCTGTCTCAGAGAGGAGGCGAAACCCCAAAACTGGCTTGAATTTGTACATTGCACAGAAACTTGTGAGGCTTTGGTCAAAAACATAAATGGATCAAGAAAGAAAGAGAGAGAGAAAAAAGAGAAAAGAAAGAAAGGAGGGAGGGAGGGAAGAAGAGAAGAAAAAATACAGACTTGGTCAGAGCCTTTCTCCTCCCAGTGAATCCCTAAAGGATGTACCCAATGTAGAAAAAAAACAATATAGAGAGCTCTGGATACTTGGGCTGCCTACCTATAGCCTTAACCTCCAGCCCTAAGTCTCATGATATATCACTTTCTCTAAAAGAGGAGACTGAAAAAGTTAACCGTGGAACATACATATAAAAGAAGGAGAAAGAAAACCTTGGGTGAGGGGATCTTGTCATGTGGGAGTGGGCCCTGGGTCCAACCATATAGAAAGGAGGACACCATTGCCCTAGGTGCATGTATGATTGCAGGAATGGTGTGACTCTGCTTCACATACAGAGAAGCGAAAACTCTGCTCCATTTGTGTACAATTAATCGAATGTCATGTATAGATTTCTAATGTCATGTATAGCTTCCTAATGTCATGTATAACTGATTAGAACTAATATAAAAAAATTGACATCAAGTTAAAGCTTCCTTTAAAAAAAGAGAAAGAAAAAAAAAGAGAAGCTTTCACCAATGTTCAGAGAGGGCTGTGGCAGTGGTCTGTCCACTTTCTACTGAAACAGAGCAGAATAGGGAAGACACTCACAGGAACACACTCACAGGACCTCGCAATACAATACATGCTGACAGCAGTCTTCCAAGCAACTGGACCCAATTCAAGTACTTGACTCTAACTGTCCAGATTAACAATCCCTCTCTTTTGGAAAAATTGCAAAATAGAGGTGAAAATGAAGAGCAGACAGCTCAAGTGCCTGCCTCTTGTAGAAGACCACACATCTCACCTGTTGTATCCATTGTTCCTAAAAATACAATCCAACGTCACATCACCTCATTTTATTTTTGGCTCAAAAAATAAATCTCCATAGAATCTTCTCTTCTCAGGCATACTATAAAATTCTAAAGGGAAAGAACTGTCATCTATTTCCTTTGTAGTCTCCATTACCCTAGGTACATGTATGATTGCAGGAAGGCTGGGGATGTGAAAGAAAGAAAGAAAATTCTTTGGATAATAATAATTATAGCAGTTATATTTATTGATTACTTTCTATTTTCTTGGTATTGTTTTAAGTGCTTTACATGATTAGCTAATTTAATCCTCACAACAGTCCTATAAGGCATATACTATCTAAATTCCCATTTTAAAGATGAGGGAATTGAGACTCAGCTCAAGTAACTTTCCTAAACTCTTAGAGACAGAAAGTAGCAGAGACAAGATTTGAATATTCATCCTATACTGCCTGGAAAAAAATGTGAAGTTTACAGAGGAAGAGAAGATGACAGGGAGGGGTAGTCAACAACATGGGGAATATATTAGTCAAGGTTCGGCTAGAGGTACAAAACTCATAGAAGATGCATGCAAAAGTTTTAAAAGATTTTTAGATAAAAAATTGACATGCAATTCTAGAAGCTGGCTCAGGTCTGAGGTTTGTGGGACAGATAGGAAAAGATGATTGATGGAAGGGAAAATAATTGCAGGCCCAGTAGCTGTTTCCACTTCCTCCCTCAAGGAAGGCCTAAGCCTTTTAAAGGAGTTCCAGCTGAAAGTCAGGACAACCTAGGATAATCTCCAGGATTATTAACTTAAATTCAGTTGATTAGGACTTTAATCACAAAAGTACAATCTCTTCACACCAGCACCTAGATTAATGTTTGTATGAGAAAACGTAAGTAAAGTGTGATGTTGCAATATCACCATCCTTCAACTCTCCCCCCAAACAGAGCTTTTGCATCCAATCTTAACCAGGAACAGGCTAGGAAGGGAATTCTGAGGAGTATTGTTCAGCCTAGCCAATTGACACATCACAAAGCCATCACAGGCTGCAAGGAGATTCTATAAGGCATGAACCAAGGGTTAGATGGGGTGACAGCCAAGGCAATACCAAGGCAAGAACACAGAAGAGACTAAACACTCATGGCTTCTTTTAAAAAGGTAATTGAGATGGGAGTGAAATCCTAAAACCCCCATTGGGACTCCAGTGCAGGACATTAATGGCAAATGCTATGTTTTTTAGATCTGCTGGGTTGGGAAGGAGCTACAAGATCTGGTACATGGAAAGCCTGAGAGTCCAAAGGATAGGAGCAGGGGATGGGGTGAGCTCCACGGATAGAAATGAAACAGATGAAGAGCTCAGTGTTTCCAACACGTTTCATGTGAGTAACCAAATGGCCTACGCAGCCCTTGATAGTCACTAGTGGAAGCAGTTGTATTCCGTAAAGTCACCACAAACAATGAATTAACAAGTCTTGAGACAAGGCCCCTAAGGGAAGTTCAGGGTCAGACCCCTGTGAACCCTGCTCATAATATTTTCATCAGCCGCTCAGGACATGACTGTGTCATGCTGTGTTTCTGTTTAAAAGCACCTTGTTCAGCATGCATGGTTGATTCCTTAGCCCCTGACTTGTGACCAACAGCACTATTACACATAGCTGATCAAAAATCATCCAACACAAGTATTCCTCCATGAGACACACCCCAGCCTTCCTGTGCTCAGAAACTCTGAGCAGACTTCAGTACAATTTAATTTAAATAAATTATCAAACTACTTTTGATAATTTAAATAAATTATCAAACTACATTTGATAACTTATTTAAATAGCAAAATCACTTACAGAAAGTACCAAAATGCAAAAAAATAAATAAATAAAACAGGCCATCAAATAGACCACAGAAGGGACAGTTGTTTTCAGTATGATAGCTGAAACAAGAAGGCAGAGAATCACCTTGTTTAACCTCAGCTGGGATGTTCACGTCAGGGGACTCCGATTTTCCGCTCTTCTGTTCATGTCCAAGAATGACTGGAAAAGCACCCCAAGTGTTAATTTTAGATTAAAAAAAAAAAGTTTCACCAAGTATGTAAATTTGCAAATGTAGCATCTGAAAATAATGAGGACCAACTCTAGGTATGAAAATTTACTCTCAGATTAATGTGAACGGTTAGAGAGTCCCAACACTTGACACTGTTTATGATTCCATCCTAGACAGATTTATGATTAGGTCTCCAGCATGCCAAGCAGGAAGATCAAGCAAGCAATCCATTATCCATGCTTTTCAGGACTCAGGGCATCCCGACATTGAAACTCCTTGGCTTAAAGTCTGCTGACCTAGAGTTTTTGTGGTTTACATTTAACCACAGAGGCCACTCTGCTTTGGAGTTGGGGCCTGTGGTTCGCTGCTTCTTATTTGGTTTATTTTCTCTATGCCTACCCTTTCTCCACTGTAGCTGGACAAACAGCAAGTGCTCGATTGTCCTGCTCTCATCAAATCTTACTCTGTGTGCAATAAGAAGACAACTTCTGCTGAATCCACATGTGTGCAGCAAAGGAAACTGGTGGAAAACACTCTCAGACTGGCAGGTCCCCCTAAATGTCTCAGCTCTATTTTCAAGTGCTAACCAGCAATTCCAATTTCTCTACTCCACTCCTGTTCCTCTCCTAGACAACTATTTCACACTTTTCTCCTCTCCCAAGATGTCAGATCACTATTTAGCCCATTAGAATTGTTATGACTGCTTGCTTGTGACTGGAGATCATTCTGATAGGAACTGGACTGAACTAGAACATCATGTTCCTTATCCTCAATCTCTGCTGTTGAATCTATTTCCTCTGTGACTGAGAAAAGAGAATTAATCAGAACAGAATTTCTATACCTTCCCAACATGACACCTACCAATTTCCGGCATCTGTACTGATATCCCTGCTCTCCCTTCCATTAAAATGAATGAACTGTCTCTCTGACTTCTTTCCAAAACCAGCTCCTCCTTGTGCCTGGGACCCCACCTTTTCCCATCTACTTCAGGATATCACTCTAGTAATTATCCTTGCTTGCCTCACCATCATCAGATGCTCCCTGTATACTGGATAATTCCCCCCAAATATTTTTATTTTTCACAACTTAAAATGAAAACAATCATTCGACTATTTCCTTCCAGTTGCCACTCATTTCTCTGTTTCCCCTTTTTAAAAAGCTATTGAGAGTTGTGTTTACTATCCTTCAATTCCTCTCCTTTAATTCTTATTTGCTTATACTCGAGAGGAGTTTTTATTTCAACCACTTAACCAAAACATCTCCGACTAAGAAACCTAACATTCAGTAGTCAGTCCTCAGTCCTCTCCTTATCTGGGTCACTTGACATTATTAACACTTTCCTCTGAACACATTTCCCTCTCTCTGGCTCCTCCCTCTCCTGAGTCATTGCTCTAGTTCTTTGTTTGTACCTGATCTCTAAACACTAGCATGTCTTATATCTCAATCTTTGCCTTTCTTCTTTATACTCTATCTTCTTCTCTGCTCTTGTCCATCTCATCTTCTTCATGGAGTTGAGACTCCCAAATTCGGATCTACAGTCTAAATCTCTCCCTTCGATTCTAGAATCCAACTGCCTACAGCCATCTTCACTTGCTTTCTAATGACATCTCATGGTCCAAATAGGAACTTTTGATTTGCCCCATGAACCGACTCCTCCTGTATTCTCTCTCCACAAGTTTCAACTAATCCATTAAACTAATCCCTTCAAATGTACCAGTGTGTGGCCCCTGCTCCCCACCTCCAGGCCTTGTCTATACTAGAGCCCGTTGTTCACTCTCTGCCCTACTTTGTTGCACTGATTCCGGACAGACAGGTCTCTTTGCCTCTGTCCTTCACTTCTGGCATACCCAATGCATCCAGGGCCAGTATCATCAGCATGTGGCCCCTACAGTTACACAGGGCCCATCACTCAGAAGGACTCAATGTGCAGTTGAAATGTTTTTTTCTTGAAATTCTTTATAATTTTTGAACAAAGAGTCTCACATTTTCATTTGGCACCACGTCTCCCAAATTATCTTGCCAGTCATGAATATACCCAAACAAGCCTTTAAAATTATAACCCAAAACATATCACTTCTCTACAGTGGTTTCCACCCTCATTATAAAATGCAGTCTCTACAATAGACTCCAGGGACCCAGGTGACATCTCTCCCCACCTGTCACCTCTCTGATCTCATCTTCTACTACTCTAGCTTACATACTCCTCAATGTTCCCCAAACATACTAACTCTTTCACTTACATACTCTTGCTTAAACACTGAATGACTTGCTCTCATGTTTTCTTCAAGCCACATTAAAGGTGGGGCTTTCCATTTGACAACATACAGCACCTTTTCATTTCAAAACATTAGAAAAACTAGGGATAGTAGGAACATACCTCAACATTTTAAAAGCTATCTATGCTAAACCCAAGACCAATATCATTCTAAATATAGAAAAAATGGGAAAAAAAATCCTTCTAAAAACTAGAACAAGACAGGGATGCCCCCTTTCACCACTTTTATTCAACATATTCCTTGAAACTCTAGGCAGAGCAATTAGACAGACAAAATAAATTAAAGGGATACAAACAGGAAAAGAAGAACTCAAACTATCATTTTTTGCTGATAACGCTATTCTATACTTAGAAGATCCAAAAAACTCAACTGGAAAACTTCTAGAATTAATCAATGAATTCAGCAGAGTAGCAGAATATAAAATCAGCACTCATAAGTCAAATGCATTTCTATACATCAGTGATGAATCCTCTGAAAGAAAAATTAGTTAAACTACCCATTCACAATAGCCTAAAAAAATATCTTGGGAATCAACTTAACAAAAGAGGTGAAAGACCTCTACAATGAAAACTACAGACCACTAAAGAAAGAAATTGAAAAAGACCTTAGAAGATTGAAAGATCTCCCATCCTCTTGGATAAGCAAAATTAATATTGTCAAAATGTCCATACTATCCAAAGTGCTATACAGATTCAATGCAATTCCAATCAAAATACCAATGTCATTCCTTATAGAAATAGAAAAAAGCAATCATGAAATTCATTTTGAAAAATAAGAGACCCAGAATAGCCAAAGCAATCCTTAGCAAGAACAGTGAAGCAGGAGGCATCACAATACCGGACCTTAAACTAGATTGCAAAGCTATAGTAACAAAAAACACCATGATATTGGCACCAAAATAGACAAGTAGACCAATGGTACAGAATAGAAGACACAGAGACAAACCCACATAAATACAGTTATCTCATATTAGACAAAGGCACCAAAAACATACATTGGAGAAAAGATACCCAACAAATGGTGCTAGGAGAACTGGAAATCCATATGCAGCAAAATGAAAATAAACACTTAATCTCTCACCATGCTCAAAACTCATTTCAAAGTGGATCAAGGACCTAGGGATTAGTCCAGACATCCCGTGCCTAATAGAGGAAAAAGTAGGCCCAAATCTCCATCACATCAGATTAGGCCCCAACTTCCTTAACAAGACTCCTAAAGCACAATAAATAAAATCCAGAATTAATAAATGGAATGGACTCAAACTAAAAAGCTGCTTCTCAGCAAAAGAAACAGTCAGTGAGGTGAAGGGAGAGCCTACATTTTAGGAGCAAATTTTTGCCACATGCACATCAGATGGAGCACTAACCTCAAGGATATATAAAGAACTCAAAAAACTTAACACCAAAAAAACACAAGCAACCCAATCAATAAGTGGGCAAAGGAGCTGAACAGACATTTCTCAGAAGAAGATATACATTTGATCAACAAATATATGAAAAAATGTTCAACATCTCTAGTAATGAGAGAAATGCAAATCAAAACTACTCTAAGATTTTGTCTCACGCCAGTCAGAATGGCAATTATCAAGAATTCAGACAATAAGTGTTGGCAAGGATGTGGGGGAAAAGGCACACTCATACATTGCTGGTGGGACTGCAAATTGGTGCAACCAATCTGGAAAGCAGTATGGAGATTCCTTTGAGAACTTGGAATGGAACCATCATTTGACCTAACTATCCCACTCCCCAGTTTATAACCAAAGGACTTAAAAACAGCATACTATAGTAATGCAGCCACATCAATGTTCATAGCAGCTCAATTCACAATAGCTAAACTGTGGAGGCAATCTAGATGCCCCTCAATAGATGAATGGATAAAGAAACTATGGTATATATGCATGATGGAATATTACTCAGCATTAAAAGAGAATAAAATTATGACATTTGCAGGTAAATGGATGGAGTTGCAGAATATTATACTAAGCAAAGTAAGCCAATCCCAAAAAACCAAAGGCCAAATGTTTTCTCTGATATGTGGATGCTGATCCATAATAGGGATGGGGGAGGCATGCAAAAAATGAAGGAACTGTGATTGGGCAAAGGGGAGAGAGAGAGGAGAGGGTGCATAGGGGCAGGAAAGATGGTAGAATGAGATGGACATCATTACCTTAGGTACATGTATGACTGCACATATGGTGTGATGCTACATCGTGAACAACCACTGAAATGAAAAGTTATGCTGTAATTTTGTGCAATGAATCAAAATGCATTCTGCTGGCATATATACCTAATTAAAATAAATAAACTAACTTTTAAAAAGTGGGACTTTCTCTGATCACTCTAAATAAAATAGAAACCCACATATAGCGCTCCACACCCTGTAATTCTCTACCTACTTTATCCTGCTTTATTTTTTACTACAGGCCTTTTCACATATGAAAAAATGTTCAACATCTCTAGTAGCTGAGATCATGTTTGCCTAATTATTAATATCTAATCTTTCCATCAGATAGAGTGGCACACACCTGTAATCCTAGAAGCCTGTAAGGCTAAAGCAGGAGGATGACAAGTTCAAGGCCAGTCTTGGAAACTTAGTGAAACCCTGTCTCCAAGTAAAAAAAATAAAAAGGGCTGGGGGTGTAACTCAGTGGTAAAGTGCTCCTGGTTCAATCCGTAGTTGGAACATCTCTTAGCTGCTTTGTACACCAGAACATGCTTGGGTAGGATGCAGAACTCCCCAGACCTTCTTTCCAGGGATTTCTGGGCCACCAACCACTAGACACTAGTGCCCAACATGTCAATGAACTAAGGCAAAAGGCTGAATCCTCAAGTATACTTTCACAGGGTCTTGCACTTTATATTTGGATAGCAAGGTAACATTGGCTCTCCTGTGTGGCCTCCAATGCCCCCAAGGGTAGAGAGAGGCTTTGGAGTGTCAAAGGTCTATGCTTCGGGGAATGGTTGTGGGTTCCACACAGTCCTCCTAATGTGTTTCTGGTGTTCCCAGCTCCGCGAGCAGTCACAGGCAACTGCTTACTGTCCCAAGCTCCAGCAGCTGACCTAACAAACCAGACTCCAAAGGGAAGCATCCTCCATTGCCACCCAATCCATGGTCCAGTCTCCCACCACAGAGAACCCTTAGTGAGTTTATGTCCATGTGCCCACCTCTTCTCAGCCATACGACTCTCAGGACCCCGAGGCTAATCCAGAACTCTAATAGTAACAGGAAGCCCCAGAGACAGCAAAATACAGGGGCCTTTGACTTGCAAAGCAGTAAGTGCAGACAATAGGCTCAACCCAGGACTATGGCCTATTAGGATGTATTTCTGCATCCTGTGGCAGCAGTGTTCACCAGGTCTCCCCCTTTTCCTCCTCTATTCCTGCTAAGGGACACTCTCACTATGCATTTCTATGCAATCAGTGTTGGCCTGCTCTGTTTCACCTACTGTTCTATTGCTCAAAGCCTCTGGGTTTCTCCAAGTCTCTCTCTGTCTACTATTGAACCCCAGCATTCTCACCCACCTCAATAAGAAGCTGCTCTCTAGTTGTTTTGATTCTATCTCATGGAGAAGCAAGCAAGATTTGGGAGCCTCCAATCTGCCATTTTAAATCCTCTGAGATTTCATTTTAGCCTGACATATTCTATGTTGACAAAGCTTTTGTCTAAATATTAATTTGTCTAAAAACTTTCACCTTTTCCTCTCTATATTATCTGAAAGGGCTTGGATTGTAGTTTAGTGATAAAGCACATGCCTAACATACACCAAGCCATGGGTTTGATACCCAATACTGGAAAAAAAAAGTCTATAAAATGTTATTAAATTCACAGTCCACCAGTTAGAGGAGACAATACTATCTTCTAATATTGATATTATAATTTTGTATACTATTATTCAAGTTCACTGATGAGCTCAGAGATTTTGAGCATGTTTTAGGGGAAATGTGATGGAGTGGCTGAGCTACATGGCTTGATTTTATAACTTTTAAAAATTTGATTGGAAAGGCAAACACCTTATTTCCATAGGGTTTTTATCTAAAGATCTCAAAACATCCAACATTCAGACAAAATTTAGAGCACATGAGTAGGCCATGCTGACTGTGACAAAAATACTATATTTCAGTAATGTTTAAATTTTTTCATCCTTTATCTCCTTTTCATATATTTGTTGGTGCCTTCGGAATTTTGAGAGAAAATCTTGTTTACTTTTAATAGAGAGACAATTTGGAGAATGTTTTACAAACAATGTAATTTAGTTTCTACAGTAGCACACAAAGTATATGGGGTATATTCTTAGATATTCTTAGCTCAGAGTACAAAAAGCAAATTAAAAGCACTTGTAATATTTTTAATATCTATTATGCACCAAGCTCTATGCCAGGTATGCTACAGTTGATAACTTATTTTAAAACCTTACAAAAGTCCTTCCAGATTTAACAATTATTTGCAATATAAACAGAAAGAAACTATATGTACAATGGTTTAAATTATCTAAGACTTTCAAATTTAAAAACCCAGATGGGAACCCACTTTTTTCCACTTACTTTTTTTTTTAACACTGTAATTGCTCCTCAATTAGAGGTATATAGAAAAAGAGTGGAGGAGGTTTTTATTATCCAAATTTCTCTGCCATTTTTTAAATATTAATCATTCCAACTCTTGGTCATAAAAAAAGTTAATTTTTGAGAAAGGATTCAGGAGTACTGATGAATGTTCTTCATGACAGTTTATGTCTTCTAATGGCACAATGTCAATGGCAAGATGACTGGAAGAGAGTCAGCTTGTTTAGGTGACTCAAGGATAGAGCAGTGCTTCCAAAGCAATCCACATGTACCAATGCTGGTCCACAAGATGATCTTAGGTTAAGATTTCAACATTTTTCTAGCTGTATATTTTCAACATTTTAATAACTGTATATTTTAAGCAGCTATCAGGAAACAAGCCAGCAGAACAGACTTTTATAAACCTTACTGTTTGTGATGAGGCTAGAATAGGTAGCGCCATACTCATCTACTTTATCTGGTGGAGTGGTTACTCTTCTTGGCACATCCATCAGTGGGTCAAACCTTCCATAATTAAAACTTCTGCCATGGATACAAGGATGATGTGAAGGTATAGAGGGCTGGTATAGATTCTCCTACGTCAAATTTCCATTCTAAGTCAACATGTATTTAAATGACATATCAGTTCATCACTTCTGAAAGTCAAATGTATTAATATTTATTATTATGAAATACAATCTGAATTGGACTTTTTCTTAACCAAACTTATGATTAAGAGGGCTAAAAAAATTAGATATAATAGATTTATAAGATAAATGTAAGTCTAAGAGTGATAATAATAAAAGCTAAATAATGACTTAATTATCTATTAGTGTTATAATGTCAACTCCAACAACAACAAAAAATTCTGCACAAATACAATGAAAATCATCTGACCTTTAGAATTTCATTGTCAGCTAAGAGTGAACCTATTTTGTTATGAGTTGTGTTTCCACATGCTGGTGTCCTTTGTCACATACAAAGAACATTATGAAAAGCATCAAAATTTCTGAGGCAAAATAGTAGGACTTTCAAGCATCTTTGAAACTGACATGCTGTGTAATACTGATAAGAATACAAAAGCTGGAAAGACCTTCTTTATGATGTTATGAAATAATTAGTGAAACACATATAACCCTACCAGCAAACAAATGCAAAAGCAATGACTGAGGGCAAAGCAAGCAAAATGATTAATAAGTTGCCTCTGTCAAATAACAGAGTTTGTTTTAAAGTTGCAGATATGAACAGAAAGTAAAGAAATAATTATTCACAGAATGACAAAGTGAATACAACTCTCTGAAGACTGAGAAATCTATCAATATCAATTCAGTCAGAAAAATCTTTGGTGGTTGTTGACATAATCTGAATAAATTCATCTATTAAAACTTATTCTCAGCCAAATTACACATCTTAAGTGTTTCTAAATTTTATTGATGCATCCAGGTAATCAATAACAATTACAAGAAGTGATACTAGATTAAACACAGAAGATGCCAAACACCTGATTAGGTCAGAAGAAAGACTTCATTAATACAGTCAAGCTATTGCATAAATACTTGCAATTTGTTCACAGAAAAAACCCTGGCCAATAAAGATAGCCGTGAAGATTTAGAAAAGTATTTATTAAAATTGCCAATCACATACGCATCAATGAATTATCAAAATGTCCTCAAACTTTGTAGAAAAAATTAGAACAACTCAAAAATCAAAATTTTTTAATGTTATTTTTCAGATTTCCTGTTGTCCACAGGAATATTTAAATATCTATTCAAGTTGATATGTTAGTATAAAATATTGCACATTCAGTCCTACTATGGTCTTAACACAGATTTAACCTTTCTTCCAGGATGATTTGAAATTCTGCCAACAAAATGAATAGCCAAAACAACTTGGGAAAAAAACAAAGTTGGAAGAATCATACTGCTACAGAGCTGGGGCCTTCTGGGAATCTAAGGCAGTGCAAAAACCTCTCTTCAAAACCCAATTCTGTGACCAAGTCAGAAAGATTTCAAACATATTACTTAGAGTAACAGGAATGAGTTTATTGAAGGAACAGAAAAAGGGAATAAAGACATTTACATGGGATAGACTGGGTCTTCTCAGAGAGGAGAGGAACAGAATGCCTCCCCTGCAATCCAGTTTTTTTGTTTTGTTTTATAGTTTCATCTTTTATTTTAAGCTCTGAATCTATATCTATCAAATGCTAAAACAGCATTCTTTAAACTGTCCAAATGAAAAAGCAAATTGTTTCTACCTCACTTGCCATTCTGTTGTATAACACACCTCATGTACCTAACCTATCAAGTTCATTTTTATTTATTTTTATTTTTTATTTTCATATGACAGCTGAATGCATTACAATTCTTATTATACAAATGGAGCACAATTTTTTCATATCTCTGGTTGTACACAAAGTACATTCCCACCAGTTTGTGTCTTCATACATGTACATAATAATGTCCATCACATTCAACTATCATTTCTTTTTGGGTTTTTTTTTTTTATTTTTTAAAATATAGCCTTGAAATTGGCTTGCTCACTTATTTATTTATTTGTTTATTTATTTATTTATTTTTTACATACATGACAATAGTGGAATGCATTACACTGGTTATTACCATTTATAGCACAATTTTTCGTAACTCTGTATATAAAGTGTGTTCATGCCAAATTAAGCCATTATACATGTACTCTTTTTTTGCATTAAAATTCTTAATACACATATATACCACAATTTATCATATCTCTGTTTCTATATAAAGTATGTTTAGACGATTACCTTCGTCTTCTGAAAGTGGAGTGTAAAAAAATAAAATCTGGTTAAATGTGGCTTTATTGTATTTGAATCAAATTTTTCAAAGCATACCCTGAAAGCATTTTAGCTGTAAATTAAAAGTCACATTTATAAACCCTGAACAGTTAAGGACAGATAAACATTTTTAAGTTAAGTAAATTAACTTTTAAAGAACTTAACTAGAAACTTGTAAGATTCTATTTGTTTTTAGAAGTTCGCTTAATCTTTTAGAAACTTTGGAATAAAGATTGATTAAGTACAACATTTATGGAATATTAATTAGCCTTCAAGAAGAATGAAATTATGTCATTTGCTGGTATATAGATGAAGTTGGAGAATATCATACTATGTGAGGTAAGTCAATCCTAAAAAAATAAAACAGAGGCAAAATGTTTTCTCTGATATTTGGATGCTGATCAATAATGGGGAGTGGGGGGGGGAGAATGGAGAAGCTTTGGAATTGGCAGAGGGAAGTGAGGGAAGGGAAGAGGGTATGCAGGTGGAAAAGATGTCAACCATCATTTCTAACCCCATACCATCTCCCTTTCCCTCCCACCCCTCTGCCCTATCTAGAGTTCATCTATTCCTCCCAAGCTCCCCCTCCCTACCCCACTATGAATCAGCCTCCTTTCATCAGAGAAAACATTCGGCATTTGTTTTTTTGTGATTGGCTAACTTCACTTAGCATTATCTTCTCTAATTCCATACATTTACCTGCAAATGTCATGATTTTATTCTCTTTTATTGCTGAGTAATAGTCCATTGTGTATATATGACACATTTTTTTTTATCCATTCATCTATTGAAGGGCATCTAGGTTAGTTCCACAATTTAGCTATTGTGAATTGTGCTGCTATAAACATTGATGTGGCTGTGTCCCTACAGTATGTTGTTTTTAAGTCCTTTGGGTATAGACCAAGGAGAGGGATAGCTGGGTCTGGTGGTTCCATTCCCAATTTTCCAATAAATCCATACTGCTTTCCATATTGGCTGCACCAATTTCCAGCCCCACCAGCAGTGAAATACTTGGGAATCAATTTAACAAAAGAAGTGAAAGATCTATATAATGAAAATTACAGAACCCTAAAAAAAGAAATCAAAGAAGACCTTAGAAGACAGAAAGATCTACCTTGCTCTTGGATAGGCAGAATTAATATTATCAAAATGATGATACTACCAAAAGCACTATACAGATTTAATACAATTCCAATCAAAATCCCAATGGCATTCCTCATAGAAATAGAAAAAGCAATCATGAAATTCATCTGGATAAAGAAAAGACCCAGAATAACTAAAGCAATCCTTATCAAGAAGAGTGAAGCAGGTGGCATCACTATACCAGACCTTAAACTATAATACAGAGCTATAGTAACAAAAAACAGCATGGTATTGGCAACAAAGCAGACTGGTAGACCAATGGTACAGAATAGAGGACACAGAGACTAACCCACAAAATTATAATTATTTTATATTAGACAAAGGTGCCAAGAGCATGCATTGAAGATAAGATAGCCTCCTCAACAAATGGTGCTGGGAAAACTGGAAATCCATATGCAACAAGATAAAATTAAACCCCTATCTCTCACCATGCACAAAACTCAACTCAAAATGGATTAAAAACCTAGGAATAAAACCAGAGACCCTGCATCTAATAGAAGAAAAAGTAGGCCCTAATCTCTATTTTGTGGGATTAGGTCCTAACTTCCTTAATAAGACTCCTTTGATGCAAGAATTAAAATCAAGAATCAAAAAATGGGATAGACTCAAACTAAAAAGTTTCTGCTCAACAAAAGAAAAATCTGTGAGGTGAATAGAGAGCCTACATCTTGGGAGTAAATCTTTACCCCTCACACATCAGATATAGCACTAATCTCTAGGGTATATAAAGAACTCAAAAAGATAAGCACCAAGAAAACAAATAACCCAATCAATAAATGGGCCAAGGACCTGAACAGACACCTCTCAGAAGATGATATATAATCAATCAACAAATATATGAAAAAATGTTCATCATTACTAGCAATTAGAGAAATGCAAATCAAAATCACTCTAAGATTTCATCTCACTCCAGTCAAAATGGCAGCTATTATGCATACAAACAACAGTAAGTGTTGGCGAGGATGTGCAATCCAGTTTTATTGAAGATTCCAGGAAGTTTCCAGAGAATCCCCTAAGGTCCACCTCTTGACTTTTGACTGACAGTAGGATGACATCAGACTTTTAAGTCTCCACTGTTATGACAACTCTATGTCACCTTGAGCAGTTCTAATTTAATTCTTAATCATTTTTACAGGTTTTATGGTCAGGAGAAACTATCCTTATCTTACGGGATCTGATCTGTGAAAAGGGTCACAAAATCTCTCCCTTCAAAGTAATCTGGATTCCTCTTATCAGTGTTATTTCCTGCCTACATTTCCTTGCAGATAACAGGTATTTTTCTGAGGAATGTGTCTTATCCTGTCCACTTAATCCAGGAAGGGCTGCACGTATATTTCTTTTTGGCAAAGAAAACATGTGAGAGTCAGCTCAGTAGGCCCATTTTATAGAATTTTTCTCTTTGTGTCCCCAGCATCCTCATCTGTCTATCCCATAACAATACTATTTGATTTCAAAGTTTGCTACAAAGCTATAGCAATCAAGACACTGTGGTATTGGCAGAGAGGCCATAGAGAACAATGAAACAGAATTGAAAATCCAGAAAGAATCCTTACATTTATGGTGGATTATTTTTTGAAAAAAGTTGCCAAAACATCATATGAAAGATATTTTCTTCAACAAATTGTTCTAGAAAAATTAACTATCTGTAATCACAAATATGAACCCCTAACTCACACCATTAATTAAGCCAGACAATACAGCTAGTTAACACATAAATAACTCAAAATAGATCACAGATATTGGTGGAAGAATTAAAATCATCAATCTCCTGAAAAAAAAAAAAAAAAACAAACTGTGTGACCCTGGTTAGGCAAAAAACTCCTAGATATGATACCACAATTAAAAGTTATAAAAGAATGCAAATCAAAACTACCCTAAGATACCATCTCACTCCAGTAAGATTAGCAGGCATTATGAAGTCAAACAACAACAAGTGCTGGGAGGATGTGGGGAAAAGGGTACTCTTGTACATTGCTGGTGGGACTGCAAATTGGTGCGGCCAATTTGGAAAGCAGTATGGAGATTCCTGGGAAAGCTGGGAATGGAATCACCGTTTGACCCAGCTATTGCCCTTCTCGGACTATTCCCTGAAGACCTTAAAAGAGCGTACTACAGGGATACTGCCATATCGATGTTCATAGCAGCACAATTCACAATAGCTAGACTGTGGAACCAACCCAGATGCCCTTCAATAGATGAATGGATTAAAAAAATGTGGCATTTATACACAATGGAGTATTATGCAGCGCTAAAAAATGATAAATCATGGAATTTGCAGGGAAATGGATGGCATTAGAGCAGATTATGCTAAGTGAGGCTAGCCAATCCCTAAAAAACAAATGCCAAATGTCTTTTTTGATATAATGAGAGCAACTAAGAACAGAGCAGGGAGGAAGAGCAGGAGGAAAAGATTAACATTAAACAGAGACATGAGGTGGGAGGGAAAGGGAGAGAAAAGGGAAATTGCATGGAAATGGAAGGAGACCCTCATTGTTATACAAAATTACATATAAGAGGTTGTGAGGGGGAAGGGAAAAAAAACAAGGGAAAGAATTAAATTACAACAGATGGGGTAGAGAGAGAAGATGGGAGGGGAGGGGAGGGGGGATAGTAGAGGATAGGAAAGGTAGCAGAATACAACAGTTACTAATATGGCATTATGTAAAAATGTGGATGTGTAATCGATATGATTCTGCAATCTGTATTTGGGGTAAAAGTGGGAGTTCATAACCCACTTGAATCGAATGTATGAAATGTGATATGTCAAGAGTTTTGTAATGTTCTGAATAACCAATAAAAATAAAAAAATATAGATTTTGGATTTCAACATAGTAAAAAAAAAGTTATAAAAGAAAGTAGCTGGTAAATTGAAATCTATCAAAATTTAAAAAACTACTGTGCTTCAAAATATACCGCTAAGAAAATGAAATTACCCACAGGCCAGGAAACAGTATTTGCATATCATATATCCAAAAAAAAAGAACAGATACCCAGAATGTATAAAGAATTCTTACAATTGGGGTTAGGGTTGTGGCTCAGTGATAGAGCCTAGTATGTGTGAGGCACTGGGTTCAATTCTCAGCACCACATATAAATACATAAAGTCCACTGACAAGGAAAAAAAATATTTTAAAAAAAGAATTCTTACAATTAATAAGATACAACCAAATATAAAAATGGACAAAAATCTTGAAAGACAAATAGCTATATACACATGAAAAAAATTGCTCATTGTTGTTAGTAAAATATAAAACCACAACAAGATATCACTGTACAACTACTAGAATAGCTATAGTTTAAAAAACTGATGATAATAACTGTTAGTGAAGATGTAGAGAAATGGAAGACTTTTACACTACTTATGGGATTGTAAAATGATAAACCCACTTTGAAAATAAGCTTGACAGTTTCTTAAAAAG
Organism: Marmota marmota marmota; assembly: GCF_001458135.2. Classification (NCBI taxonomy): domain Eukaryota; kingdom Metazoa; phylum Chordata; class Mammalia; order Rodentia; family Sciuridae; genus Marmota; species Marmota marmota. The sequence continues at coordinate 11,841,772 of NW_025999968.1, read as the reverse complement.
TTAAGGACATGTCCCCACTGACCAGATGACCTCTCACTAGGTTCGATGTCTTAACATTCCCACCACCTCCCAGTAGCTTCAAGCAGGGGACCAACCTTTCACACATGGGTCTTTGGGGGACATTCCAGATGGAACTACAACACAGACACCGAGTCAGCTCAGATACATGAGGAAATGAAATGCTATTACCTTTAACTCAGTGGTCCTCAAACATCAGCATTCATTGAATTACCAGGAAAACATGCTAAAACAGATGACTGAGTTCCTTGACAACACAGCAATTCTGGGTCAGTAGGATTCTGAGTTTATAACAAGCTCCTAGGTGATAAAGACATGGTGGGCCATAGACCACACTTTGGTAGCCCTTGTCTATATGATACCATAATGGGGAGCTTTCATGTAATCCTCTCATGGTCTGAAACAACTTCTCTCTTAGGAAAGTTGCTTGCACAACATGTACATGAATCATAAAAGTATATAAAATAAAAATATAACTCAGTAATGACATGCACATCAACATGCAAGGAAATTACATCACCATCTGCATTTAGTCAGAGGTGATTCGCTTCACTTCTTGTCTCAATCTTTTAGTTAGATGGTTGGAACTCATTTTGTCTTGTGATAAACAAAGATCATCCATTGTTTCCAATGAAATATATGAATAAACACAATATATTTTGTTTTTATTCATAACTATTATGATTCATTAGAAAAAGCATATGTTACATGGAAAACAGGATGTTTAAATAAAACAGCCTAACAGAGGAAAATATACTGCTATACATAAAAGCAATTAATCATAAGCCTAGTATGATGGTAAAGAACTACTTAAGATGGTTAAAAAAAACACAGGCTATGTTCTTCAAATATTCAAACTAATCTAAACAAACAACACACTCTACCTAAAATATGTCAGTGATATCACCACTCTGGGACATTGGGGCTAAATGTCAAGCAATGACGTATTACCTTTGTTCCTTGTCTTCCCTTTTATGGAATAGAACTTCCTGTTTATATCATCAATTAAAATGCAACATTTCCCCCCAAGCATTGACTCCTCAATACAGTCAGAAATGTGATCACATTGTGGGCAATCGCTGGATCCTTGCTTTTAAAATAACATCTGTGTATGCATAGTTCAGGATGAGATATGTCAGCTCCATTGCCAATGTTTTACACAACACTTTTCAGAGGTGTAACAGCTTAAGAAACTCTGAAAGTATTTTACTTTTATTACAGAAAAAAACTTCTCGGCATGCACATGAATTCAAGACAAAGCTATGCTTCCCAATGCTATCTAATTTTTCAACGTATTTCTTCTGTTACATTTACACCATTCAGAAGACCAAGGATGAGCATCTACTGGTGTAGATGCTCTCTGCTCTTCTGGGTCTATCTCTCTAATCAACAGGGTAATATCTATCTCCTGGCAGAATTATTGTAAGGCTACAGGAGTTAGCACTATTGTGGATTTTCTGCTTAAAATTATGTTTATAAATGTGCTAATAAAGAGATAAGCTTTGAAAAAGATCAACTCTGTGAACTTCTGTGAAAGCATTTTAGTGCAATCCTAACTCTGCTGAGTGGCTAGAAGTCCCTCACTTGGCTGCATTCCTAGGTGGTCTGGGGATGATGATCTAGACCAGAAGTATTGCTGCCTAGAAAAAGAAACCAACTAGCCAAACTACCCACCCTTCCTGATTGGCTTGACTTCCAAGCCCTTCATAAGTGGGAAAGACACTGAAGAAGTCTAGTTAACAGTATTTTCTTGTCTGCTGACACCTCCATAAGTTAATCAAGCAAGATTGAAATGCTTCAGGAATGTTGCAGTTCATCACGCATCCAGGTAAGGTATAAATACTTACATGGCTGTCTCTTAAAAAGCACCGACTTTTTAGCCAGGCGTGGTGTTGCATGCCTGTAATCCCAGCAGCTCAGGAGGCTAAGGCAGAAGGATTGAGAGTTCAAAGCCAGCCTCAACAAAAGCGAGGCCCTGAGCAACTCAGTGAGACCCTGTCTCTAAATAAATTACAAAATAGGGCTGGGGATGTGACTCAGTGGTCGAGTGCCCCTAAGTTCAATCCCCAGTACCCTCTTATTGTTATATTTTTTTTTCCTTAAAGAATAGCTAGCTAATTATATTATCTGCAAAACATAACTCATATTCATTTGAGCACAAGTTTAATATGACTATCTCAGTAATTGATACAAGTAGACAGAAAACTGAAAATATAGTACAAATGATCCACTCTATCAATCAAGAGGACCTAATTAATTGGCATTTTCAGAACATTTCACCTAAAGAGAGCAGAATGCACATTCTATTTGTCTATACATGGACCATTCACAGTGATAGGCCACATAATGGGCCATAGTCTCAATAACATTAAAAAGATAGAAATCAGACAGCATGTTCTCTGACAACAATGGAATTAAATTTGAAGTCAATTTTTTTAATATTTACTAAATATGTGGATATTAAACAACATAATTCTAAACAAGTAATGAAATAAAACCAAAAAAGGCATGAGAAATTAGATAATATTTTAAATTAAATGAAAATGAAAACATACCATATCAAAATTCATGGAGTACAGTGTTTAAATGAAAAGTCATAGTTCTAAGTGCTTTCTGTAAGAGTGTATAATTAAAGTTCAAGATTAATGGCCTGTGCTTTCTATTTTAAGAAAAAAAGAAGAGTAAAAAGGAATACTACTACTAATAATAATCCACTTGGGTGAAAGAGGTATTTCCTGTTGTTTGCCCCAGAATCGAAAAAAGAACAACAGGAATGAGGGCCCTGCTAGGGACAGATCCAGGAACAGGGGTTCAAAGTTGTTTAGTTGTTTACCTGTTTCCTCTCTCTCTCTCTCTCTCTCTCTCTCTCTCTCTCTCATCTAATTAATTGACATTTTTAGAACATTACTGCTTGATGCCATAATCTTCTGTTTCTTCATATTGCCAGGGACATGCCATATTTTCATAGCTTCTAAACACTTTTATCTGGAACACCCTAAGAAGAGGACACTCGCCACCCTGACCTAGACCCCTGATGACCTGTCCAGGTCACACCATGGCAATGGGTCCAGTTTGACTGTTATCTACCCCATGGCCAGGGCATTGGATACAGAATTGTGAAAGTAGTTTCCCCAAGCAAAACCTCAGGGAAGTTCCTGGCAAGGAGAAGATACCGGAGTACAGCAGCAAAACCACAAGCCTTCCTGCTTCCAAATACTGCTCCCTGTTGTCAGCTATAGGAAAATTATTTTTCCCATTTATACACGAGAAAATAGAATAACATAAGAGGTTAACATACACATAGGCGCATATATGCAGTGGAACTAGAATGTAATCAAATCATATTCACAACACTCAAACAGCATCATTTTTGAGGATTTTAATGAACATACCTCTCTTAGTTATCTACTACTAATGTATCTATAGAAATAATCATTGATAATTTGGAAGTACCTAAAGCTCTAGCATCTAAAACTTTGGGACTATGTATGATATTCAGTTGATTTTTTTTCTTTAGTTAACTGGATATTTTAATGGCACAGATACCGATTGAGACATCATTATAAGCCAGGAAAAGGATTTTGTTTCATTCTGTGTAGTTCTTGCAATCTAAATGAGACCAAGTTTTGATGAGAGGAAAAGAATCCTAACAGTAACTGAAAGCAAAGCTTATTCAAAACACTTCAGGCTTTAGAAAATTCAATCAAATTAGGTGCATTATTAAGCCTGATACAAAACTATGAAAGCAAATATTAAATAAAAACATTTTAGCTAATTGTGTATAGTTGAAACAAAATATTTGAGAGGTTTTGACATGATATAATTATAGCAGTCATACCATCAAAGTATTTAAAAGTTTAATTCTTTAAATTTAAATAATCTTGAGGTTTTAAATTAAAGTAATGGTACTTGTCTAGCCTGTGGTTCATACAGATACTTTCCTCTCTAACATAAATTAGAATAATTTGGTGTTATTTGGGTTTTATGAATAACATAGAGACTAGCTCATGACACATAATTTAGTATTAAATCACATAATCCATACGCATGAGGACCTGATTTCTCATAGGAAGGTAATGATACAAAATAACCTCTTAAGCAAACTTAATACCAACATTTTGGAACATTAGAACATTTTGGTGGTGTGCCATGGTCAGATAATATACTTGGGTCTGAGATAATGAATTCTTTTATTTTACAAAGGCCAGAACAATATTGAGGGGGAAATTACACTGGACTAAGAGTCTGGGAGTCTAGAATTTAGTGCCTCCTTCTACTACCAAAAAAACAGGTGAACCACCTGACTTCCTGGGGGCTTTGTTATTTCTGTAAAACAAGAAGGTTTGATAGATGATCTCAGAGTCCATTCCAGCGCTGTAACTCCATGACTTCAAACATGCAAAGAAGATGTTATGACCTTTCCCTTCTTTCCTTTTTCTTTCAACCCTTTCTATGAATCCAACCACTTTCTCAGTACACAGTCATTTATGTATCTCCAATACCTAGGAGAGACTAGCAGAAATGGCTGCCTGCAAAGAGGGCAGTACTTTTCTTCAAGGAACTCAATCAAATGGGGAAAACATATAAATAAATTGTGTGACTGCAGTCTAAAAATACATTAGTAATTTGTATTACCCACAAAGATAGAACAGTGAAGAGACTGATGGCCTGTTCTTTAAGCTAGGCCAGAGACACTTAATTAAGCACAGAACATTTCAATATCTAAAATAGATTTTTTAAAATGATTAGGAACTAATCAGGCAACAGAGAGAACAGACTGTCCATTGGAGGCATGACACAATAGTGTGCGAATACACAATAGGTGCAAATACAACTCTAGTTGTCATGAATTTTCAGCCTTTGAGAATCAGATTTCTTAGAATATACCATTCCTTCAGAGTGATTTTTTTAAAGTTATAAATGACATCAATTATACATAAACCGTAAGTAGCTTTTTAGTTTAGAACTGCCAGTGAAATATTTCTACTACATTTAGCACTCCTAGATTATTATAGATATTATAACATGTTTTATATATTTAAAGGCTCTCTATTACTCTCCATTAATCAATATGCCTAATCTTTTGCAAATATTTAGTGTATTAACTACTGTACTTTATAATACATCATGAGATCTTACTTGGCGAGTCCTCCCACCTTATTTTTCTTCTTCAAAAGTGTCTTTTCAGTTTTGTAGATTTTGCCATTTCATAAAATTTTAGAATAAGCTTGTTAAGTGTTACTAAAACCACTGTTAGAATTTTATTAGAATTTCATTAATTCTAAAAATTAACTTGGGGAAATATAAATCTTCAAAATGGAGCCTGTTAATTGTTGTCTTCATTTACATATATCTTCTTCAATATAATCCAATAAAATTTTAAATTGTTTCCAAAGGGCATGTCTATTTTTTGTTAGATTTGTTTCTCTGTACCTAATTGACCTGTTTTGTTGATATTACAAGTAATATTTTAATACCTTTTATTTCTTTTTCACTTGTTGCCATGGTATGGGGTCACCAGTACAATGTTAAATAAAAATACTGATGACAAATAACTTTCCTAATTTAAGTGAAATGCTAAAATACTTTAACATTAAGAATGATAGGGCTGGGGATGTGGCTCAAGTGGTAGTGCGCTCACCTGGCATGCGTGGGGCCCGGGTTTGATCCTCAGCACCATATACAAACAAAGATGTTGTGTCCGCCGATAACTAAAAAAATAAATATTAAAATTCTCTCTCTCTCTCTCTCTCTCTCTAAAAAAAAAGAACAATAGCTGCTCTTCATTTTGGTAGATGCTCTTTTTCACATTAAAAAATAACTCTATTCCTATTTCTCTGAGAGTTTTTATAGTGAATGTGCATTGACTAATGTCAAATGCTTTATTTGCATTTATTGAAAAAAAATGTTTTTCTCTCTTAATCTCTTAATGCTGTGAATCCTAAAAACAAAATTTCTAATATTAAACTTCTTGCATACCTGGAATAAACCCTATTTGGTCATGATTTCATACATAGATAACATTATTACTTTTATTGGCTGATAATAGGATTTTTTTTGTATCTATTTATGTTCATACCTATGATATTAGACAGCAAATTTCCTCCCCCATACAAACTGTTCCAGCTATTTATTGCTGCATAACAAAGTACTCCCAAACATAGAAGCTTAAAGCAACAAGTATTTTGTTTCCTGGCTTTGTGGGTTGAAGTTTCAGCAGGGCTTCTCTGGGAAATTGTTCAATTTCATGTGGTGTTAACTGAGATCACTGAGTAGTATTCAGCTAGTGAATGGACTGGGCTGAAGTCCAAAGCAAATTCAATCAAATGTGCCTTGGAGGGAAAGGCTATAACTCGGACCTCAGTGGGGCTCTTCTCCATGCGGTCTCAGAAGCTCACCACAAGGCCTATACAAAAGAAAGCATGCTTCTTCCATAGCAGCTCTGGATTCCAGGAAATTGAGGCTCTACCCACCAGTCCTTTTAAAAAGAAGGTCCAAAATTGTCATAGAACTAGTTTTGCCACACTTTATTGGTTAAAAAAAAGTAACATGCAATGAAAATTATAGAGGAGAAATAAAACCAATTCTTTATATGTATACACAAAATCAAAGAATTAACATCCATGTTTTATCTACCACAAAAATTGTTTAATATTTTTAAATCCCAGTCAAATTTGCCTAATAGCATGAGTTGGAATTATTTCCTCTTTTTCTATCCTCAAGATAACATTCAGCTAGAAGTTTATTCTAATATTCTTTTTTATTTAAATGTATTTATTTGTTGTAATTTGTTATACATGACAGCAGAATGCATTGCAATTCATAGTACACACATACACATAGAGCACAATTTTTCATTTCTCTGGTTGTACACAAAGTAGAGTCGTACTCATGTCTTCATACATGTACTTAGGGTAAAGATGTCCATTGCATTCCACCATTCTAATACTCTTTGTACTTGTTGTTTTCTCTTTGTGAAGATGATAATTACAAGACTATTCAAGCTTTCAATTTCTTTTTGAGACATTTTTTTTAAATTTATTTATTTATTTTTGGTACAAATGACATTAGAGTGTATTTTGACATATTATAACATGTCGTATAGCTTATCCTAATTAGGATCCCATTCTTGTGGTTGTAAATGATGTAGCGTTTCCATGGGGCATATATTCACATATGAGCAAAGAAAAGTTATGTCCAATTCACTCTACTGTCTTTCCTATTCCCATACCCTCTCCCTTCCCTTCACTGAGACAATTTTGGTAAATCAACTTTTTAAGGATTAATTCATTTTTCCAAAGTTCCCAATATATTGAAATAAACTTCCTTATAATCTTCCTTATTCTGAACAGAAAGCATGGTTATATCATTATTATTATGTTATAAATCCATCCAAAATTTTTTGACTTTATTAGTATTTCAGAAATTAACATGGTTGATCATTTCTATTGCATGCTTGATCTTTCTCTTTATTTTCTGTTTTAATCTTTATCATATTTCTCTTTATGTTAATTTTGTTGTATTTTATTTCATTTTGTTATGCATTTCATTTTTTCATGTCTTATCCATTATGACAGCTCTTTATACATTCTGAACATGAGCTTTTTGTTGATGATAGTGTTGTTCATATGTTCTTCCACTCTGTTCTTTTGAGAAATGGATGTTCTTAATTTTAAATATTCTATATCAATCCTTTACTTTCTGCTTAATGCTTTCATGTGTGCTGCTTAAAAAATCTATCACTATCCTCAAAGTCATGAAGATATTCTATATTATTTTCCAAAACCCCTCCAACATCCATCTGAAATTGATATTTGCAAGGGTATCAGGTAAGGATCAAGTATCATTGGTTGTATATAGTTACATAGTTGACCCAGCACCATTTATTGAAAAAAATCTTTCCTTTGCCACTATTCTATAATTTCTTCTTATCATAAATCAAGTAGTCTTATAAGTGGGGATTGTTTCTGGGCACTCTCCTGTTACATTAGTCTGTGTATTATGCCAGCACCACATTATTATAATTATTATTATTTCATAATAAGCTTAAAATTAGATGGAGTATCTTATCTTCTTCATTAAGTAAGTTAATTATTATTGGCTCTTGGCTCTTGGCTATATATATTTTACAATCATCTTGTCAATTTATACATAAAAAACAGAATTTCCATTAGGATTGCACTAATAGATCCAATAGGTCATATTGGGGAGAATTGTCATCTTGGAAAGATTAACTCTTTTTAATCTAGTAGAAATGTCACCTTTTCATTTCTAATAGTGGATATTTCTGCATTGCTTCTGCTTTATTTTTTCTGGATAAATCTCATAAAGTGTTTATCAACCTTATTACTTTTTCCAAAGTATCATATTTTGGTTCTATCTATTCTATCCCCTGTCCCCTTTTTTAAGAAAAAGAAATCAAAGTACCTGTATTTTAAATAATTTCTTGACATGATAAAAAGAATTTTACATTACAATCCAAGGATGGTAGATGAGTAGCACAATCGAACAAAAAGAAAAACTAAAAAATGCTTGGGAGGAGGAGGGAATGGTTTCAGCAGGAGGAGATCTGGAAGGTGGGTAGAGGCAACGCCTGTGTAAAATGCAACAGATTTGTTACTGAGCACTGTTCATGGGATGACAGCACCCTGACTCCTTTGCTGCAGAATACTGGAATTACCCCATGCAAAAATGATGTAGCCAAGGTAAAAATATGACTTGGGGTTGGAAAACAGTGACAGAAAAGAACAAAAGTCAGAAATAGACATTGAGACTCAATGGCAGGTTGATTGTAGATATTGACTCTCAGTATTGGAAGCTACAACCATCAGTGATATCTCCAGAGTATTCAAGAGAAAGGAACCAACTCTTCTATGATTTGGACTTGCCCAGTATATTTTCAAACACACACACAGACACAAGTGTATATGCGTGTCACATGGATTTACTTACAAATGACTGATTTTCCTGAAAACACCATACAATAAATAAGAGTACTATTTCCCAGATAAAAAACCCAAATGGAACTGCAGCATCTGGACCTCACAGCTGCAGATATCCCCATCCCAATTTACAACTGACCTAGGAAAAGTTTTTGCAATAGCACCAAAAAACATCTGCTAGGCTGGGATTGTAGTTCAATGCCTAGCATACCCAAGGTCCTGGGTTCAATTCCCAGCACTGAAAAAAAAAAAAAGAAGGATTCAAGTCCAGAGGAAGAGTCCCTTCCCAATCTCTCCACTTCCCTTCTCTTGGTACTACTGTAACTTATCCTGAGCATCAAGAGGCTTCAACACTGGAAGGATGATTAAGCCCTGGACTTTTACTGGGGCAGGTGATTACTAAGACAATTACCACTTCCTGAGAGGTGTGTGTGTGTATGGGGGGCGGGGGCGGGGGTTAATATTAGATAATGAAATAGGAAGGCATGTTCACACATGATCATATGTATATACATGCATACACATACATGTATGTGAAAACCTCTGGTTATAAAAACATCTGAAGGGGCTAGAGATTTGGCTGAAGACTGTTTCTTGTCATGATCAGGTTCAGTGTGGGATGTATGTAGATGAAAAACTCTATGTCACCACAAGAACAACTGTGGCAGGGAGAATCCAAAGTCCCCCAGAGGCAAGAAACACTAGCTTTAAGTCATAAAGAGAGGAGCTGGTCCCCTGGCCACTTGAGGAAGCTCCTCAACCCATGGCTTCCAAGAAGTAAAAGAAAGGAAAATGAAGTAGCTGGACTATCAACATCCCTTTCAAGGGTACACCCCTAATGAACTAACTTCCTCCCCTTAGACCTTACCTCTTAAAGGTTTCACTACCTCACACAATAGCACAATGCTGCAGATTAATCCTTGAATACATTGGCCTATGGCATGTGACATATTGACTTCTCAGCTCTAATATAATGAGCTGAAGGGTGATATATATTCTTTCTCATCAATCTCTGACAATATAACTGATAGTCCTTCACATGGGGATATTTTAACTACTTTAGAAACCAGTATGACTTATTATATCTAGAAATCTAGTCTAGATAAGATGCAGCTTCATTCTCAACTGTTTTTAGTTCTCAGCTGTCTTTTCCTGAATGGGTAACCAAAGTTGTTTCCATTTTCTATCCTGGGCGTGAACAGCCATACCCACATTCTGACTGTGTTACATTTTTTATCAGCAGCTGAATCTTAGGTTTCACTTTCTCCACAGTGTCCATGAGCAGCTGGTTGCCTGTTAGCATCCCATTGAGCATTGTAAACACCTTGATTCCTTGGAGGGTCTCTTCACACTAATTTCCAAGTGGGATCATCCAATTCACCCTAACTATTGGTGAGAAGAGTGGGGTCTGGGGATGGGAAATGTGTGTCTGAGTGGATCTGAATTAGGTTGTAGATATTCGTGATTGGTTCCTTCAAAAACCTATCAAGTTCTAACAACTTCTTTGGGTGAAAATTGGCCACCAAATCTTCTGCCTCAGTTGTGATTTGCTCCCTGAAAGAATCCAACTTGATCTTTACTTCTTGATCCACCTTCAGTAAAAGGGCCATGAACGAGCCACACCCAACCCCTCTGATGAAGATTAGCAGCACTGTGTTCTCTGCAGAGTGGTCCAGAGGAACCTCAGCTGCCCTAGGACCTGGCCTCTCTCACTGACTCACTGCTCAGCTTGCTGGCTTCCTAACCCTGCTGTCTGTCCTCCTGTCCCCTTGTCGCCTGCTGCCCACCCCACCCTCCACCCCCATTTTTAAAAATCTACCATTGATTTCTGTTTTCTATATTATTTCTACTCTTCCTCTACTTTCTTCAGGATTTATTTACGGTTTTATTTTTCCTAATTTCTTTAGATGGTTTATTCTTTTCTAATATATATATTTAAAAATTTCTCTCCATGGGTTTAGCTACATATCATGAGTGTTGATGGACCATCCTAGTTTGATTTCTTTGGGGTTACAAAGACACCCCACCACACACTGCTTTTAAGCATTTCTCTTTGTAGTTCAGCAGCTTTGTTGTAATGTACCTATGTGTGATTTTGCTTTTATTTACACTGCTTTGAATTTCACAAAGCACTTTGAATCTATGGTTTGATGTCTTTAATCCTTTGGGGGGAAGTTATAAATTTATTTCATTTCAAATATACTTCTGCCTTACTTTCTTTCTACTCCCTCCTCCAGGAAATCTAATTATCTAAATTTTAGATCTATCCCATACTACCCCCTAAGCTTCTCATTCTATTTTATCTATTTTCTATCTTAAAATTTTTTTTTCTTTGAACTACTTCCTGATTCAGTAATCTTCTCTTCTTCTGGGTCTAATCTGAGGGTAAATCCACCATTGAATTTCAATTTCACGTTATTGTTAATTTGTTCAGTTAGAGAATATCTATTTAGTTCTCTATTGGAATATCTTGAACATAGTCACATAGTTACTTTAAAATCTGTCTGTTACTTCCATTTAATGGCTCCCCTGTGGCCTCTTCCATTATGTGCTGTTTCTCTTCGATTTTGATTTTATCCTCTTACTGACTTTTTAATGGTGTGACAGATTTCATATATATGTATATATACATGATTTTACAATTAAATTTTGGCTTATATTATCTTCCCTGATGGTTAAGAACCCTGAATCTGGACTTACCTTAATCCAATATTATAAGTTGAGATATTTCAAACTAGTTTCAGTGCCAACAAGGGGCTGCATCATTTATAGTTAACCTTTACCCCTGGAGTGAACTGTTCAGGTTCTCAACCCTAAGTATGAGAAGTCTATCACTTTTCACCTTTCTTGATAAGCCCTCGTCTCCAAAATCGGGGTGGGGGGGATACATTATCATCCAGGAAGAATTAAATTTATTTCTTCTAAGAGTCAGCTAGTACTGCGGACATAAGATCACTCTCACCCATTCTAAGATTCCCCAGCTTAATCTGGGAGTGTTTGGGGTCATTACCTCAAGCCTGTTGCATCCCTAAGCTTTGGTTTCCCTATCTTGACCCTGGCATTAGCTTTATAGCCAGACTCTGCCTTTTCCCAGGGCTTGCTTATCGTTGCTCTGGTTCACTTCACAGATTATATTTTGTGTTTCCTTGGTCATGTTTTGGGATACTGAAGATTTTCCTTTCTTCCTGTAGACCCAGTGATTCAAGAAAAATTTCTTAAATATGGAATTCACATAGAATCTACTTATGGTGGGAAGTCCAGAAGTAAAAGTCCCTGCCTTCATGTTTGCAAATTATCATTTTCTGAGCTTTTTGGAGAAAGATAGCATTCTCGGAACTTTTTAAAATACTAAAAGTCAATTTTAGGCTTAGAATACTTATGGAAACCAACTATTAGTGAACAAAAGCACAGGCTTCCACTTATGACAAATGCATGTTTTTGAAATGCTTTGCAAGATAAATAAAATAATTAATCCCCCCCTCTTTTTTATTATGTTCTAGTTTCTTTATTGATGACTAATAAACTTCAGATGAGTCAGTGATATAACATTAGATCCTCACGTGGGAATCAGTAGGTAATCACAGCAACCACTTATTTAAACCTTAAATTCTGGCTAAAAAAAAAAAAAAGTATGTAATGGTAGCCATTCCAAGTCTCCTATTCATAATCTGTAGAACTGCCTATACATCTTACCATCTGACTCAACATGAATGAAGAGTTTTCAGGTAGGTGTTGAGTGACTGTGAAAACCAGAAAACAAGTCTGAAGTCTATGGAACAAATGATGACTTTTTAACGTAACAGTGAAACATTTTGTTTCTTTTCAATATTAAAACATACCCAGAGAATTAGAATATGTATGAAGAAAAGTGGGAGGTATTGCAGTGTCCTGGCAGCACAGGTCAAATGGCTTCCTCTGCCTACTCATTCATATTTTCACTATGGAAACAGCAACTACCATGTCAAAAGCTATGGGTAAGAGATGGCATACAGCACAGGTTAAAACTACAAGCTCCTGGGGCTGAGATTGTGGCTTAGCGGTAGAGCACTGCATTCAATCCAGGCATACTGCACATTGAGGTTTGGAGAAAACTTATCTCAGATAAGTCAATACCTGCTGTCACAATCTTTATATTCTTTTTTCTCTTCTGCTGCCACATGAACCCATCATCTTAAAGTTGCTTCAAAAGCCCTTAGGCTCCTTTATTTTGAGGACAGAGTGTTAACTTGGTATTCCTACCTGTCCATAAAAATAAATAAACAAAATAAAGGGGGACTGGGGTTGTGGCAAAGTGGTAGCGCTTGCTTAGCATGCGTGAGGCACTGGGTTTGATTCTCAGCACCACATACAAATAAATAAAATAAAGGCCCACCAACAACTAAAAAATATTAAACAAACAACAACCACAAAAAATAAAAGTATTGTGTCCAACTACAACTAAATAAATAAATAAATAAAATAGGAAAGAAAATTAAAAACTACAAATTCCTATCAGACTGACCTGCAGGCTCAGATGCCAGTTCAGCTAGTTACCAGCAATGTGACTGGGTGAGTTCCTTAACTTTCCTGGTCTTCCTCCTCCTCCGTGAAATAAAAGTACTTTCCTTGTAAATTTTGAGGCTTGGCAAGTTTCTAAAACTGTAAGGATTCGGGAGGTTTACCAAGTTATTTCTTTCTCATGCTATTTTGATTTTAGAGGAAGAATAAACGTGTTCTAAGGGACAGTCCTCCAGTCAAGTTCCAAAAGAGACCTCAGGGCTTACAAGAAACATATGTGTATGCTCAATCCAGGCTTCATGTCCACTGAGTAAAGCCGAAGCAGCCAACAGAAATAATGAAACACACCAGAAATGTTTAAGAAGCCTCCTCACCGTCATCTATGATACTTTTAGTCATACAATTGAGGAACTGTCTTTAAAATAATTAATTCTAATCCTGACAGTATTAAAGTTAAAAGAATTATTGTTGCTGTTGGAGGAAATCATGAATTTCAGAAAGGAAAAAGAAGAGACAATGGCAATTTAAACAAGCAATTAAAGCCTTGCGGTTGGGATCAGAAGCAACTATAAAAGTAGGCTCTATGGCTGGGGTTGTGGCTCAGTGGTAGAGCGCTTGCCTAGCACATATGAGGCACTGGGTTCAATCCTCAGCACCTCATAAAAATAAATAAACAAAGGCATTGTGTCCATCTACAACTAAAAAAAAATTAAAAATAAAAAAAATAAAGCATGCATCTGTTACAAGAAAACATACAAAGCAACAATTCAAATATCTAGCCGGATATACCCTGTTGTACTTAAAAGGACTAGTCAGTAATTCATCATCACATTTGAAAGTTATTTGCTTATTTTTAATATTTAATATATTTTTAATTAAAATATAATATTCTAAATGTAATGTTTACTAAGAATTTACTAAGCATTTAATTACTAGCAAATACTGTGCTGGCTCAGCAAGTCTAAAAAAGTGCAGGGCCTGGATTTTGCCCTGAGGACAGACCTTATAACATGATTTTCACTGATTGTACAAAGCTGAGGGATCACACTGACATGCAAGACACAGCATATATCAAGTGTAGAAACTGAGAAAGAAGAGACATCTGAAAACATCAAGGTAAAAAGATTTATACCACAATGCTTTTCAAAAGTGCGAAGATCATTTTTTTTTTCCTAATCCACCCTAGCAAAAATAATAGATTACATGCATTGATTTCTGTCTAGCATGTGGAACGGGCACTGTGTCAAATTCTTTAAATATCTTATTTAATGTTCATAATAACCCTATAAGATCGGCACTTTTTAAATTCCATTTTCTAGATAAAAAGGATTAAGAGATTGACTTGAGCTCATATAGCTAGCAAGGGGCAGAGTTAAATCCTGAACTTAGTCTAGCCCAGAGAAAAGCACTTCACCATGCATACTGCTTCCTAAGCATCCGGGCATACTGTGAATTGAGGTTTGGAGAAAACTCATCTCAGATAAGTCAATACCTGCTGTCACAATCTTTATATTCTTTTTTTTCTTCTGCTGCCACATGAACCCATCATCTTAGAGTTGCTTCAAAAGCCCTTAGGCTCCTTTATTTTGAGGACAGAGTGTTAACTTGGTATCCCTACCTGTTCTAAAATTTTCATGCAGTTCTTACTGTATAATTGCAAATACTGCACAAATACTAGTGAATCTATGAAGCATCTGTAACCACCATTCTTACTCTGGTCAACTTAGTTATGATATCCAAAGCACACATATTACACTCCAATCATGTAGATAGCATAGATTCCGTGATGGGTGTAAGACATGTAGGACATAGTCCCTGTTCTCAGCAAGTTTATAGTACAGCTGCAAAGAGATATAAAACATATATAAAAGGTGAATAATTCAAGAGTAATTCTTTACATAAGATACTAAAACAAAGCTCATCACAGAGTACTGTGTGGCTAGCTTGTTAAGATGTTATAGAGAAAAGAGGTCTGTATTTAAAAATTTTTTTGAAGATACTAGATTGTATTTATTCAAGCAGATTTATTTATTTAAGCACAATTCTCATAGTCTTTATGATGGCAAGGTGCGCTGAGAATCTCCAAGTGAGTTTCAGATTTTGCACTGTTTCCCAAAATTGTTTTGAAAAGTGCTACAGTCTGAATGCCCTTCCCTCAAATTCATGTTGAAATCAGCATGGCAGGTGGGAGGGCTGGGGTGTGTTGAAATCAGCCCCCAAAGTGATACCACAAGGATGCAAAGCCTTTTAGGAGGAGATTAGGTCGTCAGGGCTCTGGATGAATGCCCTTAAAAAATAGGCCCAAGGGAGCTCATATGCTTCTGTCTGCATGAGAGGACACAGGAATAGGTAACTTTGTGAAGCAGGAAATAGGCCAAATGCTGAATCAGCTAGTGTCTATATCTTGGACTTCTCAGCCTCCAGAACTATGAGAAATAAGTTATTATTGTTGGTAAACTACCCAGTCTCGGCTATTTAATTATAGCAGCTGCAACAGACTAAAAGGAACATTTGTCTCATAAGATTGTATTTCTTCGGCGGGTCGGGGGAAGCTGCTTTTTATGGAAAAGTTTTAAAGAGCTAGTCAGGTGGCGTCATTAAATAAATAATGCATGCAGCAACTTCCATATCCCAAATTCATGGACAATATTGCTCATGGCTGCCTTGCACAAGAGTTGGGTCACAGATCCAGAATTCCAAACAAAGCACTTTAGCTATCATTTCCAGTGGTATGTGAAAAAACATTTTCAGAGTTGAAGGAGGAATAACCTACTGTAATCTGGACTTGATCAGCTTCAAGGAAGAGGTAGATATGAACTGAACTTTGAATTGTGAGTAAGAAATTCTTTCATTAATTATAAAACTTGAACTTTTTTTAACCTAGAGTGAAATTATTTGCTTACTCATTCTTTAAGTTGTTCAGGAAAAGGGAAAATTTAGAGGGAAAAGAAACATAAATAGATATATTTTTAAATATAATTAGGTTGGACAGAGTTACTAAATATAGTAATTCATACATCAAAAAACTTGTTAGAAATACTAAGTAAGCACTTCTGGTGTGATCTGGGTTTCTTTACACAGGCCTCTCCAGTATATTACTGGTAGGGTAATATTACTGGTCTTATCTCAAATTTCCTTTCTTATCTCCACGTGAGACAGAAATTACACAAAATCAGCATCTGCATCTTGCCAGTTATCTTTAAGCACATCTCCAAAGTTTGCACAACCTTCTCATCATTTTCAGACTGTGGACCAATTTGCTACAAACAGGGAGAAAAGTCAAAGTGCTAATATTCATGCCAATAGTGCTGTTTTTTGGTACTCCTCCAGCTTGTACCATTTGAGTTGCTTACTTGCATTGCCTCCCCTGTAATTCTCTCTGAACTGAGGTCCCTGAACATTATAAGAAGTGAGAAGAGTGTTTCTCTCTCTACTATGTGTTAATAGTTATTTGGAACTGAGATAGCATTGTCTCTCTCTGCTTTTTGTTCCTTGTGTCCCAAAGCCACTAATGAAAATACTTCCTTCGGCCTGTTTAGAGCATTTTGTTAGAAGGCAATTCTCCATGAGTCAGTCACATTTATGTACCTCTTGTAAGCAGAATGGCTGGCTACTTCCATCCTGGATTATCTCTTTAAGGATGTCTGTTTGACCAACAGTCTTAGAAAATATAGTGTCTCCTTCTGGAACAAAAAGCTGATTTTCTTACTGTCCTCTGGGGCAAAGGTCGTGCAGCAGACTTTCTATCCTCTATAAAAGCTTCCGATTCCCTAAGCTCTCCTATAACATATTTCACTGTGTTTCTGGGCTTCACCTAGCCCTTTTTGCATCTTCCTGTGAGAATTGGAGCAAGAGATTCAACATGTGGCCTACTATGCCATGAGTAATAAAGTCTTTGTCTCTGACCCAGGAGTCTCATGTCTTCCACCAGCATCCATTAAATTGTGCTAGACTAACCGGTTAACTTGCAAGTAAAGGAAGACCTCACACCTTTCCCAGTTGTTGACACTTCTCATTACATGACTCAGACATAAATCCTTGGACAAGAAACACTAAGACAGGCACTGTGCTGTCCTGGGCTACTTTTTGTAGATAGCCCCCAAACAGCCTGGGTAGGGTATGGGTATCAAGGCCTGGACATTTCTGTTCAGTAGAGGACTCAAACTTGAGAATATTCCTTACTCCAGAGCCCTTTATTGGGTTGGCTGAGACTCTGTCAAATCTGTAGGCTTTCTCTACCCAACACAATTCCTCTGCCTTTTATCTTTCACAACTGTGATTTCCAATAAATTGCACTCCCAAATTTGAGTGTCTGCTTCCCACAGAACCCAAAAGATATGCCTGTCTAGACACAGACACCAAAACAAAACTTTCTTCTCTATGAATCAGTTTATATACATTAACAATTCCTAAACATACACAGGTTCTCCAAACATGTCCAGATGTATTAAATCCCATTTTAAGTCCAAATCAGAACTTCTACTGCATTAAAATGGATAATATACCTTTTTATATTAAAAATAATTATGTTAGGATACATTAGGTTCACAAAACACTGGTTTAAGATAAGAATTAACATGTTTAATGCATTTATGTAAGAAGAGAAAATAGTTTTGAATTTAGGTGTTTATAGTGAATTAACATGTATTGTACTTCAAATGTAAGATATCATTATATGCAAGTATGCTGTTATTTTACTTTAAGTGTTATTAAGAAAGGTGTGATCAAAGGGGCTAAGAAGATAGTCAGTGATAAGAGTGCTTGCCTAGCATGCACAAGGTCCTGGGTTCATCCCCAGTGCCACTAAAAAGAGAAAAAAGAAAAGTATCATTGATTCATTTATGGATACAATACTAAGATGCCATTTATGATTAAAAATTCCAATTTCATTAAAACATTTAAATATAAACATATTAAAATATAAAAATGTAGACAATGGAATCAATGAAATGCAGTATTAGATGACCTTGGACTCTTCCTGGACTCAGATTACCTGTATTTCAAACAACTTAAGCACACATTAATAAATGAGGAGTCCAACTCCTGAATGATTTTGCTTTCCATGTGATAATTCACAATTAAATAGGCAATGATTAATTTAATTGTTAATAACCAAATATTGAATAGTAACCAAGTGTTTTTTAAAAAGCTGCAAAGCTTAATAAACATATAAAAGTGAGTTTGCACTATGAAAGTAGTGTAGAAAAGAATTTTATTTTTAGTTGTTGATGGAGCTTTATTTTATTCATTTATTTATTTATATGTGGTGCTGAGAATCAAACTCATTGCCTCACTCAGAATAGGCAAGCATTTTACCTCCAAGCTACAAACTCAACCCAAAACTTTTAACATGTAATTCTATGGCAGGATTTTAAATTCAGAAAGAAAAAAAATAATTAATTAAATTCACCTTCTGATTAATATGGTAAGCCTTTTCTAACATTGGAATTGGAGTGGAAGTAAGATACCATTGAGTCAAGCTCCCCCATATTTCTAAAGATCACCATGAAGCCCAGAAGGTCAGGTATATTTCCTTCCACAGTTAATTACAGAGCAGAACTAGAACTTTCTATTGATCAGCCCAAGGCTCTATATACTACCTCACCACAACAGACTCAAGAATATCATGCGCTTATATTGGAAAGGATTGGACAAGATCTCATAAGACTGCTCAGAGAAGCACTATGACCCTTTCACTGCCGTAAATAATGCAAAAGCAAACAGAGTAGGAAAGGGTATTCCCCTCTGTAAAACTTAACCCAATCCCTAATAAACAAAGGCCGAATGTCTTTTCTGATATAAGGGGGGTGACTCAAAGTGGGATAGGGAGGAAGAGCATGAGAAGAAGATTACCACTAAATAGGGAAGAGAGGTGGGAGGGGAAGAGAGGGAGAAGGGGAATTGCACGAAGATGGAAGGAGACCCGCATCGTTATACAAAATACATGTATGATGATGTGAGGGGAAAAAAAAAAAGAGGTGTGTCACATTATATTGGGTATAGAGAAGTGGTGGGAGGGGAGGGAAAGGTGGGATAGGAAGGGCAGCAGAATAAAATAGACACTAGTATTGATGTATGGATATACTTGACTGTATAACCAATGTGATTCTGCAACCTATGCACTCAGAATAATGAGAAATTATACCCCATTTGATTCAAATGTATGATATGTCAAAATCATTGTACTGTTGTAAGGGACCGGCGAACAACGGAGGAAGAGACCACCAAGAGACCGACTCATGCAACAGCAAAAGGGGGTTTATTGAAGATCCAGCACTCTGGGGCTCCATGCTCACTCAAGAAGGGAGAGCGGCCAAGAGCCCCGAGCAGGGGTTAAGCAGTGCTTAAGTACACTTTTTGGGGAGGGCGGGGGCTTTGCATACATCAGAGCAAATCATCATGAGGCGCGGGAATATCAAACAACAACTCTCAGACATGATTAGCACATTCATTGGCGGGAACAGGTCGAGCAAGAGTGATAGGTCAGTCCTAAGGAGGGGGATACTTTCAAACTGATTGGTTTGGGCCCTGAGGTGCCTACGTGCCGAGCTGCACAGGGTCCAGGTTGTTAAGCAACTAAGTGGTCAGGGGGGGATTTCGACACATATCTAATGGGCAGTTGCGGGAATTGTCTTAACTGCCACAGGAATTTCAGGTTCTGAGTGCAGTTCAGAAACTTTATAATACCTGGTCCTTTACATTTTAACTTCAGCTTCTTTTATCCTTTCACTGTCATATGTAACTAATATTTTTTAAAAATTAAAAATAAACAACCCTGGAAGAAGAGTTTTGAGATTCATCAGTTCTAAGGAGGAGTTGAAGTTGTTAGAGAATTTGTGGAGTGAGTTTTTTCATCATCTTTCCTTCTTTCAGAGCACCTCCACAGGAAGAACCAACAGACTGTCCTGGAGCAAATGTGGGGTCAGAGACATGAGGAGTCAGAGAAGCAGCTCTAACCTCTACTCTCTATCTCCAAACTCCATGACTCACCACACTTAGACAATTTGGATATTGCATAAGAATATCAAAGGAAATTTAGTAAAAGTTTGTTTTATCTTCAGGATGGGAGTCAATTTTTGAGATTACCTTGTAACATTTCTACTTCTTGCCTTTTGTCCCTCAAACTCAATTTAGATGAGTTTGAGGCAATACGAGCCATTTTTCCACGCTCTCACTTTCACCTTAGAACTGGGGTCAGCTGATTCCACAGGACAGTGGGAATGCCACCAAGAAACACAGCTGTCAGCTAACTTCTAGCTTTTCTTCTGTCTTAAAGCAATATTAACAGTTTTAAAAGGAAATTCCAATTCAGCCATAGATCAGGTAATTTCAGGCTGCAATTCGCCTGCGGCTTGCAGACAGATTGCTAGGGTTCAGCGCCTGGGTGCTTCTTAGAACCTGATCTTATCGGAGAGAACACCGAGCGCGGGGCGGCCGAGTTCCGGCTCCCGGAACCGTCCCGGAACCGCCCTGGCCCAGGGCTGCGGAGCCTGCGGAGGCTGCTTCTTGGACCCTGCCCCTATCAGAGCATACACCAAGCACTAAGCAGCCGAATTCCG
>NW_025999968.1:11747461-11814553 GCF_001458135.2 Marmota marmota marmota | reverse complement strand
CGGAGCACAACAGACACTAGGATGGCAATTTGTAAATCAATGGATGTGTAACTGATGTGATTCTGCAATCTGTGTATGGGGTGAAGGTGGGAGTTCATAACCCACTTGAATCAAAGTGTCGAATATGATATGTCAAGAAATTTGTAATGTTTTGAACAACCCACAATAAAAAAAATAAATAAATAAATAAATAAATGTCATACTCCTACTGTGAGTAAGTCAAGCTTTCAAAAGGGAAAAACTGCATCACCTCTTTAATTAAATGCATAAAATAAGCAAATATATGTATAGATATGTAAATTACACAGAGGAAAAAGAAAATACCCCCCAGCCACTCAGGATTAAAACAAATCAATTGCCAATGGTTCTATTTACATCTCAGAATAACGGGAAGCCATGAGCTAACTCACTGTATCACAGTAATGACAGTAGGCAGAGAGCTCACCTGTGTACAGGTAAAAAGAGGAAGGAGCAGGCCTGAAATGGGGTGAAGGAAAGAAGCAGGTTCTGTGTTGGATAATAACACAGACTCACAATGCAAGTCCAAAAGCAGAAGGGAAAAGTCAAATTTAAAAATAATTGTCCCAAGCCAGGCATGGTGGCACATGCCTATAATCCCAGCAGCTTGGGAGGCTAAGGCAGGAGGATCCCAAGTTCAAAGGCGAGGCACTAAGCAACTCAATGAGACCCTGTCTCTAAATAAAAGACAAAATAGGGCTGGGAATGTAGCTCAGTGGTCAAGTGCCACTGAGTTCAATCCTTGGTCAAAAAAAAAAAAAAAATAGTTGTCCCAGAAAATTTTCCCTTCCTTCCCCACTCTGGGAAATGAGGCTCAGGGTTGGGCTAAAAATTGCAAGCTGAAGGGACCAGAGTGAAAATGTCAGCTCCTCACTACTACAGGGGATTCAGGTGTAGAGGTTCACTTCCTATATTTGGAATCACTATTACCAAGCTCTATTGCTAAGAGCCTTCCAAATTTCATCATAAAGTATTGAATGTATCACTTCTGTTATTTCTTAATTCCTTAGCAATAAAATCAAGATACTTAATTTTGCAGCTACATGGCTTTTATAAAAATATTTATGCCATGTTCCCAACTAATCAGCAGAGATGTCTGGGCTGGCTACCAACATTCACCCAGTCACCTAAAGAATTCCTGCCCTGTTTTCTCTTGTCTCAAGCTTATCACTAGAAATGAGGCATGACACTCTATAAGACATTTATTGAAAGCCTAGTGACCAGTGGCTTGTACCATGCTAGGCACAGTGAAGAACTAACCAAATAAGACCCCTGATTCCATGGTGTGTGCAGCCTGAAAGATTCTTCTTACATTCATCTGTCCAGATCTCATTCCTGGAAACATTCCTGAGCCACTATATTCCATGGAGGTCTCCCTCCTTTGAGTCCCTCAAATTAACTGCCTTCACTCAGCTCTTAACATATTTTAAGCTCTTAAACTAAACCATCCAAAGGGTCTAGTCCCCTTAAAAGCAAAACACACATAAACTAATAACAGGAGCCTGAATAATTCTTGTTCCTCTTCTCTTACTGTCAGGATTTTAACCTGGGGAATAATTTACAGTGTCCACAACTGGCTTCAGGGGAGATCTATGAATCCTCTGAAATTATGCGCAAATTTGTGTGTATATGCTGTTTCCTGAGAAAGTATGCAAAGCTTTCATCAGATTCTTCATCAGAGCCCAAAATGTACAGATCCTCTCTTTTATGTAACTATGTCACTTTCTTAATCATCACAATGAGCCTGGGCATTCATTTTACTTCAGCTCTACTTTCTAAAAATAAAGAATGTGATTTCCAGGAAAATGTTCTTTTTCTTTTTCTTTTTTTTTTTTTAAGAGTGTCATTAAGGGCTGGGTTGTGGCTCAGCGGTAGAGTACTCGCCTAGCACATTCGAGGCGCTGGATTCAATCCTCAGCACCACATGAAAATAAATAAATAAAATAAAAGTATTGTGTCCAACTACAACTAAAAACAAAATTTTTTTTAAAGTGTGTCATTAAAGAATTGAAATGTTAAATCCAATGGAGGTTGTGATAGAAATTTTTACATACCTTAAGATGTAAATTGCCCAAGTTTAAGCCAACTTGACATCATTTTACAACATATCATGAAGGAGAAACTTGGGCACCTCACGAGAATAAGTGGTAATTAATTCTCACAAATTCCAGTGAGAATCATAGCCATTAATGCCTAAGACTGAAGCTGAGATTATTGAAATAAGTGTTTAATAGAACTGTCTTGTTGTTCTACATTTCTCTTTTTTGATTATTAAATTACTTCAAGACTAGAAGAAAAGGATTCAAATTTCCAGAAAGAGATGGACATTCCCCCCCCCAAAAAAGAAAGAAAAGACAAATTCTCCATATTACAGTTAAACATCCCTAGACACTTTTTACATTCTAGTGGCCTTTTAGCTTTCTAGAAACAGTTGCAGTAGCAATACACATTCCTAAGGAGAGAGCCTTCAATAAACATTTAAAACAATAAATAAATACTTTTCCCCTTAGATCATAGTTGCAAAAGCCTAGGTACAGAAGGAAGAAAAAAAAGAAGAAAACTTCATTTATGACTGCCTTTGGATATACCTATTTTGTACATAATCAGCATGCATAAGGAGAAAGAACACATTTGGCAAACCCAAAGGCATATAGGAGAAAGGATTCAGGTAGTTTATGTTGTTGTTGTTATTATTATTATTATTTATAGATGGACACAATACCTTTTTATTTTGTTTTATTTTATTTTTATGTGGTGCTGATTATCGAACCCAGTGCTTCACACATGGTAGGCAGATGGTCTACCACTGAGCAATAAGCCCATCCCCAAATGCAGGTAGCTTTAAACAAAGAAAGGAGAGCATTCTAACATCAAGATAACACAGCAGAAACCATGCATAATAATAACAGTTTATAGTTCCTATAGAAGAGGTGTAATACAAATTTAAAAATAGATGTAATATGAATGTTTATAGAAGAACTTATGTGCCTTTTGACAGATGAGTGGATAAAGAAAATGTGGTACAGGTACACAATGAAATATTACTAAGCCATAAAGAAGAATGAAATTATGGCATTTGCTGGTAAATAAATGGAACTAGATACTATCATGCTACATAAAATAAGCCAATCCCCAAAACCAAAGGCTGAATATTCTCTCTGATATGCAGATGCTAACACAAAATAAGGGAGAGGGTGGATAAAAGTTCACTGGATTAGAGAAAGGAGAATGAAGGGAAGGAGGGGAGATGGGAATAGGAAAGACAGTAGAATGAATCAGACACAACTTTGCTATGTTCATATATGAACACATGATCAGTGTAACTCCACATCATGTACAACCACAAGAATAGGCAGTTATACTCCATGTATGTGTAATATGTCAAAATACATTCTACTGTCATGTATAACTAAAAAAGAACAAATACAAATTTTAAAAAATAAAAATTAGATGTAATAAACATTTTCATGTTAATCCTTGTGAGCCCCTTCAGTATCAGCACATGCATTATTGCTGTTCTCATTGCATAGATGGAATGGGATGGAAAATGTCATGCCCTCGATAGAGAACACAGCAACAACTGAAGGAAAAACACTGCCACGGGATCAATATACATTTACTTCACTGAGATACTAGTGCGAATTCAGTTGGAAAGGAAAATTCCACAATAATCGAAGTTTGTCAAGGTGAACGCTATTTAGAAAAGTCAGTACAATGTTTTACACTATAATCTTTTAAATTTCAGAATAAAAAAGAAGGTAGCTTCTTGGATTTTGTAGCCCAAAGTACTGTAAAGTATGGTGGTCACTGAAAAGCCAAACACTAGAAGAGAAGTTCTCTTAAAATTAAATCCATATTAACATAATAACATGCCAGATAAAATACTACACAGTATTCCATAGCCAGAATGGGGAAATTAGGGCTGGGGACATAGCTCAGTGGTAAAATGCTTGCCTGGCATATACAAGACTTTGGGTTAGATCCCTGGAAGAAAAAGACGGGGAGAAGAGTAATGTTTTTACACTTAATAATTTATGGATTTATTTACATTTAAGCCCCCATTTTCTATGTGGTTACTATTTTTTCTGTGTTATTTAATTTTTGTCATTTAAGAACCATGTAATTCAGAAACAAGACAAAGTTGACAGTGCTGCACTCATCATATACTGGTTTCCCCTAAAAAGGTATGCTAAACAATAAAAATTCAGTGAAACACAGGCGTTTAAATAGACCTTTTCACTACATTGATTCACCAACAGCATTGAAGGAAAGAGGTGAATGGTTGTGTGAAAACACTTCTCTTTCACTTTCTCTTCCTTTTCCCAGCCATTTATTTTTATTACTACATAAATTGTGCACATCAGGACTTATAAAGGACTGTAAGAAGAGCGTCAATCATAAGCTAACGGGAGCAGAGGTTTACAGGAAATATTTGAGAAGGGAAACCAAAAGGTGAAGTTGAGAATTACAGAAACCAGGCAACCTCATATGATATATTACCAGAGAGAGCCAAGCATAACAGAAAGAACAGGAGGAAGATGACAGGGAGGAGAGATTACATAAAATACTAATGTGCCCCAGGGCTCTGGAACTAAATGGTGAAGGGTACATTTAGATAAGCTCGAGAGAGATCATTTTAAATTTAGAGTTCAGAGTATAAGATGACATAAATATAGAGATAAGTAACTGGGTACCTAAATATATGACAAATGTATTCCCAGGCAATTCCACAGGGGCTAGGAGAAAATACTGATTACTTGTGGTTCTCTAAAGGCCTAAAAGACTTAATAGGCTGCACAGGGGGAAGTATGCTATGTATTAGTCACCTCTAGGATCAATGCATTAACATCAGCCCTGTTACCAATATTTCTGGGCTCTCTCTATTATCCATGCCATAGCTGTTTCCAGGTGCATAATTACCTTCATCTCCCTGTTCTCAAATTACCTCCTCTGATACTTAACTGCTTTAGGTCATTAGGGAAGTAATTATTAAATCCCTATCCTGAAATTGTTAAATGATCCCCCAGGATGCGAGAAAAGTTATTCCCCTCATGAGGAAAGCAATATATTTCCTACCACCCATAGAAATAGGCTCAGAAGAGACCTAATAGACATCTTGACAATTATCCATGGGGGCATTCATTCATTGGAGAAAGATTTACTAAGCACCAACCTATGTCGGGATTTGTGACATTGGAAGCACTGAAGCAAGTCTTCTACTCGAGGAGAGACTCAGAGGTTAGAGGGGAGTTAGGCTCACCAACAATGACAACCTGATATGTAAGTCACTGCTAGGTAGAGACTAAGAACCAGTTGGGAGCACTGGTAAGACAACAAAGAGAATCTGAACAAGCAGAACAAGGAAAGCAGTGTGGATGATACTCCCTGTAGAAGATGGGGTCAAGTTTACCAAGGATATAAATAGAGGCGGGGCATTCTAGAAAGAGACCATACAATTTTAGTCATAGTGGAAAAGTAAATTGTCATTACCAAATACTATGTTAGCATTCCCTAGTTTCTTTGAGAGTGTTCACCGATTTTTGGTTTCATATGATTTTAACATGTCTTCGTTGACATGACACCACAGAGCAAACACGACCCTCTCATGTACCCACGTGTCACTCCAACCAGGTTGCCTTGTCAGTGTCCCTGGCCACAGCACTTCCCTCAGCTGGTCACCTATCTTCGCTACCTCAGACCCTGCCCGCCTTACAAATACTGCCTCTGCTTTCCTCTAGTTCCTGGTCTTCGTCCAGTAAAACAGCTCTGGTTTTGATCCAATTCTCTATATTTCTCATGGAAAAAAAAAGAAAGAAAGCAAAATAGAAGATGGCTTCAACTTTGGACCCTTCCCAAATACTTTGCTTGTGTAATAGCAGATTTAAACTAATTAATACATTCTAATCTCCTTGGGTCAGCTACTCTGATCAAATTGGAAAGGACTTCCTGTTTCCTGTTTTAATCTTTTATCCCATCCTGCAAGTGACAGATAATATTCAGGTGTTGCAGGGGCTGGGATAGGGGCAGTAGGTTCTTATGAACCTGTTCCCCAAATTTGGTGGGGAAATTAAAGACTCAATAACTTTTCACAGTTGCCACCGTGAAAGGCACACGAGGAATAGCAGATAACTAAGGTGTAACATGACAATTCCAAAGTGCCCAATTGCTGGCAGGATCCCTGTAACTACTCTTTCTCTCCCACTCAAGAAAACATATTAAAAAGGAATGTAAATTAGGGTGCCTTTTATACAGATAATCTGGACTCTATCATAATTAATTTATAGTTCGTGTACCCAAACACAGCAGTGTCGAGTAATAAATATTATTTACTATTAGAGCTGTCTCTGTGGAGGTTATTCCACCCCGTCTGCCTGACACCCTGGCCGGCTGAGAAGCTGAACCAGGAGACAGAGTGCCTGTTTGGCCTTGTCAGCGGCAGCCGGGTGTCTCCAATCAAGATGCTCAATCATTATATTGAACAGTGAGCAACGCTGCATGTCTTGGTCATGTTAAGAGAGAGAAAAGCACAGCAAGAGATGGCAACAGTGAGCCGAGTTGGAACTCTGAGCCATTTCCTTCTTTCATTTGCAGGAGGGAAGTGAGGAGGGGGTGGTTACAGAGGGGAAGGAAAGGGGTTTACAAATACTGAACACTCTAATCTTCAGAACCACTCTGCCAATGAGGTGCTGCTATTATCCTATTCTCCAGGCACATGTGAGGTTAACAGCATGCTGAAGGCAGAGTCAGTCTTGGGCCAGATTCATGCTCCAACCTCTCTAGCTCCAAATATCTTTCTCCAGTGAGCCGGGCTCTGGGAGAACATTTTTCCTCAGGCAGTCTCCCACTAAGCTCCAATCTAGCATGGTATTTTATTCCCAAATGTCTCCCTGGCAGCGACCCTAAGAGGGGAAGTCAGCTCATTTCCCATTGTTCATTCACTTTTTGACTGCCTTCGCAATTTCACCCAGGCTTAGATCCTCCCACGACAGCTTCTAACTAACAAATCCCAGTGGGCTGGGCTCCCTTCAGGAACACCAACTAGCAAGACCTGCAGCTAGAAACCCAGAAGGGTTGGTGTTGGTATCAAACCTACAAGATTAATTTGTATTATAAAATAATCAGAATAATTTTGGTTGTGAATTTTTAAATGATTGTTTTTTATTCCAGTTGTTTATACTATAGTAAGGCAAGAATAAGCTCTAATGTGCATTCTAACTTATGAATTAGACTAATTCAGCTCCCAAAGATTTTATGAATTTCTGCATCAAATGGTTCTGGTAAATAAAATAAACAGCTAAAGCTTTAGTTTTCTTATATTGTTAAACAAATAAAGTTTCAATAAAATGAAGCCTTTTATAAATACATAATGTGCTTTTAAAGACTAAAAAAAAAATGTCCATCTCTTCCTGGGTTGTGACAAATATATTTTTTAATCACAATTGTGTGGCAAAAGAAGTAAAAATGTGGACTCTAGACCTAGAATGTAAGAAGGTAAGATCTGGCTCTGCCCATTTTTTAGATGTATTCCCATAGGAGAGTTACTTGACTTCTCTGAACTTCAGTTAAATAAGGCGATATATGTAATAGTGTCTGGTAGATGCCCAATAAGACTGGCTGTTATTAATCTGGAGGGAGTAATTACTACAAGCAATCTCTCTAATTTAATTGGGAATTCTTATAAAGTAAAAATACCTAATCTACAAAGCTCTTCCAAATGTACTGAAATATTAATAGTACTAAATTTAACAATTAATGAAGATGATATAGTACATTTCAGAGACATTTAATTAAATATTTATTGTTTCAATCTTGCAGGTTTCTTTTAGTATTCTGAGCACTGCTTTTTTTTTTTTATTTCTTTCTGCTCTCAAGTCATTTTATTGGAAACTTCACAAGCCCTAAGCACTGTGTCTGTGGAGCCTGATGGATACAATGGTCTTGGCCCAGGTAAATGGAACAGCTCTGAAAGAGAACTTCTCTGGCCCCGAGTACCATTCCTGCAGAACATTTTTCCTCAGCAAGATTTTGGAAAGGTTTCTGAACATTTTGGAAAGGTTACTAAATAGCAATTCAAAGATAGGAGAGTAAAATAAAATCCCAGATAGTGTTGACGAGCCAAAATTCATAAATTACTTTTGGCCAAGTTCAGAGTTCATACCAAAACCTGGGCCAAAACTCACCGTGCAATTTGGCACAAATAAGAGAATTAATAGTCATTTAGTAGAAGATTGGAACTGGCACCAATCCAAAAAAAAAAAATTTAAATCCTCTTGAATAGAAAAGTACTACTCCATGAGAGACATCCGGGTATCATGTCATTTTAATTCCAAAATGTTCAGTCTTAATGTTTAGAGAATAAAATTAAGCCTTTACTTCAATATATAAAATTAGGGAAATATTATTTAGTATTTCAACAGGTTTTGATTTTAAGAACTGCTATTTAGAAAAACCTATAAAAAGACACATGAGAAATGTATGATGTTATTTTAAATCTGTAAGGTAGTGGTTCTCAAAGTGTAACATATAGCAGACAAAACTATTTTTAACTAATACCAGGATATTATTTGTCTTTTTAATTTGCATTTTGAAAAGTCCACTGCAAAAGCAACAATGGATAAAATTGACGATACCTTGGCAAAAACCAAGGTAGTGGCCAATAAAAATTGTATTCTCCACCACTCAAACAGAAAGAAAAAAAAATACAAGAAAACATTTTTTACTCAAGATGCTCTTGATTAAGTAGTAAAAAAAAAAAAAGATCTTAAATCTCAATTCTTTAATACATCTTTTTATAGTACATATGATATAATGGGAATCATAAATAAAGTACTTTTGCTGCTTTCCCAAAGTATAATGGCTATCCAGAGAAAAAAGTACTTATTTCAGTTACAAACTGAACTAGCCATTTTTTCATGAAGCACCATTTATGGTTGGAAAAAAAAATAGCTGGCAACGAACAATAGTAATCAGATTTCAGCATTTGGCAAGCATTTTGCACAAAAAAATTGAAGTAGAGAACCTATCACTTCAAGGAAAACAACACACTTTATAAAATTGAAGCTTCTGAGCCAAAATTAGAATTTTGGAAAATCTATATCTGCTACCATAAGCTTGAACTCTTCCTAATACTCAAAGACTGCTTTTTGCTTATAATTTACTTTTAATTATAATTAAAATGTTAATCTATTTAAAATTTAACTTTATACTCTTTTCTATATTTTTACTGATACATGATAATTACATATAATAGTGGGGTTGGATGTTACATATTTGTATGTACACAGGATATGGCAATATGATTTGGTCAATATCATTCTTCAATATTTTCGGTTTCCCTCACTCAGACTTTTCTGGAGAGACTAACTAGTAACAAATTATTATTTGTCGAATTTTGGTGGAATAGCAAAGAATAATATCCTCGATTATCTGAAAAAACTGGTAAGATACTCTTTCCCCTTTCAATTTACATATCTCCAAAGGCCATTTTGTTTTCATACACTTAACCAAAACATATCACAAATGAAAAAACAGGTAGGAGACTGTAGATATCCTCTATAAATCCAGGCATTTTAAACATTTACAGATATGTAAAGCAATAAGTCACTTTTCTCATTTTTTCTGTAGAAAACTATTATTTTTCACAAAAAAAAAATATGTCATGTAGATTAGTATGCAATCTTTTTTTTTTAATTTAATTAAGGCTTTCTTGGTTTTAATTTGTAATGTTTAATATCAATTGCTATGACTTACATTAAGAAAAACTCTATGGTCCTCAATAATTTTTACAAGTGAAAAAAAGTTTTCTGTGATAAAATCTTGAGAACCACTGTAATATGCTTAAATAAGTTCTAAGCCAGCAGACATTGTGACATCAGCATCAGGCCAATTATTACCCCTGGAAGGATTCCATGCAGCTGACCATTATTTCACAGAATTCTCCAGTTGGGCCACCTACGAAGAAGCTAACAACTAAGAGTACCCGTTGTTGCCTTGGCTGTTCTCAATAGAGCTTTCTATGCAGCTACCAGGAAAGAAATCCAGCAAATAGCAAAAGAAGGTCATTTCATTCTGACACTACATCTTCCTGCGATCACATTTCCCAATACCTTGCATCTTATTTCGCAATGAAAGATGTACAGATTTCATACCCAAAGGGCAAAAGCGGCTGCTGGACATATGTGGACTTCAAATCTCTGCAAGATCAGAAAATCTTTTAAAAAGGTTTACCAAAAACGTAAGATCCAGCGCCCAGATTCAACTAGATATCCAACAATGACTTCCTGTGGTGGTGATCAACATGATGTCAGTTTGGATGAAGAAATGAACCTTACAGTAATGCTGCAAGAAATTAAAATTTCCCAAATTGAACTCCTCGGCCAAATGACTGATATTGTCAGTGCAGTATCAAAAATCCAGGAAAAGATTGACCATTATCAGAAGCAGATGGAGGTCCTAGAAACCAGGATGACTGTTAATGAAGACAAACAAGACACAGCCACCAAAGATATCCTCTCTATGAAAAAAGACATTGATGCTTCAAAGAAGAAGGTTTCAGAGCTGGAAAACCAGAGTTCTTGCCCCAGCATACATTGTTTAGAAGTCCTGAAGGGAGAAAGAGGTAAAGAAATCATAGAATTGCTTCATAAATACATACAATCAGAAACTTCAAAGAACATGTCAGCGTCCAAAGATTCTGAAATCTCTCCAGAACCAGAGAAAATGCCCAGTTATCCAGAGCCCACTGGTCATCTTGAGGAAAAACCAGTTTCTCCTCAAATTGAAACTCTGAAGGAAAGTAACATAAAAACGGCATCAAGAAGCTTAAAAAAGGCAAGGTCAAATATTTATATTTACCCAGACTTTGGTACATGGATCAAGCTAACTTTTGTTCATGGAGGAAAGTGGAGGTTTTTCCTTAGTGCTACCAAGTTAGAAGAGTTCATCCAGTGGCTTCTTTCTAGGCCAGTCATCTTTCCTGAGGAACCACAGATCATTCCCAAGAGAGACTGTTCACTCACTGGACCAATTACAAGCTTGACCACAATCTGTCTCTCTGTTTTCAACTACATTTACTGCCTTTTTGGTTCCTCAAAAGAGGAAGAAACTCGACTATAGGGTTATTTTCCACTTTGCTTGGTACCAAATAAATGTAACCTGGTTGCTCCAAGCAAACACATATTGTTGTGGTGGCTGTGAATTCCTTTGTAGTTTGCTCCCTGTGGTCCCATGATCTGCAAAGTTTGAGTAAGTGCAGGCGAATCATCCCCTTGGACTGCTATGATCCACTTTCTATCAATGTCTTGCTTTCTCAAAGGCAATCCATAAGGACTTCTCTTGTGTCCATTTTTATAGATTACTGCAAGCAGAGAATAAAGGGAGGCAAAAGGAAATGGGAAACCGCTTGGGAGCCCCCAAGTCAGTTGTCTACACCCTTTATAGATAAAATTTGTGATACAAGAGACATACTCTAAGGACAAATCTTTCAAAGACATAAAGTAAAAAGGGACCTGTTGTCAAGGCTATTAGTTAGCACTGTAAAAATGAAGGAGATCAAAAGGCCAGGTTATTACAAGGAAAATATTAATTACAAAAAAAAAATGGGCTTTCCTTTCAACCTCAGCGTCACCTCTACCAGATAATAGATAAGGAGAAGGCTTCCCTTGCTTCCAGGTAATTCTTATATTTTCACAAAAGAAGATGCTGTCATGTCCTGTATGTTTGATACAAGAGAAAAAAGGAAGATCTAAGGAGGGATTTTTTTTTAACTAAATTAAATCTTGACAGTAAAAGACCATAACTCCTATACAACAAGGCATATTTTTGTATAAACCATATATTCAGAGTAGACTTCATTTTTAGACATAATAGAAGGTTGCCATGTACTGTAATTTCTCCAAATATCATACCAAAAAACTAAAATTTTCTTTCACAGCTTAAATCAGTGAATGAAATCTATCAATAGTCATTCCTTTGGGGGTCCTACGTTTGTTAAACTACAAATGTTCTTTGTAAGTGTACTACTTTTAATTATTATTAGCTAACATTTTGAAAGGTGGGCTTTGGAAAGTAGCTAAGAGCCATCCAGTTCCAAAAAAAGAAAGAATCTCACCTGGGTACAGTAAAAACTAGGGCAGACATATGATAAGACACAACTTGGTCTGCTGCCTGAGTCACCGTAATTGTACACCACATTGTTTTCAATTATAAATACATTTTATTTGATCCCTCTTTACAAATATACAGATATGATGTGTACACAATTGCTTTTAAGATATGTCAATTTGCAATATACCTAATAAAAGCAAGGGTATATATTAGATGGGTTTGTTCTGAATGAGATAACTGTGCTTACAATGTAACCTATGATTATTCTGGTAATGGCATTAGTAATCTCTATGTATATGTTCATAGATGCCCTAAGGAACAGCTAGATCCCTACTTGAGCACAAGGGGAGAGTAACCAGGGAATGGAAGTCATGACAGGACAATGGCATCACAAATCCTTCTAGAAGAGAAAACAAAATGACTCAGCTGATGTTCCTGGGGTCATCTGAGCCTTTGTGTATTAGTACCTGTTTTTACCTTTCTCCTTTCACATGGCCCCTTCCTCTGCCACTAAGTTTCAAGAGGGACAAACAGTTTAGGAAGAGAACATAGGCTTGGGGATCACACGAGGTGCATTTTGAACTTCAATTCTAAATCCTACATTTGTAAATTCTATTATTTAATCTCAGCTAGGTGTATTCTCTCATCTGTAAAAAGGGAATTATGTTAATTTAGTAAATTTTTTTTTCAAGAGGTTGTGGAGGACAAGAGAACAGTAGAAGACATTCCCTGACTTAGATACACAGCATTGAATGGGATAGATAAAACATGTCCCCCAAAACCCTGATGCATGGCAGATGGGTTGGGCAGCTGAGAGCCAGGTAATAAGTACCCCCAGCGTCAGAGAAGAAAGGGGGTTGAGGCTTGCTGTAAGGAGGTAAGGTAAGGAGGAGATGGCGAAGGCAATGTGGCAGGAAGAAGGGACAACAAACAAGAGCACAGGAGTAAGAGCAGATGGGGAGCATGGGAAATAAAAGCCACCAAGCGTTCTAGACATGCATAGTACTGATCAGCTATTATTTCAAACCTTATGTGGATCTCATTTTTCTCTTCAGGAATTTCCACCACGTTCTTTTCTTTAAAATTTTTTTTAGTTGTAGATGGGCACAATGTCTTTATTTTATTTATTTACTTTTATGTGGTGCTGAGGATCGAACCCAGTGCCTCACACCCACTGAGCTACAACCGTAGCCCCCCACCATGTTCATTTTAACCTGTTTTTTACCCAGAGGGAAAGAAGGTGACTACATGATTTTCTCATGATCTCAAACTTTTTTTCTTTTTGTCAGATCTTTCCTTTAGCTCTTTCTTTTCTTTTTCTTTTTTTTTTAAATACATGACAGTAGAATGCATTACAATTCTTATTACACATATAGAGCACAATTTTTTCATATCTCTGGTTGCATACAAAGTACATTCACACCAATTCGTGTCTTCATACATATACTTTGGATAATAATGTCCATCATATTCCACCATCATTTCTAACCCCATGCCCCCTCCCTTCCCCTCTCATCCCTCTGTCTTATCTAGAGTTCGTCTATTCCTCCCATGCTCCCCCTCCCTACCCCACTATGAATCAACCTCCTTACATCAGAGAAAATATTCGGCATTTTATTTTGGGGGGATTGGCTAACTTCACTTAGCATTATCTTCTCTAACTCCAACCATTTACCTGCAAATGCCATGATTTTATTCTCTTTTATTGCTGAGTAATATTCCATTGTATATATATGCCACATTTCTTTTATCCATTAATCTATTGAAGGGCATCTAGGTTGATTCCACAGTTTAGCTATTGTGAATTGTGCTTCTCTGTTTGTCCTCTTTATGCATTAAGTTCCCTGTGAGGAAAGGGAGGATTTTGCTTTTGAGCCATTTATTATCATTACCCTAACAAGATCTCACATAACTTGTTAAAATTATAAATGAGCTTATAAAATGAGCAAATCACTTTTCCCATGCCTTGCTTTCCAATTCACCTACCTCTCACCTCCTGCCTCAGAGGAAGTGGTGTGTCTCTTGCCCAGTTGCTCTTCTAGTGGTTTACAGTATCTTTCTTAGGTATTCTTCTTTATTCCATCTTACCACTTTTCAAATAATTCTCTATTCAGCTTTCCAAAAACATCCACCTGATTGCCTAGTTCTTGTTTCCCCTCTTCACTTGCCAATTTCCTGCCGTCCTTTTTGAATAGGAGGCCCACAGTCCCTGTCCCTGTGCCCATCTTCTTCTCTCCCATTCTCTCCACAGTTGACAGGATCATGTCTTCATAACAATGCTGTCTTTGGTTCTCTCCCACTCTTGCAGATCCTCCTCAGTTTTCTTAGATGATTCCTCTGCCACTAATCTTCCCTTAAAATATTTGATACTTTGATTTAATGGCTCTCAACTCAAAGGACTTCTAATCCAGCCTCTCCTGGGACCCTCTGAGATTTTGATCTAAATGATCACTCATCTTCTCCACTTGGATGTCTATGAAAAAAGTGTATATAAATATAATTAGACAAATGTCTGTTATGTATAAGTCAAACATGAAAAACATTGTACATTCACCAAAACATCTCAAATCATTGTTGTTGCTTTAAAATAAAGCATATTGATTGGGGAGACAACACTAAGTAGTGTTCAGAATTAGGACTTTCATCTCAGAATAGACTGTAGCATATGTTCCCTTACTTGCTCAACATATATAATGTGGGCACTCTCCTAGTGGTTGAGTGTACAATGATGAAGCTCATAACTATGTGAATATGGCAAATTCCTTGAACCTAGTGTTCGTCCGTTTTCTCAACTCTTAAGAATAATTGATGTCCTAAGACTTCTGCATGATTAAATGGAACCATTTGTATAATCTGCCCAGAACAGTTCCTGATTTAGTAGACACTTAAACAGTGGTCATTTCCTTGCCTCTCTAACTAAATGAAAGGGTGTTAAGGAGTGTTAATAGGAGGCATAAAGATGAACAGAACAGAAGCCCTGCCTCAAAGAGCTCCCACTGGGACTGTGCCTCCTTTTATCAACCAGAAAGGATGCCGGACAAATAATGAACAAAGTGACAAACTAAATACAAAAGCTCCAAACCAACTCTTGACTCCCTTATCCAAAGATAGTGTGATATTCGAATAAGACAGGGTGTGAATCTTTCCTCTTGGTCTGGGCATTCAACCAATATTCCATCATCGCCAACATTTAATTGCACACTGTATAAATAAGCAACAAAGAAAAGGACTTAGAAGAAGAGAGGCTGAGTTTAAGATAAATAATTTAGTTCTGTTAGGAATACTTGCTTCAATAGACATAGTCACCAAGAGCATTCTGTTTATTTAAAAAAAACATTCAACAACATTTATTGAAATCTGACTCTATGCCAGGAACTAGCTGAGCTAGGTGTGAACAAATAGAGATGAAAAGACACCAGTCCTATCCTGAAGGAACATTCTTTTAAATGATGTTCTTTCCAATTGCTGATGTTGGCCTGTTATTTAGATTTGGAACTTAAAAACCCACATACCTCATGTAAAACAGTATTTTCATAGGACATAATCCAAGACCCATGTAGGGAAAAAACTTGCTATTCCTAAAAGCTAATGTTTGAAGTCACATATATTCAACTTTGTCCATATTTGTCCTATATTGTCCTATATACTCTTCCAAAATGCAAATTGTCCCCAGTGTATCAACAAATTATGCTCTGAAACTTCAAATGTTGATCCTTGGTTTAAAGTTCGTAATGCATATCACAAAGAAATAGCATTAGTGTTGGGTTCTTGCCAACCTGAAAAAGAAGACTGAACAATAGTGCACCTGAGGTAATGGTATTAAGGAAACTACAAAGCCAAATTTGTGTTCTTTCCCATGCCAAAGTCTGTCTGGGAACTAACTGTAGAGCAGTAGTACTGATAGCTGGATCAGGTTTCCAGCTCTCCTTGCTCTGTCTTATATCTTATGGTGGAGTAAACACTTCACACATTGATGGTTCTAGTAGAAGATACTTTGGAGATCAAGAGACACAGAACAGGAACTAAGTTTGGGGCCAAGGTAGGAAATATAGAAATGGGAAGCTAAAGTGGGGGGATTTGGGAGTGAGAAAGGAGACAAGGGTTTCAGTGGATGCTAAGAATATCCAGGGAATAAGGACTAAAGTAGGGTCCAAGTCTCTCACCATGATGAAGAATTGAAGGCTAGATACAAGAAAGAGAATTTGTGCGAATGTATGCATGCAATAAATAATGCAAGAAATAGAAGAAATAGGGTAGGAGCAAAAATTGCAGATTTTGCTCCCTAGTTTATCTTTTGGAATACAATCTTGTGTTAGTCATATGTCTACTGCTGTGACAAATGACCTGAGATAATCAACCTAAAGGAGAAAAGGTTTATGTTGGCTTATGGTTTCAGACATTTCATAGTCACTTGGCCCTAGGACTTTTGGGCCTGTGGTGAGGCAGTACTTCATGGAGGGAAGCACATAGTGGAGCAAAGCTGCTCACCTCATGGCAACCAGGAAACAAAAAGAGAGAGTAAGGGGCTGGGTCCCAACTTCCCCTTCAAGGAACACTCCAATGACCTGATTTCCTTTCACTGGCCCTGCATCCTAAAGTCTCCACCTCCTTCCAATAACACCATAGGCTGAAGAATGAGCCTTCAACACATGAGTCTTTGGGGGACACTTAAGATGCAAACCATAACAAATATATTTAGAAAACAATTATGTGTGAGAAACATGAATCTCCAAGCCTTTTCGAGCTGTTAGATATGTGGCAGAAGGTGTTGGTGGAGCAGGGCAATGGTGGGACCCAAGGAAAATGTAGGCAGAGGAGTGTGGCTCTAGTGGGACTTCAAAGCTTCAGCAAGGATATGGAGCACGAGGAGATGTATCCCAGCAAGAGGCAGAGGTGGGGTAGAAAAAAGAAAAAGAGACAGTAAAAGAAAACCCCCAGAGGACTGAGAAGCGGCTGAGGTTCTATTGCAGCCTTCCTACAGTAAGGACACCCCTACCAGGAACAGGTGCACACCACACCAGGTGCTCTGAAAACGTAAAAACAGCAGTGCCTCCTCGGAGAGTTTAATCAAACGTGTGATCATCCTTTATCTACTCTCCACTTAAATTTAGCTCTGAGGAATCTGCCCAATCTTCTAGGAACAGCTCTCAACAGGAGTCTCCCAATTTTTTTTCCTTTAGTGAAGGATTCCACCTATTTTTAGATACTTCCCTGCTCCCCCACTCTCTTCTAGGATAGAGAAAGAAATGCATGAAAAATGTGACCAGGTGATAGTTTGATTCTAATGATGTGTTCTTTGAATTAATAGTTTCGGAAGGGGTGTTCTCACAGTCCAATATCCTGATGGAAAGTGCAACACATCTTTCAGACATCAGAAACTCAAAATGTGCGTACCACTCTCACTGATAGTGACCCTCAGTCAACTTATATTTACCAAACATAAAGATAATAATTGCTTGGTTTTCAGGCTGTAATTGGATCACAGCCATCAGTGACATGGTTATTTGTTGTTAGAGCAATATTAACGAAATCATGCCTATGGCAGTCCAATTAGAGGAGCACCATTGGTGACCCAGCTAGCATTTTCAATATGTTATTTCAGAGGTATGATCAGAAGACAAATCAGAGCTGACTTAATGAAGTTTCTGATCAGAGGCTGCTCTGAAGACAATGAGTTATTGAAGGAGACAAAGAGGAACTGATGACTGGTAAATTTATGCAGGCTATCAGAAAACAACAAAAAGCAATGGAATTTACTAGATTCAACCTATTACAAGTGGTAGCAATAGAAATTTTCTCCTTTCTCAGCAGCAGAATCTCAAAGTCATGAAAGATTAGCTATGAAAAGAAGCTTAAAGATTACTTAGTTCAGTGATGTGCAAATAGGAGGAACTCCAACCCAGATTTTTTAATTCTTCTGGCAGACTCTTCAAATTAATCCCTCCCCAATATCATGATATGTCCATGGGTTGGGGGACATGACCTTGTCCCTCCCCATTACAGAATTGTGACAATGAGGAGCAGCATAATGTAGAGACTAAGAACATGCACCTAAATATTGGATAGGCCTGAATTAATGGGTGTTGTGCTACCCATTGACCTTGCTGAATTTCTTAAATTCTCTGAACCGGTTTTCTTTTCTCCAAACTGTGGACTATAACAAACTATAATGCACAAATATGTGGTAGGGATAAAATTAGAAACATGCTTAGCTCAGCACCTAATGCATAGTAAGGACTCAGCTACTGTTATATATAATTCTACTACTACTACTACTACTACTACTACTACTACTACTACTACTACTACTACTACTGAATAGACAAGGTTGAAGCTATATGTCCAGTATGTTGAGGAATAAAAAATACTGAAGACCAGAAATCTGGTCCAACTTGCTGAGAAGGAATCTAAGATCCAGAGGCAAAAGTGACTTGCCTAAATTTACCCAGGTTATGACAGTCCAGACCAGATTCCAGTGTTCCAGATAATGGGTCTTGTGCTCTTTAGGTTATGCCAATCCTTTGATCCTGACAGTTAAAGGAATAGTTACATGTAAGGGAAAATGCACTGATCTAGCAGTCAAAGACATGTTTAACTATACCTCTCATCCTCTGAGTAGAATCCCTAATATTTTATAAAATAGCATAGTACATTGATCAAAATTAGGAATCTACCATTACTGCTGCCAAACAAGCCTCCTTCCCCAGATCAGACAGTTATTATTTCATTATCTTTGAAACTCTGGCCTTTCTCAGCCCCAGAATTTGCCATGTTGGTCTTTCATTATCTGAGCCTTTTATCAGGTGCTAATAATATATGGATATATATATACACACACACACTTATGTATGTGTGCAGGGATATATGTGTGTGTATATATATATATAAAGTGTATATGTATGATATACAGATATACTAGAGATCTATAAAATTTTGATTAATTTACTTGTCTACTGCCAGTTATGATGTTCTTGTTATTGTAGCTATAGATTAAAAAATAGTTAATAGTAATAGCCATTCCACCCCCCACGCACATACTTCTGGTAGAAGCCTCAGATGGTACACTTCTAAAAAGTTGAAGAGCAGTGAATAATGTTTAAGTAGCTTAGATGAGCTTTAAAGGACAATGATAATTTACTGCAAAACCTGTCAATCAAGAGAACAACAGAGTTTAACAGGAAATGTACTAACACACTCAAAATGTAAGAACTTGTGAATCACTTTTAGCTTGTCATCCTTTGCACCTTCTTTAAAACATATCCCTTTTCCTGGGTTTTGATGAGGTTACTATTTCTACTTGTGTGTTTCTGCCAACTTTTTGCCCTTTCCTTTTACCATCTGTCACCGTGTTTCTCCCCACTGCCTCCTTCCATCTCAGTTTTTTTCAGCATGGTGTGGTAGCCCATGTGGACTTGCTAGCCAAGGTCATGTGCTATTTTCTCCCCACCCCCATCCATTTCCCACCCCCGAACCTCTGTCTGACCTGCCCTCTTCTTCCTGACTGTGCTTCTGATCATCCCTGGCTTCCTGCTCCAACTTCCTCTTGTGATGTTTACTGCTTCCTCCATTCGCCAAGCTCTGTTCCCCAGGCCAGCAGCCAGGCTGCAACTCCACATCTCCACTCTGATTAACTTTTTAGGTTAGTCCTCCTAAATTTCTCAAATACTTTGTGTTCTCTCTCTCTCTCTCTTCCTTTTTTGGTTTTTAGTCATTTTCTCTATGATACTCTCCTCACATACTTCTCTCTCTCTCTTTAACTCCAATTCCTATTTTTTCCACACAACTAATCATATACAGAATAATATTTAATCATAGGTTTTATTTTGTTTAAATGAGAACAACTGCATATTCCTTAATCTGAATTTCAAAAACAAGTGAATAGAACAAGACAAAATTCACTGAGGAAAATAACCTTAGCTATAGGTGTTTTCACTTGCTTATTTTTTAATAGTCTCTCAATTGAGAACAGAATGGTCTACCTTGAGAAAATATATGAAAAGGGTCTTAATCTAATTTCATTCTCTTTACTTGCTCTAATATTCTGGTCCCTCTGTGGTTCCAGACAAATTAATTTTTTTTTAATTTCTAAGGAAAGATAGGAGGTTATGGGTTGTTTTGTAATTTGCTGAAAATGCCTCTTAGAATACGCTTGTCTTGCAGAAACACTGATTATAACTCTGTCATCTGCAATAATTAAATGCATGAGATTCAAGAAAAACACTGACAAATAATTATACAAAAATTTCATATTTTTGGAAATTACTGAATCTGAGACAAGGTAGCTCACATATCTCTCCTTCTCTCTGCTTAGAAAAAAAATTCAGTTTTGAACTTCCACAATTGTGAAATTAATTTCAATGTATTTATAACTTTGAGAATACTATATGACTCAGCAGCCAAAGAAGACTGAAAAAAAAATTATATTCAATTCTTTCTGACTCATCTGAATGAGGAAGAACTAGGTAGTCTCAGATTCATTTCTCTTTCACTTTACTAAAACAGCTCAGAGACAAATGGAATTTTTAATCAGGAGTGAAATTTCCCCTGCCAAGTATTCTGGTTCCTCATTAACTCAAAGTGCAGAATATCCTTTAAGGACAAGAAAGACATGTGTGGACATGATGAGGCTCGGCTACTCCTGATCCTCTCCCCAGTGTGCTCTTTTTCAGTCCCTAAGCAGAGAAAGATCCCAGTTTGGCAAATCTCTGAAATTCATCTCCATCCCAAACTCCTCTGTTGTGTGTGTGTCTTTAAAATAGGACCCTTTCCTGGACATACAACTGAAAGGACATGAAGACGTCTGTGAAAATTAACCATTATAATGTGCCAAATCAGCCCCACCTCCAATGAGATAAATCCCCAATTGAGCAAGGAATCACCAGGTTTCTACTTCTATCATCTTGGATTTTTCTAACCATGTTCTTTTAAAAAAAATTATTTGTA
This sequence comes from Marmota marmota marmota, assembly GCF_001458135.2. NCBI lineage: Eukaryota > Metazoa > Chordata > Mammalia > Rodentia > Sciuridae > Marmota > Marmota marmota. The sequence goes on along the minus strand of NW_025999968.1, from coordinate 11,793,487 downwards.
AATGAGAAATCATAATTGTGTACATTTGTGGGGTATAATGTGATTTTTAATGATAATACAATGTGGAACGATTAAATCAAGCTGCTTAACATTTTCATACCTCACTGGCCCGTGTTGTCTCACCTCACTTCTTTGTGGTGAGACATTTGAAATTTACTAAGTAAGTTTGAATCACAGTGTTCTAATGGGTGGTTTTATTTTTAATTTTTTGAAGAACCTCCATACTATTTTCTATAATGACTTTACTAATTTCCATTCCCACCAATAGCCTACAAGGCTTCCCTTGTCACCACACCCTTGCCCACACTTATCTTTTGTTTCTTTGACAATAGCCATTCTAATAGGTGTGAGGTGATATCTTACTGTAATGAAGTGATCTCTCACTTAATTTGCATTTTGCTGAGGACTATTGAATATTTTTTCATATACCTTTTGTACATCTGTTAAGAAATGTCTATTTTTTAAATTGGGTTGTTTGTTTCTTGTTGTTGAGTTCCTCGTATATTTTTCATATTGGCCCTTTATTAGATGTATGGTTTGCAATATGGGGTGGGAGACATTTCAACTCTGTCCATCACTTCCTTCCTCACCATGTTCTTAGCTGATTCATTTACTCATTCACTGAAAATCATTGAGAGTCTACCACACAACAGGAAACATGTTAAGTTCTTGGTAATAAATATGTTGGTGAGTAAAGCAGACAGAATACTAATCTGATGTTTCTTTGTGGATGCCTTCCAGTTGTTTCCAATCTCTTTAGTACATTTCCTATAGAATGACTCTTGCTTCATCTTCCTAGGTCCTGGCCACAGCTTTCCATTTCTTGTTTTTTAAAAAAAAGATTTTTAGTTGTTGATAAACCTTTATTTTATTTATATGCAGTGCTTAGAACAGAACCCAGTGCCTCACACATGCCAGGCAAGTGGTCTACCACTGAGCCACAACCCCAATCACAGCTTTCCATTTCTATTACTCTCTGGTTCAGTGATTTCACTCTCCTTGAGAACTACTATCTCTTTGGCCTATTTAGGGTCCCTCCTTAGCTCCCTATTATTAAGTGACAGTCTTGATTTTAATATCCAAAAGCTATTTCCCATATACTGTTCCACCATGTTTCTAATTACACCAGCTTCATATTCAAATATATACCTTCTCAGTCTCCTTCTTTCTCTCTTTCTTTCTTTCTTTATTTATATATTTATTTATTTTTAGTTATAGTTGGACACAATACCTTTGTTTTATTTATTTATTTTTATGTGGTACTGAGGATCAAACCCAGGGCCTTGCTTCCACTAGGCAAACACTCTACTGCTGAAACAAAACCCCAGCCCCTCAGCCTCCTTTTATCCTGCATATTATGTAAGCAAAAATCTGCTAGAGGGGGTTCTGGGAAATCTTGCTTTTTTGATAAAAAGAGACATGTGAACTGTTAAGTCCTTTTGAATTACTTCTTTTTGCCTCAAGAGCAGAAGTAACATCTTGGACTTGAGTACCTCCATCATAAATATAAGGAAAGACCAAGCAAATCACAAAGATGCCCACCTGGTACCAGTGAGCCACTGGGACACCAGCAACCTGTACCTCAGTACTTATTATTATGTAAGAAATAAATCCCACTGGTTAAACCAGTATAATTGAATTCTTTGTTTCTTGGAGCCAGATGCAATTCTTACTGACATATTGCCATTGCCACTATCACAGTGAATTGTTCTACTCCTGTGCTGTCCAGAACACATGTGAGAAATTGACCCTAATGTGTTCTTCAGTCCTAAAGTCTCCCAGCACATCAGGATTCTCATGGTTGTCTGCTCAACAACTTTTATTTTGGTTGTTTTCCTGGGGATCCTTAGCCAAATCACATTGTATACATGGAGAAGCATGACCGTCTATTTCTCTCAAACCCCATGACAGTGGAGTGACAGTACATCAACCCTCTTTGAATAAAATTATGACATTTTACCTATCAAACATTCAACTAGTAGGAAGACATCCACAATGCTTTCTTACATTTTAATGTCCCAATAATATGGACACTAGATTCAAGCTCTGGGGATGTATATCTGGAAATATATATGCAGATGATCTCAGATCACTAAAATCATTCATTCTAGAGAAGAGTCATAGTTAAATAAATATTATAATTTATACTCATTATTTCCCTCTCTCCTCCTATTACTAAATATAAATATTTTCTATCCCAGGAAATTTTTTGACATGTGCTCTGAATACCATCTCATCTCTCATTCTCTGAATTTCCCACTCTGAATAATATACATTGTCTCCTATATAATTTCAAGTTTTCTGCTTTATTGGACCTCCTTTTTCATTATCATCTAAACTTATTATTGTATCTCTTATCTTAATACAAGAAAATATTAAATTTACTGAATTACAAATCTCCAACAAAAATCTTACCTATTAGATAAGTGACAACATACATAGCCTATAACTCCTATTTCTACTTCCTCCTCTTATTGAAATCTCTACCCATTTCAAGCTAGTTTCTGTTTTTACCACCTAAATTCTCTCATTAAATCATCAATTATCTGCATGTTTCCAAGTCACTGAAAATCTTCATTTCTCTCTTATTTGACCTCTAGCATCTCTTGTACACAGGATGTCACTCTTTCCTTTGAGTAATATTCTCTTGTTTTCCATCTTTCCATGTTTCTGTGCTTCTCTTGTTTTTTCCTGTACCTTATTATTGGTACCCCTTGTGGATTTCTCTTTTACCCAACCTTTTCATGTGACTTTCCTCAGGACTCACCCTTGGGCCCTTTTCTATCTTTCTTCATATTCACTCTCAAAGTGATCTCATCTACTCTCATATCCTCAAACACCATCTATAGTCATATTGACAAATACCATCTACAGTCAAAGGTTTTCAAAATCCTATCTCCAGTCCAGATGATTCTTCTGAGTTATAGATACATAGGTCCAATTTTTTAAAATATCTCCACATATTATAGAATCTGAAATACAGGCTGGGGGCCATGGTGTATGCTTGTAATCCTAGGGACTCAGGAAGCTGACACAGGAGGATCACAAGTTCAAGGTCAACTTCAGCAACTTAGGAAGACCCTGTCTCAAATTAAAGAATAAAAATGAGTGGTGATGTAGCTCAGTGGTAAAGTGTCCCTGAGCTAAATCCCCAGCACCAAAAACTAAACAATTAAAATAGGATGTCCCAAAATAAACTAATTATCTATAACCACTTTGATCAAAAATTGCTTCTCCTCTGGAGTTCCTACAATGGTAAATAGTACCTACATCTTCTCAGATGCTCCAACCAGAGCCATTCTGAACACTTTTCTCTCTTTTAATGTTTCCCTTTGGTTAAAAAAAAAAAAATCACCAAATCTACTTGACCCTGCTTCCGCTTCCTAAATCCATCTTCTTTACAATTTAAGTCATCATCATCTCTCACCTGGACTACTCAATTTACTTTCTAACTAGTTTTCTCTAACTTACTTTCCCTTTCCTCAATTCCATTTTTCACATGGCAATGTTATTAGTAATTTAAAATGTAAATCTGATCCAATAATTCCTCTGCTTAAATCATTCACTGGTTCCTCAATACTAATTATCAATCCAAAAGCCGTCTTTGCATTTCCTGAGCAAAACAAGTCTTTCTTGCCTCAGGATATTATATATGCCTCTGCCAGGAATGCTGTTTCCTCCACACTGTGCAGAGCTAACTCTTACTCATCTTTCAGGTATGAGCTTAATTACTATTTTCTTAAGGAAATCTCTCCTGATTAGTTCAGAAATAGTATTAGGTTCCTTATTTACTTTCATACCACCCTTCCATTTTCAATTATAGGTCTTGTCATCATAGTAATTAAATTCTACTTGTGTGACTATCTACTAAGGGAAGCCCTAACTAAATAATGTAAGCACTCTGAGCATAGAAACTGGGTGTAACTTGCTCACGAGTGGATTCTCAGTGGCCAGCAGAGGGGAATAGTAGATGCTTAGTAAGATTTGTTAGAAACATAAACTGAGTTTTATGTTGTTTTAGCAATAAGACCTATATTGACTTACTGTTCTATTCACTAAAATATTTTATTTTATGACTAAATATTTTAATTTTTATAAGTATTTAATTATTATAATTATTTAATGACAGTTGTACTTCCTGGGGTATTTAATTCTGAAATGAAATAAATTTTTAAAAACTAAAATAAGTTCTGGATTCTTCTAAGAAGTTAATTTTACTATCCATTCAGTTGACATATATTTTAAAAAGGAAAAATGAGTAAAAAAAATCACCTACTCCAGCAAATTGGGTGTATTGCCCAAGAAGGTTCAAAATATATTAGAATAACTTCTCTCCTTTATTTGAGGCATTATCTAAATGGAATGAAATTTTAATTCCAAATCTAGAGCTATGAGATTAAATAAAAAATAAAAGTTGAAGAGTGACACTCCAAAAATTTCCTGTAATAATGTTCTCATACAAGGCTGTACACCAGTCTCTGTCCCCAAGGTCCATTATTAATAACATGTGGGAACAAAATGATTAACATGTAATGAGAGACTACAAGGAGGTGTAACTACCAAAGAGGAACAAGACTGATGAGGACTTACATTCTGATCCCAGATTCTCCAGACTCTGATTTACTAACAAAAGAACATCATGACAGACACAAGTGGGCAGAAGAAGTAATTAAGAGCAGATTTCCCAACATCAGCTGTCTTGACATCTTGCACTGGATAATTCTTTTTTTGCAGAGAACTATCCTGCATATTGTAGGAAGATACTCCAAGGTGTACCAAATGGACATCCACAGTAAACTCACCCATCCTCAAAACAGTGACACTCAAAAATGTCTCCAGGCGTTGCGAAATGTCCCCTGGGAAAGGGCAAAATTGTCCTTATTAAAAAACACTGAATTAGAGAAAGTCAAAGAGATTTGTCAATTCAAAAAGAAACAGAAAAAAACCACATTCTATCATTCACTTATTTATTGATTTGTATATTCATTTATTCATTTGGCCAGACACGGCATTGAGTACCACATTCCCAAGAGGAGTACAGCACAATTTCTATTATGAAGAAAAGCCTACTAAAAGACAAAAAGGCCATTGTCTTAAAATATGTCATGGATTTGTAGTAATGTATGTGGGCTTTAATGGATAATCAGATACAACCACGGAAGGTTCAAACCTTACTTACAATTCACAGTTTGCCTGGTTCTGGTGAGTGCAGTGATGTAGCATCAGTATTCTCTTCAGCCTCCTAGAGTGCCTTCCTGACCTGCATCCACTGAAGAGCTACAACTGCTTTACCAAGAAGCCTTTACTGCCAGGTTTCTAGGGCACAGGTTGCTTCAATCATTTAGTTGTATTTGCATGTGACTGAATTCACAGGTGAGGAAGAGCCGATTTCCTTGCTGTTTCTTGCTCCTGGATACTGGGTTTTCCCACAGTGTCCAGTACCTGAAATCAGTCTGTATGGGAGTCTACAAGTAGGTGCAGTAGAGGTAATGGCTTTCAGATTCCTGGGTGGCAGCTATGGCATTGTACTCTTGAATTCAACAGGTCAGTAGTGGACTCCTAATTCTATCTTCCTGCTCTGAGGAGGTGGGGGGGATGGGGGTAGTGCCCTTTCCTCTGAAACTTCTGAAAGATTCAGTCTTAGACCTCTAACATTCCAATGAATGTGCATGAGCCTGAGTCTTTGTATTATAGTTCATCCTGCTTCGAATGGTTAGAATGAGTCCTGCTTTTGCAAACTGAGCCCTGCAATTCTATACAACAAACTGTAATAGCTCCCATAATCTCTCACATGCAGTGTGATCACACACCCGCAGCATGGAAACAGATCATAGCTTCCACAGCTAAAGCACCAGATGAAGAATTTGGCTTCCAAGTAGGGGCCATGCTGCCTGAAAAATATGTTTGCTTTTGTTTGTGTGTTCTTGAATCTATGCAAGTAAAAATATAAGATTGTGCTGGAAGTACAGTGCCAGAGATAAGCACGAGGTACAATATGGAGTTGGTACATAGGGAAGATTTTCTAGAAAAGTGATGTCAACTGAGTCTTGATGTAGGAGTAGGACGGAGCCAGGAAAATTGCATTTGGGGGTAGGAAAAAAGAAAGAGCAGGCCAAACAGAGGATGTGCATTAGGTACATCCTCAAAAGTTGAGAAAGCATGGTATATCTCCAGAGGTAGAATCTGCTCAGTGGAGCTGCACTGTATACTAAGAGGAAGGGAATGTGTGGGAATATTTGCAAAGCAGAGACAAGATCATGAAGGAGGGGAAGAAATGCAATGTCCACATTTTCTTGAGTCTAAGATTCCATTGATGATAAGATACATCATTTATATTTATAAGAGTTGTCAAGGAGAAAATAGAAACTATACTAAATATACACACTGCTTTTAAAATTAACTAAAGATATCATTTGTCTATTAACCTGAATGCTTTTTTAATATTTATATCAGAATTTGCATTTAAACCCTCTTGACAAATACAGGATACATAGAGATTCTTTTAAATCACTGTAGGTCATTTGGCAGTTATATTTAGCTTTGTACCAGTGCCTGTGGTCTTGACTTTTTTAAGATTGACAGTAAATTTCAAGCCATATCAAATTATATTAGGATTTTTTCCTCTGCATTTCCTATTTGGTTAAACTCATAGTTTTGTTTCTTCTAAGATTGAATTACATATTACTGCAGGTCAAATAGCTTCTCTAAAAGTTAGCTGGAAACGTTTGACACATCAATATTCAATAGCTGAATAATTATACAATGAGAATGCAAAATAATGTTAGTAACAGTTACCTTTCCCTGCTTTGAAAAGTCTAGGGGTGTAGTGTAGTGGAAGAGTGCTTACTTACCCTGGGTTCAATCCTCAATACTACCATAAAAAGAAGGAAGGAAAGAAAGGTTAAGGGCTGAAAGTCTATGATTTATTGCAATTTATAACAGGAGATTTGGTAAGTTCAAAACTTTAATGCCATTTTCTGGTATACAACATGTCACACTCTTATACAGAATTTATTTTTGTTTCAGTGATGCCATATAAAGATACCTTTGTGCAGAGATTCTAAGCAAAAAAATTAGAGATCCAAATTTAAATTTTATTTCAACCACTTATTATCAATGCAAAAAAAAATATCTGCTAGAATTCACAAACGAATGAAGAGATACCTCAATGCACAGCTTAGTTCTCAAATATTGAAGAAATGACAACTGTCACAACTTCAAAACTCCCTTGCCTGGAGACTGTAAGATTATTTTGACTGGAAGAGTTTTCCTGTCTTTAGAAATGGTAAAATGTAAGGGAAAAAATTCAGGGGGATTGAAGTCTGGAACAAAGTCCAGTGTGGGTTCTCTGCATATAATAAAAACACCTTTCTGCTGTTCTCTTCCATGCCAGAAAATACAGGATGTGAACACACCTGAGCAGAAAGATGGTTTTGGATGAGAGGCAAGACTGGAAAAAGAGGAAAAGAAAGTATAAGGAAGTCTTTCTTTTAGAAAGGGTGATTTTATTTAAGAAAAAAGAAGAAGAAGAAGAAGAAGAAGGAGGAGGAGGAGGAGGAGGAGGAGGAGGAGGAGGAGAAGAAGAAGACAGACAAATCACCAAGGGACACTCAAATATGCAAATAATATGTGGTGCCTTTAATCTCTAAAATAGGCCTGACCTTCCTTTTGAACTATTGTCCTTACTAAATTAACTTGTTATTTTTATGATTTTTTACTCCTCTGATTTAAGCTATCTCTGCTCATTTTAAACAGTCTACCAGAATTATGTTTCCCTATCTAACTAGTTTTAAAATCTCCTTTGAGTGAATCAGTTTAATATCTTTCAGATTTCGGTTCCTCCCGCTTCTAGTTCCTAAAATGACATCTAGAATATGTAACATAGGGAGGTACATGGCTGGTATAATCTCCAGACAGCAGAGGCAGAAAAGTCCTCTGATCCTTACTGTACCGTCTGCCTCTGTCTCCACAGCAAAATATCTTATTCACCATTGCCTACATACTCTTTTGGGTCCAATGTTGAGGACCTTGGTGTTACTCAAGAGTTGGTTGGTCTTAGTGGCAATGGATCAGTATCCCTGGAATGATTCAGTCTCATCATCTTAAACCTCTCCAATGTAACAGTATACACACACACACACACACACACACACACATCTAGCTGGCCCCTGTGGGGCCCAGCTCAGGCTATCTACCCTGAAGCCCTCATTTCAAGCCAATTCACCCCCTCCTCCTCAATAACACCCTGCACAAGTTCTCAAGCCTTTCTATGGGAAATTCAGGGTTCCACTTCAAGGACATGAGAAAATATCTAGATCCTAGCCACAACTGAGGAATTGAGAGTGGCTGGGGGAAATTGGAAATCTGGAATTGCTTTAACTTACCTAAACTTGCTGAGCCTTTGAGTTACATTGATGTAGTCACTCCCAGCTTGATGCGGGGCAGCCTGTGAGGCATCTCTGTGCAGGGTTCCATATTTGAATAAAAAAAAAATGATAGGTAGTTGGTGTTTCCTCAGCTTCTCTAACACAGACCTCAGACCTCTATCATCCAAACCAAAGCCTGGAGGGGGATTTATCAGGAGTTGGTCCCTGCCAGTCTCACTCTCTGCTTCTACATTCTCCTTCTCTTCCTCTTTTTCACAATCCCATGGACCTAGTAGGAAGGTTTCAATTGCTCTGAATCATATCTTTATAACAGTTAAGAGAACATTAGCTGCTGTAACAAATATACCCTGTTATATTTATGACTTTACACAAAAAAGTTTATGTCTAGTTCACATTATCATCAATACAAATGTCCCTGGTTAGATGTCCTTCTGTTTGGTCATACACAGATAGGATTTCTTCCACTGTGTAGTTCTGATCTTCTCTTGGTCCTTACAGAATGCTGTGTAAAAAGTTTCTATGAACTTCCAGTGACACAAATCACTCTCCACTCAAATTCCACTGGTCAGAACTCAGTAACAAGTTTATATACCTAAATGTCAGGAAGGCAGAGAACTATGATCTAGATATGTGTCTCAGAGTAAAGTAAACTGTGGGAAGAAACTTCATGTTATGGATCATAAATTAAGGGAAATCTCTTTTGTACTATACAGTAAACACTAAATTCTCAATTCTGTAAACTCCATTTTTTTTATATTCTAAGGAATTTGTATAATCTTTTTCTATAAGCCTTGATATGATATTCTAAACTATTTTCTTGCTTAAAGCATTATTTTGAATTTTGTAAGCTAATACTAATGCTTTGTCTTTACACTTCTGAGGTAATACATATAATGCTATACAATAAGCTTCCCTTGAAGCAAACAGATATTTCCAAATATACCAATTTTTTTTAAAAAAATTAAGCCTATTAGTACTTTCAAAATATTCTCCTTACACAAAGTTATTGTAGCACAAAATTCCACTTCTGACACTTCCATTGATGCCCAAAGAAGCTGCAAAATTGAGTGTAGACCTGAAGGAGGCCTGCATGTTCTCCCATATTCCACATAATAAATTGGGAATCAAAAAAAAGAAAAAAAAAGCTGAAACCCTTAGTTCCCAGGCCAGCTCAGTTCTAATCAAATCAATCCTCGTTGTCTACCAGAGTTAGGCCTTAGCAATACTACCTGATCCTCTGACCTCAGAGTCATTCCTCAAGAACTTGCTAACATTCCAGATTTTGTCCCACAATCTACATAGAGAGGAACATAAATAGCTACATTTTGAGAACCCTGGATAATGAAGACAGACATTCTAGTACAGAGTTTGTGGCAGTGATCAATTCAAGAAAAAATGAGGATTAGAATCCTATCAATAAAGATGAATATTAATTAGAAGGTCAATTGGATATGAGAAATCACACCTGCAAGGGTGATTGCTAAATGTGCAAGCTGAAAGACTGGAAGTATGGTGTGACATTTTTCAAGATGCAGAAGTAAATTGGAAATGAAGAAATATGGTTGAGTCCAATTGTAGTGAAATGTCTGTGATCCATCAAAGAGGACTTTTATAGGACACTCTAATATATAGATTTGGAGCTTAGAACTGGTCTAGGCTAATAGAATAAATAAAAGAATTTTTGAAATATTAATGGTACTATTATGAGAGTGAAAGGGCTCACCACACCACCATCTCCCACCACCACCATCTCCCCCAACTAAAATGTGCAAAATGGAAAGAGGTATAGAAAAGAGACTAAGGAACATTTAAAGAATGTACAGAGAAAAAGGAGCAAAAACTAAAAAGAAGTATCCAGAGTAAGAAGAGGATAGAGGGAAAAACAAGCAACAAATGCCATGGAGTATTGAGTAATGTATCTACTTTGATTAAAATGAAGAAGTAAACAAGGGTATAAATTTTATACCATCCCTACTTGTGGAGTCTTGGGGACCTTGAGCTTCTTTCGTTTGACTTCCCATTCCCCTAATCTGATGGAAGTTTCTAAGGACTCCCTCTTCTTCTATAGAAGCTGAAAACTTGGAGGAAAAGGGGTCATTTGCCCAATGAAGTTGGACCAGATTAGGTTTCAGCAAAAGTATTAATACGTTCATCAGTCAGCAAATTAAGTCCTAGCTTGAACCAAGGGAAATCCTCACTAGGTTCCAAAGTGAATGTTACTAGCAAAGTACCAAAATACTCTCTAGAAGCCCTGGACACTCACAATGCCTCATACAGGGCTCCTTCTCCCAGATAATCCTCATTCTTAGTTGGATTGACCCTTTATGACCCATCCATCTCTTCTCATCCATGACCTCTCTGTCCATTTCCTCAGTCTCTGTCCATTGTCAGTACAGGTTTAGAGAGACGGGTTTTCCTTTGGGGAGTCATGGGAAGAAGCCACAGGGATTTTTAGACCAAAAGGAGCAAGTCAATTTGGGTTTTTCTTTCCAACTTTGTCATGTTCTTCCCATAAGGCAGCAAACTCAAAGAAACTAGCTGCCTGAATTAGAAGTGAGAGAGGATATCAACAGAGAAGAAATGGAATAAAAATCTTCTTATCAGTGGGGAAAAAATAATTTACTATACAAAATATTAGACTGACACCAAAAAATCCTTGATAGTGATGAAAAGATGACTTTTGGAGGTAGTGCTCTAAGAATACTGTTTGTTAAAAGATAAAACACCAACGGCCAATAGACAAAGATGTAAAATTGGCCCCTTTTTTCCTTCTGAAGGAGCAGTCAAGAGAAATAGGTATGAATAATGCATATTAAATTCTTATTGAAGTCAATTTTTCCAGGGCCTAAATCCCTTGTATACCTCAAAACTAAATTCACTATTTGGTTTGGACACTCACTCTTTCTGAGATTCATGGTGCCATTTCTAATGCAAGAGTCAGGTCATAGATGTAAATACTTCATCCATCAGTACTGACTAGTCTCATATTATTATTTCAAACAAATGTAACTGGTGATTACAAATGTAACTGGTAACTTTGTTCCTTTTCCCCACCCTTTGGTTCAGATAAAAGGGACAAGGCCTCTGTCTTGGCAGTGAAAGTGGCACCTGTCAACAATTCCTCCAGCTCTGACCTCATCCCTCTCTTTACCTCAAAAAGTGCTGGACTCTTGTAAGGAGAGACTGAGAGATGATCCAAGCCTCCTTACAGGTCACTGTATTTAAAGTCTGGCCTTCCTACTTTTATCATAGTGTTTTGGCCAATGTTATTTTTTCCATAGCATTTCTTCATATTTCAAAAAAAATAGAAATAAGAATCCATATCAAGAGAAAACATTCTAACATACAAAAATGGGAGGCAAATATAAACTTTCTAACATAATACTAATTAGAAACAACTGTGGTGTAATGGTCAAGAATATTAACCATGGAGCCACAATCTGTGATTGCTGAAATCACAAACACACTAGCTATATAACTTCGGCAATTCCTCTCTGGGCCTCAATTTTCTCATTCGAAAGTCTATAAATAATCCTTGCCTCACACTACTGTTAAAACTCTAAATCCTAAAAAAAAAAAACTCTAAAGCTTTTAAGACACTCTCTATCAGTAAGTGCTATCTATTGACTATTGTTTCACATTCTTCAAAAAACTTTCCACATGTTACCTTATCTTTAATGCCCCTCTTTGATGCCAAAGATACTAATTAGTTATTGATACTGATGCTAAGGCAAATGATGAGAATGAAATTACAATGGGTCTAAAGGAAGCAATTAGGATTTGGGTTCAGACACCTTTAAGTTATTGTGGGGAAATCTGACCCCGACCCTGACAAACTAGCAGAGAAAAACAAATTCAATGTTTTGTGGGAAAAAAAATCCGCTCTCAATAAACAACTGGAATCACATTTTAATTAGTTCAAACAATTTTTATTATATATTATAGTTTGCATCCAAAATGTTAATTTTAGTGGCTACAAGAAGATAAAATTTATCATAAAACCTACAATTTTGTATTTTCATAAGAAGAATTATCCAACTAATTAATCCAACTAATTCAGTAAAAAGTTCCTTTCAATAAAATGTAGAAATTAGTATCAATCTGGCATCATCAAAAATCTATTTTTAATAATTTTTTTTGACAATGTCAACTGGGAATAAAAAAGGACTAGACAATTGAGTCCAAGGTTAGAGATTATGGTCAGGGTGCTGCTTTAATGGGATTTGTTATTATAAGTAAGGAAAAATATAGAATTTTTAACACAGAGGAAAAGCCACTCTGACACTTAGGCCCAAAAGGCTAAAGAGAAATGTCTTATAGTAACCTAACACAGTGACCTCATTATGCCTTTAGCCAGTGTAATCCTCAGCCATTAGATGAGATATAGATTTTTATACATGAGGGTATTGTTCTCCCTGTGAAAGAAATGCCTTTAGAAACATTTCAGATAATTTATTATAAAAGCTTTTTGATGTAGCTGTGAGGTGGTAGTAAGAATGTGGAGGTAGGGAGAATGCTATTTTTAAGACTCTAAAATGACTTTTTGAGGCTGAGTATAAAATAGTCTGATTTGAACTTGATATTTCCAAAAGGATTTCTTCTTGAAATAGGACAAACTTCATTTTTGAGGAATTTCGTCTTTAAATTAAAAGATCAAGTTGTTGGGTGAGGTCAAGTTACCATGATGAACAGCAATATAACTGTATGTGTGTAGTATGCATGTATATGCAGATTTGCACATCTAGATGTGTATGTTACACGTGTCCATGTATTGCAGCAGGCTGTGCATGCTGTGGAGAGCCATCCAGACCCACCCTTCATGGCCTAGGTACACGTTTTGCTAACTTCAGTGGAAACTAATTGCAGACTTTTCACAGCTCAGGTGTCTCTAGCAGTTGTCCCCAGGGCAAGGCAGATGATTCAGCCCACGTGCAATGACTAATCAAGGCATGGGTAGAAAGGCTGGACTTCTTTGCCTCAATCCAGACAACTCGGAAGGACCGTCCCAGCTCTAGGACTCCCAGCGATCTGAGCTGTCTTTCTGGCATTTACATTGCTTTTCTCACTCTCTCCTAGGGCTTGTTCTAGAGAGAATGTCTCAATAAATTTCCTGAGCACAAATCTCCATCCGAGTCTGCTTCCCAAGGAACCCATACTAAGACATTAAACATTTATTATTTAGTATCACTTTTAGCAAAAGGTTAATTTACTGACTTATAAATGTCAATATAAGATGAAGGTTAGATGGATTCCTGAATTTAGTCAAACTACCCTATCTGTCAGTCTATCTAGATACCAGTAAAGAATTAAGATGATAAGATTGTGGATTATTATTCTGCTATCATGGTATCCTGAATGTCTTTTCTCAGTACAGATTCCCAAGAAATTATCTAAATCATTTTTTAAAAGACTCTCAATCCACTTATGCCCATAGCACCTCCAACGACCTGCACTGCTACCTACCACCATTGCCTTGATGATGACAAAACTGTATTGTTCCAACATAGTGATAGACAATATGTGGTGCTTTAGAGAGGCGGTCAATGACAAAGAAATCCAGCAAGATGTCATAGAGCATGTCAACCATTGGATAAAGTTGAGAACATATCTAACTTAGATATAAAAGCTGATAGGCAGTTAATATTAAGGATATCTGGTAGCAATGCAGTCATGGAACTGAGGTTCTGAGCTCATTTCCAATATGGCACATATAAGAAGGGCTTAGGATCAAGTTTGGTGGAAGAGTAAATATCTAAAAGGGAGCCACTACCCAATTCTCTCCCAAGTTCCTCAGTATTTCGGTTTTCAACTACTTCTTCAATGTGTTTTCATCCTTTAAAAAAAATGTTGACATTAATTTTCAGAGAATATTCTTATGGGGAGAAACCTGCTTCCACAAGATCCAGCTTCTCAGAGACTAGACCTGGAGGAGAAGCTAGCAGAGCCTGAATGCCAAAACTCAAGCACAGATATAATAAATTACTAGAGTGAATAATTAAGTTCTTTTATGTTAGAACAGGATTGATTAATTCATTCAGCCTCAGGCAAAGCTGAATCTACAGGTAGGAATCAGGAAATCCCAGCTACGGAAAAAGGAAACATATGAGAATGAGCCAGGAAAAGTACCACCCTAGGTCAGGGGCAAGACCTGGGATAGTAAGCAATTATCAAGGACTAAGAAGTGCTATGTCTTGAATATATTCCCAGCAGACTCATATGTTGAAATTTATATGATTTCCTTAGGAGGTGGAGCATTTGGCAGTGAATGGGGTTAGTGCCCTAATGATAGAGGCCCAAAGAGCTGCCTTTCCCCCTTTCACCACTAGAGGACACAGTGAAAAAACATCTGTGAGCCAGAGAAGAGGCCTCACCACACACCATATCTACAGGCCCCTTGATCTTGGGCTTCCCAGAATCCAGAACAGCGGAAATAAATTTTTTGGTTTATAATCCCCCAGATTGTCAAATCAGCCTCAATGGACTAAAGGGAGAGTGGCTACTTCAGGAGAGAGAGAGAGAAAATCATTATTGCAAAAGAGCTTTGCAAACCTTTATTGAAAGAAATAAACTGTGTATGTACAGGAGGAAATCAGGATGTATACATTTCAATTATGCTTGTGAAAAATAACTTGCTTACAAGCATATAGGTGGGCATATTCTTTTACAAGTCAATCTTGGAAGGCTTTTACCTAAAGATTTATAGTATGTTCTCTTCCCTTATTCACTAGGCTAAAAAGATTTAAACTCATTAGATTTTTCCCCTGTGATCCTGATAAAACCAAAAAATTCTAACACACTTAACCTACATAAGCTAAGAAGATTAACTCAGAAGGTAATGATGATGGTATCTTATATGTGTTATACTTGATAAAATTTAATCACTTATCACTTGAAGAGTGTTATATTATGATTATCCTTATTTTATAAATGTGATATGTGAAACTGTAAGTGATATTGTACGTAGACATCTTGCCACAAGGTATGGAAGCCAGGACAGAAATAGAAGCCTCTGGACTCCTAGAG
Organism: Marmota marmota marmota; assembly: GCF_001458135.2. Lineage (NCBI taxonomy): Eukaryota > Metazoa > Chordata > Mammalia > Rodentia > Sciuridae > Marmota > Marmota marmota. The sequence continues at coordinate 11,778,077 of NW_025999968.1, read as the reverse complement.
TAATTTTCATCATATGATTCCATAAAACCTCTCTAAATGTATAATGATCAGAGTCAGATATCCCACGAACACACATTAATGTTAATTAAAGGAACAGTCTGGCTGGGTGTGGTGGCTCATGCCTATAATTCCTTTTTTTTTTTTTTTAAGAGGGCTGAGGAATAGCTCAATGATAGAGGGCTCCTAAAGTCAATCTCCAGTACTACAAACAAACAAAAACATTCAGTGATTAGCCTTGTTTACCTGTGATATGACATTTTCTGCTACGTAGAGGTTTGCTGGACTTAAGCGTGTGAAGTTACCTTTTGGGGCTCAGGTTCCAAACTATAAAACAAAGAGCTCAGAATGTTCTTAGATTCTTCCCAGGTATAAAACTAGCAGTTTTCATCTTTAGTAAATAAAACACAAGCCTTCACTATTTTTTAGCTTGTAGAGGTGAAGGGTGTGTGTGTTTGTGTGTGTGTGTGTGTGTGTGTGTGTGTGTGTGAGAGATGAAAGATTTTCTCTATTGATTATATCCAAAAAGTTACTCTTTAGATGCACTTTTCATATTTTGAGGGAGGTATGAGCTATGAGCTCTGGGAGGTTAACTATGCTTATATTGAGTTAATTCAACTGGAATTCTCTGCTGTTTGCATTCGATGGTTCAAAATTTGCCTACATTTCTTGTCCAGTATAGGGGTGAATGCCAGTAATCCCAGCAACGCCAGAGGCTGAGGCAGGAGGATCACACATCCAAGGCTAGCCTCAGCAACTTACAGAGACTCCATTTCAAAATAAAGAAATAAAAAGGGCTGAGGAGGTAGCTCAGTGGTAGAGCACCCCTGAATTCAATGCCTAGCACCCAGTGCCAAAAAATAAATTTAAAAACAATTTAATATTTTTACTTGTAGATGGACCCAATACCTTTATTTTTTGATTTGTTTATTTTTCTGTAGTTCTGAGGATCGAACCCAGTGCTTCACACGTGCTAGGCAAGCGCTCTATCACTGAGCTACAACCCCAGCTCCCCAAAATAAAAAAAATTTTAAATTATTTATTTGCATTTCTTGTACTTGCAGGTATTTTCCCTCCTACAAATTTTCCCGTGTATGTTTAGAGGAACGTCTAGTTAATATGATCTCTAGTCCTAGTTAATGAAGGCTTATCTTATATGACTGTTAATAATCAGTTACCCACTGATATAAATGTAAAATACGATATAGTTTAAGGAAATTTATCAAAGTGTATCTCTGTACTCATAAGTCCAATTGTATCATAAATGTAATTACTCTTAATTATAATGGTACAAGTATAAACAAAATATATGGAATATAAAACACATGTATCATGTGACTTTACAGTTTACAGCATTCACATACACCCACAGAGCATTTGTGTATTTATGTGACCTCTGAGTCATCTCCACTTATTACTTTGCCCAGGCTGTTGAGTAGCTCTGATTGTCATAAATTCTTTGCTCTGGAATGTTACAAATACAACTCACAAATTTTAGAAATATGCCTACACCCAAAAGAACCAGTTGGATGTTTTGCAAAATCTAAAATTAGAGACTAATAAGTGACCTCAGTTATGTGAAGTATCTAAAATTCCAAAGCCATTAAGTTCTATTTGAAGACCATTTGCCTTCATAAAAAGTCAGATTAAATTATTTGATCAAATCATTTAATTATATCTTCTTACCTGTGGAAAATCCTGTTTGGCAATCCCAAAATCTTAGCTTTGGAAGAGATTTCAGAAAATTGCTGAAAACAAATATTAGGACAGACTAGGTTATTTCTGTTCAATTGTTCATGTTTGTTTCTTTTCATGAAAGTTTGCTCATCCCAAAAAATCACTTAATACAGTGAAGGATAAAAATGCTTAAAATAAGAGTATAGTTCTAATTATATGTTGGACCGAGTTCCTGCTCACTTACAAATTCAGATTGACTTTTAGTCTTCTACTGCATAAGTGAGATTCAGTTTACTAGTTACTGTTCAAACTAACTTTTTGATGCCATTTTATTTTCATACACTTTTGATTTTTTCCTAATCATCACCTACTATTATTTTATCTTATTTTCAGATTCTTTAATCTAATATTTTTCCTTCTGAGTCTTGAATTTTTAAATTTTTTTTGTAGTTGTAGATGAACAGCATGCCTTTATTTTATTTATTTATTTTTTATGTGGTGCTGAGATCAAACCCAGATCCTCATACATGCTAGGCAAGTGCCCTGGCATTGAGCTACAACCCTAGCCCCTGAGTTTTGAATATTTATAAAGAAAGCTTTTACCAAAAAATAATACATTACTCCATGTTTGAACTTTGGAATCTAGTGTATGTTTCTGTAATTATTTACTTTTTCTGAGTTTTATCATGAATAACTGGGGTCCTACTTCAATTTATGTTAATTGAGGCTGGGGTTGTGACTCAGTGGTTGAAAGCTTGCCTGGCTCGTGTGAGGCCCTGGGTTCGATTCTCAGCACCACATAAAACTAAATAAATAAATACAAGTATTGTGTCCCACTACAACTAAAAACTAAATATTTTTTTAAATTATGTTAATTGTTTTGTGATCTGATTTTTATGTGTTTCTACTTCACTTTCTTTATTTTTGCCATTGACTGTTCTCTATGGTTTACCTAATGGATATAAAGGATATAAAATCTTTGTTTAACTAGTTGATATATAAGGCTAAAGATTGTTCCTTTATAAGTTCAAATGGTAACTTTCTTAGGGTTCATTTTATAAGGTCTTAAAATATTAAAAATAAATCTTTTAATATCTTTCTGAAAAATAGGTATATAATTTAACCACTCATATAGTCATTTGAACAAATCTAAAAGTTCAAGAAACAATCAGAATATAATAGGTGGCTTTTGTACTGTCTGTGACAAGATAGAATTATTTTACTGTTTTACATAGTTATCACTGAGATGAATTTCTCTGTTATATCATAAACTGGGACAAGACACCATTATAGAATATGTATGAATGAGCTGCCATCTTAAATTAATTTTACAAAGACTGTCTCAGAAAATTGTGGGAAACCCTTGAAAAATCAAAACATTTCAAAAATTAAAAAAAAAACAATTGAGTAGAGATTAATACCTCAAGCAATATAGGAATTATAGAAATTAACTACATGGTTTTTGTTCTGTTTCATTTTGTTTCTGATTAAACTATTTCAAGAGACTTTTTGATTTGAAAAATTATGGTATTAGAACTCATTGCATTTAATTAAAAATAGATAGTAGATATAATTGAGATTGTTTAGAAGAAAATAATCTGTTCATATCTTTCTGGAAAATGAACTGACAAATGCTGCTGGGAAAATGAACTTCCTAGGAGTTTACATGAATTTAAAGACAAATATTACCAACTATTTTGGAATTACACTCTGGAAAATCTTTCACCATAAGCTTTATTTCCTGTATATTTCAAAGTCCAGCAAACAGAACAAGGAATGTTTTAAACCAATTTAAACTATTTGTTAAGATCCCATGGAGTGGGGGCTGGGGACTAGCTCAGTGATACAGCATTTGCCTAGCCCAATCCTCAGAACTAGGCTGGGTGGGGAGAAGACCAGCTGTCCATTCAAATACTTTTGGTCTGGTGTGGTGGCACATGCCTGTAATCCCAGCAGGATCTTGGTGGCATAAGGCAGAAGGATTGCAAGCTCAAGGCCAGCCTCAGCAATTTAGCGATATCCTGTCTCAAATTTTTTAAAAAAAAAAAGACTAGGGATGTAACTCAGGAGTAAAGTGCCCCTGAGTTCAGTCCCTGGTACCCAAAATAAAAAGACCCCATGGATTATGAACACTGCAAGCTGCTAAAGTAAAGGATTCAGTGTAACATTCCATCTTCCTACTTGCTCCCTCTCTACCTTCACCCCATTTAATCTGGTAAACTGGTAATTCCCTATGTGGATGTTTACATGATCCAGTTTCAGACCTGGGGATACACCCTGGTAATCAGAATAGAGGAACCTAAATTTTTTTTCCTAAAGTGACTCTTAACAGAACCATGGATTTGTAAGATCCTCTGGTTTATGGATAGAGAATAAACATATAATTTACCCTCAAACCAGGCTACTTTTGACAGTATACAGGACTCAGCATAAATAATTAGTGTATTAGTTACCTATTGTAAACTTATTACTACAAATTTAGAGACTTAATACAACACAAATTAATTATCTTATAATTACAAAGGTCAGAAGTTCAAAATCTGTCTTACTGGACTAAAGCCAAGATGTCTGCAGGGCTGACTCTGGAGGCTCCTCGGTAAGAATCTGTTTCCCAGTCTTTGGCAGTTTCTAGAAGCCACCTGAATATCTTGGCTTGCAGCTTTATCTCATATCACTCCAATCTCATGCTTCCATTATCACATTTCCTGCTACCAACTCTGAGCCTCCTGCCTTTTTTCATAAATATTTTTGTGATGACATTGAACCTATTCAGATAGTCCCAGATAATCTCCCTAGCTCAACATCCTTGATCCAAACACATCTGTTTAGCCCCTTTTACCATGTAAGGTAACAAATTAATAGGTTTCAGGATTAAGACATGGACTTTTTTTTTTTTTTAGTTGTAGATGGACACAATACCTTTATTTTATTTTATTTATTTATATGTGGTGCTGAGGATCAAACCCAGTGCCTCATGCATATGAGGCAAGTGTTCTGCCACTGAGCCACAACCCCAGCCCAAGACATAGATATCTTTGAAGAACATTCTTCAGCCTGTCATGGTTATCTTAGGTCAGAAGGTATAAACTGAGACAGTCCCAACAATATGGAAACCACCCTTTCTAATGAGAGGTAGGACATGACATTGGCAAGATGAAGTAGGATATCTCAGCCTTTGTTCTTTCCCATACAAAACTGTGAGACATCTCAAGAAGAAAAATGTCTCTGGAAGTTCTCAACAGTCCAGTTAAGAAGCTGCAGCCAGAGTGGAGCAAAAATCGCAAGAAATATGGCACAAAATGAGTAGGGAAAATAGTTTCATTTATCCTGTATCACACCATTCCCTTGCCCAACACTGCCTAGTATTAAGAGAGAATTCCCCAGCCCATGAGTTCTCCTCACAGGGAAAAGGAAAGCCTGGTTGATGACTAGCTTCCCCACACTTTCAAGGTACTTCCTGAAGGACCCACCTTGGTTTCACCTAGACCCCTTAGGTGGGGAGACTGTCATAACTAAGCCATTGGGAGTTCGGCACAAAGAAGAAGGTCAGGGGCTATGAGTATCAGCCATGAAGTGGGTGACCCATTATCCTTAATGGTCTGCTCTACAGAGGACCCCACCAACCTTCACTGCTGAGGACCTTAACAACTCTACAAGCTGCTACAGACTCCTTGCAGATTTTACCACTGAGAACACACAGTATTTGTTGTCAAGAACTTCAGCAGTCTGCTCCACTGGGGACCCCAGCAGCCTTTGTGGACAAGGACCATGCAGTTATTTGCCTTCAGAGACTCCAGTTGCATGAGCCACTACTCTGCTCATCTTACTTCAGCTTCCCTGCTGTTGCACAAATGCCCACAGCTTACCCAGGCAGTCACACATGTGCATGATGCCACCCCAGCCCAGGAGCTTTGTGTGCACATGCAACTGGCCCCTGTTACCATACATGTTCCTGCATTTGTCCCTACCCCCCTGTAGCTAACTGCATGCATATTGCTGTCCCAAGTCTCCACTACTGTCTGTCCTGGTCCCTTGCTGTTGGACTTGGAAGTACTGCTGAGAGTCCCAAAAGTCCTCACAACCACATGAACACCCCACATCCCTCACTGCCCAAACTGACAAGACACCTGCTGAACCCAGGACTACAACATGCTTCCACAGATGGCTATGTGCCCTACTAGACCTTGTGCCAAATCATGCTTCCTTGTACCCCTATTCCACAAGTGAAGGTCTTCCCTTACCAAAGAGTTTATAAAGTCTGGAAGAAGTGACTGCTTCTTCAAATGTATAGACAAATACAAAATGCCACAAGATTCAGGAAAACATGACACTACAAAGGAACAATAAACTTACAGTAATCTCAAAAAAAATGGAGATCCAAGAATTTCCTGACAAAAAATTCAAATAATTATTCGAAAGAGACTCAAGAGGACACAGATGAGTAACATAACAAGATTAGGAAAAACTACAAGAACAAAATTAAAAGTTTTACAAAGAGATGGAAAACAATAAAGAACCAACCATAAATTGGGGAGCTGAAGAATATAAGGACTGAATTAAAAATGCAATATAGAACTTCAACAGCAGACTTGATATAGTAAAGGAAAGGATCAGCAAACTCAAAAATGAGTCATTTGAGATTACTCAGAGGAGATAAGAGAAAGGGGAGTGAAAAGAAATGATGTACTATGGAATTTATTTGACACACCAAGAGAGCTAACATGAATTATGAGAGTTCTAGAAGGAGAAAAGAGAGAAGAGACAGAAGGCTTGTTTAAGAAAATAATGGCTGAAGACATCCCAAATTTGAGGAGAGACATGGACATCTAGGCATAGGAAACTCAAAAGTGCCCAAACAGTTTCAACCCAAAGAAAGCCTCACTAAGATACATTCAAATCAAAGTGCCAACAATTAAAAATAAAGAGAATTTTGAAAGGAGCAAGAGAAAAGAGATTTGTCCCATACAATGGAATCCTCTTGAGGTGACAGGCAGATTTCTCAGCAGAATACAGGAGAGTGAGCTAATATGTTCAAAGTGAAGAAAGAAAACATTTGCCAGCGAAGAACACTTTACTCAAAAAGCTATCCTTTGGAAATGAGGAAAAGATAAAGACTTTTCCAGACAAACAAAAATGATGGAGTTCATTGTTACTAGATCTTCCTTACAAGTAATGATAAAGGGATTTCTTCAAGGTAACTGAAAAAAACTCTAATTAGTCACATATGAAAGTACAAAACTTGCTGGTAAGGGTAATTATTCAGTAAAATTTGAAGCACTTTAATATTATAATGTATATAAATCACTTATAACTCTTGTATGAAAGTTAAAAACAAAAATATTAAAAATAACTGAAGGGGTTGGGGTTATGGCTCAGTCAGTGGTAAAGGAATTTCCTAGCACATGTGAGGCACTGGGTTTGATCCTCAGCACTGCATAAAAACAAATAAATAGAGGTATTACGTCCATCTACAACTAAAAATAATTTTTAAAAAATAACTACAGTTACAATAACTTGTTAATGAATACACAACATAAAATTATATCAACTATATCATCAAAAATATTAAGTGTATGAGGGGAATAAAAGTGTAGAACTTCTGTAGGAATTGAAGTTGTGTGCTTAAAATAGATTGTTATAATTTTACTTTATTTTATGTAAGTCTCATAATAACCACAAAGCAAAAAAAAAAAAAAAAAAACTATAGTAGATACACAAAAAGAAAAAGAGAATTAAAGCATACCATCACAGAAATACCATCAGATTACAAAGGAAGACATCAAGAGATAAAGGAAGGAACAAAGATCTACAAAATAGCCAGAAAAAAAAATTAATGAAGTAACAATAGTAAATACTTTATAGCTAAAGATCACTTTATAGCTAAAGATAAGTCAGACAGACTTGATGGACTGAGCACCGATTTCCAGTTTCCCCATATTCTTGCTCAATGCCATTGACAAGTCCTTGAATGTTCTCCCTCTTTCCACCCCATCTCTGCTATTTCAACTATTTATTTCCTACTGTTCAAGGCCCTTTCCAAAAGCCACCTGAATGAAAACTATCCAGCTCAAAGTAATCTCTCCATTCTCTGCTTCTTTTTTTTTTATCAAGAATTTATGTCATCTTCTGTGCTTGCTACAATATGCTCAGTTTAATGTAAGCATATTTATGAATTTGTCTTTTCTCCTCTACCACAAGTAAGTTTTTGATGATAAGGACCATATGTTAAACCAAATGATAGTGGCAAGCATTTAAGACTGGAAACAGAAAATTGTCCTTGACCATTTCCAGGCCTAGAACTACTACTGCAACCTTTTCAAGCGACATTTCCATGGGCTTGCCTTGCCAGACAGTCGAACACAGGAGTCACTTGACAACCAAAAACAGATTTCTCCAGAGTAGGAAGAATATTTCACCAGAAACTTTCTTCATTCTGGATTAAAGCCAAGATTTTGATAAAACTATGTCTATTGGCCTAAGGGATTTTAATTAATAGAATACTGTCACCTTATCCTGGTAATTTATTGCAAAAACAATAAGAATTTTAAAAATTCGACATTTTATTTACAAACTAAATACATTCAGATATTCAACAATAATTAAAACTCAGCAGCATTGTTTTCTCTATTTTATTATAATCACAGAAAATTATAACATTGAAGTCTTTTATCAAGGGAAAAAAGATATAAGCTTTTAGAATCCCATTAGTCAGCTATTTATCTGGAAATTATGTGTAGTATTAGGGATAATAGTGGAATCCATAAAAGTTATGTTTATTTGTTTATGCGGATGCCAACCAAGAAAATTTATATACTGAAATAACCAAAATTACCCATTGGATATTTGCTTCACAAGATGCCCCCATAGCACAGACTCCCAGTACTTTTTTAGCTAGTTATTAGTGTATCCAATACTAGGAAAGTAACAGACATTGCAGAATGACTTGTTAGGAAAAGACCTTGGAAGTAATTCAGACAACATTTTTCTTTCCTTTAATAGTCATTCCTGAGTTCATTCACAACTCAGGGAGGGAAAGGCCAAAAATAGTCACCAAATCAACCCTAATATGAAGCAGCTGTCCTTGGTGCATGAAGGCAAGCAGACAGTTGGAACTCCAAATGCAGATAGTAAACAGAGGCTACAATGAAATAGCAATCATGTTAATCAGCATTTTGTTAGCAAATGTGCTGCACTTTGTATGTTCAAAGCATTGTATCATCATTAATCAATTAACGAGCAGTAATCACAATTGCAGTGGCACACAAAATTGTGTACAATATGGAAAAGAAATTGTTTCATATGGAGCATATTTAAAAAGTGAGTGGGTTTTTTTTTATGTTACTGTTGTCTTTTAATTCACTAGCTTCTTTTTCCAATGAACAGGCTGTGCCATGTTCTCTCTTGCTCTTCTGTCTGGGTTTTTCTATCTAGAGCACATCCCCAGATAACTCCTATTTATCTGTTAGATGCTATCACAAACATCGCTGTCTCCTGGGGATGGTTCTCCTTTCATAGAACTTTTCACCTTGTGTTAAATCTCTTATTTCACTGTCTAACACCCATGCAATACTGCAGGTTCTGCCAGGGCAGATGCCACCTGTGACTTGCTGATCACTGCATCCTCATCACAGTCCCCGGCAACAAGTATTACCCAGTCAGTGTTTCCTATGAATAAAAAAGGCCCTCTCGCTAACTCTCTATGCAACAGAACTAACGAGATTCAATTATTGCTAACATGAGTTCTCATTCTAGAAGAATTAATCTGCTCAGCACTCTAGATATTTTATCTCATTTAATGCCCACCATGTTCCTTTGAGGTAGGAACATGTTCCCCTGTTGCATATAAACAATCTCACAGGTCATCAACATCAAAGGACATTCTGAGACCATTATAAAGGGAGACAGAACAAATCTACTCCATTATTTTATGATAGTGAAGTCGAAAAACAGCACAAAAGAAGATGCCAAACATCCCCCTTCCCTGGCTAAGACGAATGTCTCCTGCTTCTTTTCCAACAAGTTTCATGCTTGTTCTTGTCTGACCTCTCCATAGATAAAATTTATGGAGATACTCAGCCTTAAAACTGCCCTCACTTCCTGAGAGCAATCATGTAAAGCAAATTCTGCTTCCTTAGCTCTTTCTCAAAATCACACAATCCAAAACCCAAATCTTCTAGTAAGTCTTTTTTGAACACCCTTCTGCTGAAACACATGCCAGTTCTCATGATATGTGCTTTCCCTTCTGCAATGAGAAACAGCTTGTTCAACCACAGGTATATTCCTGGTGATTCCTTGCTCCAGGGCACTGACAATTAATTACATAAGATAAACTATTGGGCTGGAGAAAGAAAATGTGAGGATTTTTATTTATAAAGTTTTGTTTAAAAGGCTAAGAAAAGTAAATTTCCACCAATACTTAAAATAGTACATAAACACAGCTCATCCCCTGACCCCTCCCTCTGTGAGGTGGATGGCTACATGACAAATGAGGTTCATAATATAATTGGAGGGTCACAAAAAGACCCATACTGTATGATTCTCTTTATATGAAATATCTAGAGTAGTCAAAATCATGTAAACAAAAAATTGAATGATGGTCTCCCAGGGCTGAAGGAAAGGGGAAAACAGGAACTTGTTAGATTGGTATAGAGTTTCAGTTTCATGAAAAAGTTCTAGAGAATTTTTATAAAAGAAATAGAAGTCTAGTAAATATCACTGAACTGTATACTTTAAATATAGCTAAGAGAGTATATTTTATAGTAATTATTTATGTTTAACACAGTTAAAAAAAAAAAAAAAACCTAGAAGGAAAAGCAGAAGTTCTTCCAAAGACAGGATCTGGCAGAGCAGCCCCAGTCTTCAGTCACTCCTGGATACTGTGACATACAGTAGTTCACTTGTGCCCAGCAACAAGTTTGTACTTTATGCAATTAGTTGCTGGTAACATATCATAGTAACTGAAATTCAAACCATATGTCGGGGGTACTCGTGTTATTTAGTTAAACCATAGTAAATGAAATTCATTTAAGGGACTTTGTCTTACTCATCTGTGTTTCTCTTGAAGAATCTAATAGTGCATAGTATGTTAAAAAAAATACACACATAAATAGATGAGAAAGACAAAGTTCTCACTTCAACGAGTTTACAGTTTAATGAGATTCAATAAGATGAATAAAGTCTATAATCTGATTAATATAATGTTTCACAAATGATGTAAAAGCCAGTCATGTTGGCACAAGCCTGTAATCCTGGGTACTCCGGAGGCTGAGGCAAGAGGATTACAAGTTTAAGGCCAGCCTCAGCAGCTTAGCAAGATTCTGTCTCCAAATAAAAATAAAAAGGGCTGGATATAACTCAGTAGTAGAGTGTCCCTGAGTTCAAACCCCAGTACCATAAAATAAAAAATAAAAAATGGGGCTGGGGTTGTGGCTCAGCGGTAGAGCTCTTGTCTAGCATGTGCGAGGTCCTGGGTTCCATCCTCAGCACCACATAAAAATAAGTAAATAAAATAAAGGTATTGTGTCCAACTACAACTAAAAAATAAATATTAAAAAAAATTCAGGCGTTCATAGGTGAGTCAAACTACTCTTAATCAAGGATCAAAAAAGAGAAGACAAACATTTTCAAAGTTATTCCAATGTCTGTAGAGCTTTGTACTAAAAAGATTTTAAAAATTGTATTTTCCAAATGTCATTTGTTTTGCTGTTTAAAAAAACGCTAAAACTGGGGCTGGGGCTATAGCTCATTGGCATAGAACTTGCCTAGCATGTGTGAGGCACTGGGTTTGATCCTTTGTACCACATAAAAATAAACAAATAAGGAAATTCTGTCCCTCCACAACTACTAAAAAAAATAAAAATAAAAAACAAACAAAAACACCACTAAAGCTGGACACAGTGGCATATGCTTGTAATCCCCGTGGTTCGGGAGGCTGAGGCAGGAGGATCACAAGTTCAAAACCAGCCTGAGCAATTTAGCAAGCCCTAAGCAACTTAGTAAGACCCTGTCTCAAAATTTTAAAAAAAAGAATTGTTTTAAATAACTGGGGATGTGGCTCAGTGTTAAGTGCCCAATGTTAAGTGATTAGTGTTAAGTACCAATTCCCCAGTATCAAAAAAAAAAAAAAAACTTTAAGATGGGTAACTTTGCAATTGGAATTAGTTTGAAGTAGAATAACTAGATAAAATGGCATGAGATTTTTAAAGCTGTTGACCTTAAGATGCTCATCTTCAATGACATTGGTTTCATGATGTCTATTTTCAATCATCTGCAGACGTTCATAGTATCCTTGAACATTATGTTTTATGAATTATTCTATTCATAAAAGTGTGGAAGCAATACCTACAAGGTATTAGGGATCTATTTTCTGGGAAGCCAAAGCGGGGAAAATATCATGTATTGCTTACTGAATGTAAAAAATAAAAGTTGTCACAAATAAGAATCTCAAAAAGAAAAAAATGTTTTCTAGACTTTCTGCAATGATAATCCCTGTAGAAAAATCAACTACACTGGTGAACTATTTAATAGCTCAGGAACATTTTGTTATTTCAACAGCTGAAAAGAAAATTTTCATGGCACTTCAAAGAAAAAAAGGAAGAAATGTAGTCAACTTGTGCTTATAATCTTTCTTCTATCACCAAACTGAATTTCACATTGCTAACAGTAAGGGTGCTAGAGAAGAGTCAGGGTACAAATAGGATAATGGTGTATTTTGTTTGAGGTAATGTCTACATTTATATCTCAATATCTCCAAAACTGCTATGTAGTCTAAATGTGAACTCCAAAATAAGTGTGTTGGAAATTCAATCTTCAATGCACCTGTGTTGGAAGGTGGGACCTTTGGAGGTAATCAGGTAATGCAATTAATAATTGCATAATAAAAGACTTGGTGGGGGGAGTCTCTTCCCTTTTTGCTCTTCCATCTTCTGCTATGTACCTTACCTTCCCTCCAAAGAATATACCTTCCAAGTTCCCTCTTCAAAGCAGTGAGCAGACAACCAAACCTGCTGGCCCTTAGAGCTTCCCAGCTTCTGGAACTGCAAAAAATAAATTTCTGTTCTTTATAAACTACCCAGTATATGGTATTCTGTTTTAGCAGCTCACATAGACTAAGACAAAAACCATAGCTAAATGATGAAAGATTTTAAAAAGTTATAATTTTGCATACATCGAGACTGATCTACCAAGATGTATATAGAATTATACTGTATTTCTTTTATTATTATTCGCCTATTTAAAAAAAATACTTTGTTCTAGTTGTAGTTGGACACAATACCTTTATTTTATTTTTATGTGGTGCTGAGGATCCAACCCAGCGCCCCGCTCGGGCTAGGCAAGCGCTCTACCGCTGAGCCACAACCCCAGCCCCTTATTCTCCTGTATTTCAAGAGAATGTAAAATTAGTTAATACATTTCTCCAGAAGTCTTCCAAAGCATTAGGTACAAAAAATTAGGTGAATATATAGATACTGCTTTAATTTCTCTGCATAATTTCTCTTCATATCTATGGTTTAAAAGTAAACAACTGGAGACTTTCAGTTTTTGATTTGGCATGTAAAGAACTTCCTAACAACACTCTTCCTAATAGCAAGTGAAAAGCTCAAAGAACTGAAAAAACAAACAAACAAACCTGAAAAACCAACAATTATTTTTAGACCTTTAAGAGAAATGAGGTCACAAGGAAACCACTTACCCAAAATTAGAGGCGCAAACAGGCAAATGCAGAGAATTAAAATTTACCAGAACAGAAACCCCCACAGCAAGGTAGGAAAACCTCAACCTAATCCAGTAGCACAGTAGGAGAACCTGAACTATTGGAGACACAGTAAGGACAAGTCTGAGAGTTAAAAACTCAGAGGGACCCAGTCTCAGAGGAGCCCACGTACTTTTGTGAGTTTTATCTCCAAGAACTCTACCAGGTAAATATTGGAGAAAAGTTAGCTCCTGCTTCCAGCAAGGAGATGTCAAAAGGAACCAGCTATTCTTCTACACAAGTTCTTCCCTCAGGAGAAACTATTTTTACAGAGCCTAACCTGCTAGGGTTTTATAAAGCCTATCATACATGGAGAAAGGGAAATATGCAACACCAGCCTCCTCTGGCCATCTTATCCAACCAGAGGGGAGAAATAAAACTGAGAATCACTGGTGAAGGTCACAGTCCAAAGGCTTAGGTTCACCAAAAGACTGAGATCTAATCATGGAATACTATCCCTTCCCCACAATTTACCACTATACTGCTAAAGGAATACTTACTAGAGTCTCTTTCCTTAGCATGCCAGTACAGACTTCAAGGGGAAAAAAAAAAAGTTATGAAGCATGCTAAAAGGCAAAAATAAAGTTTGAAGAGACAGAGCACATGTAAGAAAGATAAGCAAATATGGCAGATATCACAACAGGAATTTAAAACAACTATAATTAATATGCTAAGGGCTCTCACAGAGAAAGCAGAAAGCATGCAAGAATGGATGAGCAATGTCAGCAGACAAACAGAAATTCTAAGAAAGAGTCAAAAAGAAATTCTGGATATCAAAAATACTGTAACAGATTGGTTCATTAACACACTAAACACCGCTGAGGAAAGACTCTCTGAGACTGAGGATATGAAAATAGAATTAATCTTATAAACTGAAAAGCAGAGAAAAAAAAGAATGGGAAAAAAAACAACAACAACAGAACAGAATGTCCAAGAACTAAGGAACAACTACAAAAGATGTAATACATGCATAATTAGAATACCAGGAGGAAAAGAGAGAAAGGGCTAGAAGCAATATTTAAGTCAATAATGATTAAAGTTCTCCCTAAATTAATAGCAGACACCATACCACAGATCCAGAAAATTCAGAAAGCACCAAACATGCTAAATGCAAAAGTAAAAATTAAACTATACCCAGGCATTTTGTGTTCCAACTTCAGATAATCCAAGAAAAAGGAATAATCTTGGGAAAAAAAGTCAAAAGAGAAAGAAAAATTACCTACTGAGAATAAAAGAATTTATCTGACCTTTCCTTGGAAACCATGCAAGCAAAAAAAAAAAAAAAAGAATAGGGTAAAATATTTAAAGTGTTGAGAGAAAAAAAAAACAAAAACCTAGAATTCCATGCTCTGCAGAATGATCCTTTAACAATGAATGAATGTGACACTCTACTGTGGGATGTTGACAGGGAGGTCGTGTGTATGTTTGGGGATAGAAAATTTATGAGATCTCACCGTGATTTTTGCTTAATCATACTGTGAACCTAAAACTTCTCTTAAAAGTATTGGACTGAAAAAGAAGTTTCTACTGAGAAAAAGTGGCTATGAATCTAATAAACATCGATGGAATACACTAAAAAATAAGAGGAAAAGGTCTAGTCCAGGAAATACCTACATTGTAAGAAAAAGGGTATTAATTCATTAGAACATGAGACGTATGAGAAAATATCCATAAGGTGTTTATGAATGTAGAGATTATGGTCTTTAAAAACTAGGAAATAAAAACTCTGAGGGCTGTACTCATAAACAGAATGCCAACATAATTTGGCATAATTTATATAGTTGAACTGAAAGGAGAGAAAAAAAAAGAATGGGAAAAAAAAAAAAACAGAACAGAATGTCCAAGAACTAAGGAACAACTACAAAAGATGTAATACATGCGTAATTAAAATACCAGGAGGAAAAGAGAGAAAGGCGTAGATATAATTATATATAAAAAGTGTTTGCAATTCAACTGAGGTGTATTTTGACACTTCACTGATACAAAAATTTGAAGGGGAAATATCTTTAAAAGGATTTTTCAGATTATAATCTGGATAAAATATCACACTACTGCTACTCAATTGAGAGGACTCAGTCCCTCTCAATTGTTGTTGATGAACTTCCAGAGGACTACAACTCCCAGCATCCCTTGGGGCTTTGTAGTTTCTATTTGCTTTGAAAGAATTATAATCCAGTTATTTTCAGCAGACAGTACTACAAATCAGCCAAGCTATTTTCAGATTTACTTACTATCTGTACTTGGGGCTGAACTCAGGGGCGCTGAGCTACATCTCCAACATTTTTATTTATTTTATTTTTTTTTATTTTGAGCCAAGTTCTCCCTAAATTGCCTAGGCTGACCTCAAGTTTGTGGTCCTCCTGCTTCAGCCTCTAGATTAACTGGGATTACAGGTAAATGCTAGTGTACCTATCTTATTTTGAGTTCAATGTGGCCTTAACCAATCCAAATAAAAGAGGAATTACCCTTGAACATCTACACAGTTAATGGTTATTGGATATTTAAAATATCACAATAAGACTAAATTATGTTGACAATTCGACTAGATAAAAGTTTTGCTCATCTGTGTTACTTTTTTTGCTTATATGTATTTATTTTCCAATATGTTGATTCATTAATACATATACAGATAGATATATATACTTTCTCCTTTTAAAAGCATAAAACTCATTTATTTTCATCATTAATATACTCATTCCACAATCTGTAAATGCTCTTACTTCTTTTGGTAACATGTTAATAATTATTGACAAAAATAATTTTGCTCATGTAGTCATTATATTTACAAAAGACTTGGGAAGTTCCATTTGTCTCTTACCAGTAACCATATGGATTAACAGCCATTGTCCACTGAAGATGGTAGCCGACAATCATGAGACATATCATTCTGCTTCCTGTCTCTTTGCTACTTAAATTCTAAATTTAATAATAATTTTTTTTTCTCTCTCCAGTGCTGCCAAATTTTTCCAATACTCGAGGAAAGAAAATGCTTTACTCTGTTGAGTCCTTACCCTAAGCAATCATTGTTAGCAGGAAGGTGGCTTAAATCTCTCCAGTATATGATTCAAACCAAGAAACAGAAGGCTTGCTCAAGGAACTTTCTCATTTAAAAAAAAAAAAAAAAAGACACTTTCATAGAACTCTGGAACTCTGCTATGGTTGTTCAGTTTGTTGTCATTGTTTTAGTCACTGAAATACTGCCACCTTCAGGGAGAAATGTTGGACTCTGTGATTGCCTTTCTCACTGGGGAACCTGATATCCAAACTTCACATTTCCTGCCCTTTCATAACGTGTGGTGATGAAGGAACATAAGCTATTTTTCTTGTATATCTAAATATTAGTAATATCTAAAAATTAGTAATATTTCTGTGGGTATTTTTACCTTAATAGTTTTCCCTTTCCAAGAAACTAAACATTATAGCAAAAAGCTAAAAACTTTTTCAGTAAGATAAGGTATTAAATTATAAAGCTTGAAAAACAAACTCTAAAATATTTTCCATGTTGAAATAATGAATAATATATATACTCTCTGTATGTGGATTTTAAATTTTTTCTAAAACCAATTTGTACATTTAAGATACAAATTAAAAGTGGCCCAGTGCTAGTTTTCTGGTGTTTAAATTGAGTATTTCAGTTTACATCAAAAATGTTTCTTTCTCTTCCTCTCTTTCTCTCATTTATTATACATGTATTTCACAATCTGATTTTTATCTAATTTTATTACTTTTGCTTTTACTTTCCTTATCTTCTTTTTCCCCCATCTTCCTCGTCCCTTTATTTATTTATTTTTCTTCATTTAGGGCTGGGGTTGTGGCTCACCTAGCATGTGCGAGGCCCTGAGTTTGATCTTCAGCACTACATAAAAAAAAAATGAATAACATAAAAGGTATTGTGTCCAACTACAACTAAAAAATAAATATTAAAAAAAAATAGCCCCTTTCTAGGGGCTGGGGTTGGGGCTCAGCAACTGCTCACTTGCCTGGCATGAGTGAAGCCCTGGGTTTGATTCTCAGCACCGCATGTAAATAAATGAAATAAAGGTCTATTTACAATTAAAAAAGAAAAAATAGGGGTTGGGGATGTGGCTCAAGTGGTAGCGTGCTTGTCTGGCATGCGTGCGGCCCGGGTTCGATCCTCAGCACCACACACCAACAAAGATGTTGTGTCTGCCGATAACTAAAAAAAAAAATAAATAAATATTAAAAAAAAAAAAGAAAAAATAATAATTTTTTTTTAAAAAACAGCCCATTTCTAAATTACCAATCTGCCCATTTCTTTGATGTCCGCTCAGCAATATATAGAGTATCCTCTTTCTTTGTATTCAAAATCCATTCCCTACTATCAGACAATGTCAACACATACTTTCCCCAAAACAAATTTTTTTAAGTAGAATTATTATAAAATGTCACCAGTATTTTACAAAATGCTAATTATATAGTATCACTGGAAAGAACACATGCATAAAGTCTTCTCTTATGTTAATACCCAAAAGCACTTTAACAATTTCAAAGATGTCAGATCTCTACAGATTAATTTTTAAATTGTACAAATTAAAATCTCAATGTGATAATTTTGGGAGAAAGGGAAAACTTTTAAAAATAACTTTGACATTCACCTAAAGGAATCTACCAAAAATAATGACCACTACAAATCAAGATTTTTTTTTAAATTTAGGACAATTGTTCTTATTTAAAGCATTTGGATTTTTTCTGCTTATAAACTAATTCATGATCATAGTTATGCAATCTGTCTATGGATATATTATATAGAATAGTTTTACATTAAATGTACTCACATCTGTACTTTTCCTATTGGTTACATATTTTGTCATTATTTTTAAAATAAATTTATTTATTTTAATTAGGTATAAATGACAGCAGAATGCATTTTGATTCATTGTTCACAATTGCAGCACAACTTTTCTCTGATTGTCCACAATGTAGCGTCGCACTACATGTACAGTCATACATGTACCTAGTGTAATAATGTCCATTGCATTCCACCATCTTTCCTGTCCCCATACCTTCTTCCCTCCTCCCCTTTGCCCATTCAAAGTGCCTTCATAACGCCCCCTGCATTATGGATCAGCATCCATTTATCAGAGAGAACATCTGGCCTTTGGTTTTTGAGGATTAGCTTACTTCACTTAGCATGATATTCTCCAGCTCCATCCATTTACCTGCAAATACCATAATTTTATTCTCTTTTAATGCTGAATAATATTCCATCATGTATATATACCACAGTTTCTTTATCCATTCATCTACTGAAAGGCATCTTGGTTGCTTCCACAGTTTAGCTATTATGAATTGAGCTGCTATGGCTGCTATATGGCTGCATTACTATAGTATGCTGATTTTAAGTGATTTGGGTATAGACCAAGGAGTGGGATAGCCAGGTCAAATGGTGGTACCATTTCAAGTTTTCTAAGGAATCTGCATAGTGCTTTCCAGAGTGGTTGCACCAATTTGCAGTCCCACCAGCAATGTATGAGTGTGCCTTTTCCCCCACATCCTTGCCAACACTTATTGTTGTTTGTATTCTTGATAACTGCCATTCTGGCTAGTGTGAGATGAAATCTTAGAGTAGTTTTGATTTGCATTTCTCTAATTACTAGAGATGTTGAACATTTTTTCATATATTTGTTGATCAATTGTATTTCTTCTGTGAAGCACCTATTCAGATCTTTAGCCCATTTATTGAATGGGTTATTGGGGGTTTTTTTTCTTTTAGTTTTAAGTTTTTTGAGTTCTTTATATATCCTGGAAATTAGTGCTCTATCTGATGTGCATGTGGCAAAAATTTGCTCCAAAATGTAGTCTGTCTCTTCACTCATTCATTGTTTCTTTTGCTGAGAAGCTTTTCAGTTTGAATACATCCCATTTATTGATTCTTGATTTTATTTCTTGTGTTTTAGGAGTCTTGTTAAGGAAGTTGGGGCCTAATCCGACGTGATGAAGATTCGGGCCTACTTTTTCCTCTATTAGGCGCAGGATATATGGTCTAGATTCTAGGTCTTTGATCCACTTTGAGTTGAGTTTTGTGCATGACAAGAGATAAGGGTTTATTTTCATTTTGCTTCATGATTGCTTTTTCTATTTTTATAAGGAATGTCAATGGGATTTTAATTGGAATTGCATTGAATCTATACAGTGCTTTGGGTTGTATGGTCATTTGACCATATTAATTTTGCCTTTCCTAGAGCATGGGAGATCTTTCCCTTTTCTAAGGTCTTCTTTAATTTCTTTCTTTAGTGTCCTGTATTTTTTCCCCAAAGTTTGTATTTTTTAAATCTTTATTTTATTTTTATGTAGTGCTGAGGATCGAACCCAGTGCCTCACACATGCTAGGCGAGCACTCTACTTCTGAGCCACAACCCCAGCCCTGTACTTTTTTTAAAAAAGAATATTATTAAAGAATAATGTATACTGGTAGATATTAAAACATACAATGAATAATAACTAAAACTACATGGAAATGATATCTAAAAAGATGAATGGTGCAGAAAGGGCTACTAGGATAGATAAGAATTTAGTATTGGTTAAAGCTATCGTATTTTAAAAATGGATAACTATTTGAAAAAAATAAAATTGAACTTTTCTTTCATAAATACACCAAAATTAATTCCAGGAAAAAAACTGAGTGAATTATTTTTAAAATAAAGCTTATTTAGAAATACAAGGGACTGCCAGAGGGGTGGAGCACACCTGTGATCCCAGTGGCTCAGGAGGCTGTGGCAAGAAGACAGCAAGTTCAAAGCCAGTCTCAGCAATTTAGTGAGGCCCTAAGCAATTTAGCAAGACCCTGTCTTAAAATAAAAAATAAAATAAGGCCTGAGGATGTGGCTCAGAGGTTAAGTGCCCCTGGATTCAACCTCTGGTTCCCCAAATTTTTTAAATTAGAAGTGATTATTTACTGTATTACAATGTAGATGATGAAATAATAAATTAAAAGAATGATATGGGAGTTAACAAAAAAATAAAATAAAATAATTTGTTGAAAATATCATAGACATAATTAAGAGGCATATCATAAACTTGGAGAAAATATTTTCAGTATTAATGGCAGGTAAAGGTTAATATTCTTACACTTAAAATATCTTAGTAATAAGATAAATAACTATACAGCAGAAAATAAGCAAAGGTCATGAACAGACAACTCAAAAAAAAAAAAGAATTCTTATCTATTAACATGTTTTTTTAATGTTGAAACTCATTATAATAAAAAAACACAAATCAAAACAGCAAATTTTGTCTCTAAAATTCATAAATTTTTTTGAAAGTGTAATATCAGGTTGGGCAAACCTGTTGCAAAAAAATGGCACTTGCATACAAACTTTTGGGGTGATGATTTGGTAGGGTATACCTGATTCTTAATGGTCTTACCACTGACTCAGTGACCTCCTAGGACACAGTTCTCTATGTCCAAGGGAAATAATCAAGATGTAAAAGAAATTTAAGTACAAGAATTATCAGACAGAACATTGGTAAAATAATCAATATAATGGAATACTATTCAGTTCACTATTCAGTTTAAAAAGTAATTACATTGGAAAATGTTCAGGTTTTATCAAGTGATTAAACAGCACCTAAATGATATTACATATGATTGTGTCATAATATACTAAAAGCAAAATTTTAGTTGAGGGATATTTTTGTCTCTTTTTTCCTTAGTAAGAAGGCAATGGTTAATTTCTTCACTTTTTAACAAACACTTTCTGTTTTTCAAGTTTTCTATGACCATATGAGATTTTAAACACAGAATACCTGTTTTTTAAAACATCCTAATTCCATTTTAAATGGAAAAGCAGCAATATCATAAGTAACAAGCATTTTTAAAAATTTACTCCTTTAAAAAATTATTCTTGTCTAAATCTTGGGATTTACAAAACCAAGAAGGAACCTAATATAACCAATGGATTTGAATGGTACAATATGTCAATGTATGTTCCTCAGTTGTAGCAAATGTACCACTCTGCTGTGGAGGCTGATAGTGAGGGAGTCTGGGTGCAGGGTACAAGGGATAGATAGGAACACTCTGTACTTTCTGTTCAATTTTGCTAGAAATCTAAAATGGCTATAAAAAATAGAAAGCAAGGTGGATGCAAAGTTCATTTAGCAATGCAAAATACAGAAATATAAAAACAATACTGATTCAGCAAGTAAGCTTTTGAAGTGTGCTGAACAGGTGCCTAATAAAGTTTTGGAGATCAATCAGTTGCTTTGAGCAAATCTGTATCTCATAATGAGTATGAAATTAAGATATAATATTTTTTCATTTGGCTTTTACCCTTTAGATAGAAGAAAGGTAACTATAACAGCTCTATTCAATATAAGTATAAATGGCACATATATAATTTTAAATTATCTAGTAGACACAGTTTTTTAAAAAGTAAAGGAAGCCAATAGAATCAACTTTAATAATATATTTTATTTAGCTTAATATATCCAAGAATTATCACTTGAACATATAATCAGCATAAAAATGTATTGAGATATTTTATCCTTTATATCATAATGAACCATTTAAATCTTTTTTTTTAATTTTAATATTTATTTTTTAGTTTTCGGCGGACACAACATCTTTGTTTGTATGTGGTGCTGAGGATCGAACCCGGGCCGCACACATGCCAGGCAAGCACGCTATCGCTTGAGCCACATCCCCAGCCCTGAACCATTTAAATCTAATGGGAATTTTAGATGTGCAGCACAGGTCAATTTGGTTCCTAATTTTTCTCTGGAAATACTTGATCAATATTTTAAGTTAATAAAATTTACTGTTGCAAAAGTGAGTTATCATCACCCAAGTTTTCCCCAAAATAAGTTTTCTAATAACTGACTTGAGAATTTGTTTCTAAATTTAAATTTGAATAAATTAAGTTTAGATTCTTGAGCCGAGAGTATAGTTCAATAGCAAGTAAAACAATTGCCTAGCACAAGTGAAGCCCTGGGTTTAACCCCAGCCTTGCAAAATAATCAAGATTCTCAGTTGAACTATTTCATGCATGAATAGAGGCTAACTTATGGGTCATATATCTTCTTGGGAAGGATTAATAGTGAAATCCTGACATTTCACATGTTGCTCCAAAGGGAATAGGGTTGAATACACCCACTACTCAGCAAGCTCAACTTTAAATTTTAATCATGTTAAAAGAATATAAGTTGTGAATCCCTAATTACTTTCTTGGCTTCTATTTACTATTACCAAATCACATGTATATTAAGTTATTCTCAGCAAATCTGTCTATAAAAACAGAAGTGATATCTCCCACCAAAAGTGAGGTACTGCTCCAAGAAATCACCAATGGTACAATTTCACTTTCCTTTTCTGGATTAAGAGATGATTCTGCCACTATACAATTTCTAATCATAAAGACTGAGAATGTGAAAGGTGAAAAATACAGGCATATTGCTATTTATGGTAGATGAATCTGTGACCTTACAGGCAACAGGACTTTCTCACATATTTAAGAAGTCTTGCATAACCCAAAGGACTGGAACTAATGAACTGCCCAAAGCTCAGCTGTGCTTCTCAGCTTGTCCATACAAATTGGACAAGCCCTTTACTGTTAGAAGACATTCCTCTAGTGGCTCTAATGATTACAATGTTTTAAATTCATTACAGACCAAACTCAAATTCTTACAGACATATGTGAAGTTGTGTTCTGAGTGTTAGCAATGGAATAAATAAGAGAGAACACATCTGAAAATGTCTGTCAAGGATGCTAGCTGTTTGGAAAAATGATAACATATGATGACAAATGTTCCTTTCCTTCCTCTGAATAAATGTATTTCCCCAAAGACCATTGTCCTCACTTAGTAACATAGTAAAAAGTACATCCTCTGAGGATGTGATATGTGATAACATAAGGTTATGCATGACCCCACTGATTTCAATGTGTCGGTCAATCAATCATCAACAAACTTTAATTTTGCCTAGTACCAGGCACTTCAGCAATTGTCTGGAAACAACTATATGAATGATAGTGGTTACTAATAAGGGACATTAGGTTTGAAGACAGAAAAAGATAACTAACAAAGTAAGGCAATGTGCTGTTGTCAGAGCACAGGAGAAGGATCCAAATAAAAAATAACCACTGTTCTATGGCAAGTTAGGATTGAATGACAAGTTAGGATTATTCAACCTTGAATATTTGGCAGATATTTTCTCAGAAACTTGAGCAGTGGTTCTCAAAGCGTCGTCCCCAGACCCCTGATACCTCTCAAGACTCAGGGATTCTATGAGATTAAAATTATTTTCATGAAAAGCCTAAGGTGCCATTGGCCTTCTTCTCATTGTGTTAATGTTTTCATGGGTAGTGTGTAAAACTGGTTTTTCATTTGAAGCAAAGCAGTGGCATCAAACTGTATAGTGCAGTAGTCTCCCCTTTATCCAGGAAACACATTTGAAGACCCCCATGGATGTCTAAAACTGTGGATAGCACCAAACCCTATATAAACTATTTTTTATACATATGAAAAAGTTTAATTTTAAACTAGGCATAGTAAAAGAGGAATAGTAACTGATGATAATACCGAATGATTATAACAAATGCTGTAATAAAAGTTATGTGAATGAGTCTCTCCCTTAAAATACTCCATTGTACTATACTCAGCTTTCTTGTGACGCTACTACATACACAAAGGCTACTTGATCACAAGCACTGCCACACTGCATGGTTGATTTGACAACCAAAATGGCTACAAAGTGACAAATGGGTGAGTAACTTATACAATGTAGACCCACTGGGGAAAAAAAAAAAAAAAGATGATTTATGACCTGGGTAGGACAGAACAGGATGGCACAAACTTTCATCATGCTACTTAGACTGGCATGCATTTTAAAACTCATAAAGTGTTTATTTCTGGAGTTAATTTTTAGATCACAGTTGATTTCAGGTAACTCAAACCATGAGGTAAGCAAATCTTGAGAAAATGAAACCACCAAAAGAGAAGGGGGCACTGCATAGTCACTATAATTTTCATCACCACACATTTGCAGTAACAAAAAAAAAAAGCCAGTTTCACTCAAGAATGTGATTGATAAAGCAGTAAAAATCATTAACCTTGTTAAATCTTTACTCCTAAGGTATCTTTTTAATATTCTATGGGATGACATGGGAAGTATGCATGAAGTGCTTCTGCCACCACACAATTACAACAGTTGTCTAAGAAAAGCACTGGTACGATTGAGTTTCAAACTGAACTAGTCATTTTTTTAAGAAAAATAGCATTTTTATTAAAAAAAATTGAATGACAAGTTAGGATTATTCAGCCTTGAATATTTCACAGATATTGTCTCAGAAATAAACAAAGTGAACCAGTCACTTCAAGGAAATCAACTGACAATGTATTTTACCAGTAATAAAATTTTAACTTACATGCAAAAATTAGAATATTGAAAAATTAGTATCCTAATTTTAAAATTTTTTCCTGATGAAATAAATTAATGAAAATAGTATTTTTGATAACATGATGTACAGACAACATTTGAAGGAGCTGCATAATTCTAAACCAATAACTTCCAAATGACCAGTGAATGCTGTAACAAATTATGCATGGATAAAACATCCATTCAATAGAACATTTTGTCTTAATACAACAAAGTAAACTTTATTGATAATGGATTTAAATTGTACATTGCAGAAAACTTTTTTAAAAAATTACCACTTGAAGAATTGAGGAATAATAAAAGAATATCCATAATTATCTGAAAGAGCTATTTAAATACTCCTCCCCTTTTAACTATATATATNATATATATATATATATACATATATATATATATATCTTTGAGGCCTAATTTTCTTCTTATGCATCAACCTATATAGTATATCACAATACATGAAATGCAGAAGCAAATAGGAGAATCCAGATGCCTCCCTTATGCCAGATACTAAAGACTTGCAAAATGTAAAATGCAATTTTTCTTAAATGAGGAGATAGGGTTATTTTCATTAAAACTATGTCACTTGTGTTAATATATAATGGACTTACCATCATATAAATTAAGTACCAAATATGTTTAACATTTTTACAATTTTGATTTCTAATATAGTATTGAATAGATACAACCCACATAAAACCAAATAAACAAAATCTTTGCAAGGTCCTAAGGTGAAAGTATTTGAGAATCATTGGACTAGAGAAAGGGGAATACTAAGGAAGAACTGGAGAAACTGTTCTCTGGGAGCTGCCATTTGAATAATATCCAACATACCCCTCCTTCCCCATTCCTTTATGACTACATATGTATAGTGTTGTAATTTAAGTATGACCAATCTACACTAGTGTTCCTCACATAACAATGTCTTGTACTTGTGGCAATACAACATAAAATCCCCAAACTGCAGCAAAACTCCTTAATAATTAGAAACCTGTTAAGTGACATTACCTAACCAGTGATTCCTTTTCATATCCAAACTCTCCCTTCATGTTTGCTATTATTATTATTATAACCTTTCCATTTATTTTATGTAATTAAAGATATTGTCTAGCAAATAAACTAAGCATTAAGCAACAGTCAATTCATTTTCCTATTTCATACTGACCATATAACTCTTCACCTATATAATCCCAGGCAAAACAAAAACAATGGAATTTTAATTAATCTATCGGCAATAGTTATTCTATTTGTTTAGATTTTTTAAACTTCCAAACAAATGTACACTCCTGCCTACCCCATTATTGCTGCCATAAATCATCTGGGATACAGAAATTCAAGATTGAGATCCTCTGTGGCATGTAGGGTTTTGTTTTTTTTAATTTAGTTTCTGGCCACTAGAGTCATGATATAAATAAGTTTGCTAATTTTTGCCCAGTCATCAGACCTCTGAAAGTCCCTTTATTGTGACCCAGGATAGGGATACACTCCAGTTTTAGGACAGTATAAAAAGTCTGGGTCTAGAATCAGAAAGTGGCTTTCCACTTAACTGTGTAAATTGGGGAAAGTAAGTTCTGAACTTCAGTTTCCTTATATATAAAATGAAGCTAATGATATCTGCCTTGAGTAGCTGATACAAGGAATGATAGTCACATTTTTTAGCAAAAAGCCAATGGTATTATAAAGTAATACATTGTTTTAAATGTTGACATTATTGATATTTCTTATTATTGCCAACTTGTAGCAAATTTTTTTAAAATAAAAAGGTCTTTTCACCCCATTAACATGGAACAAAACATGACATGCAATTGCTTATGCATGTAGTTCTGGTCCTTGGCAAACTTAATAGCTGGTCTGTTTTATCTTTAGGTAAAAAGAACAATCTGTGTTCTCAGAGAGCCTGTTCCATGTTCAACAGCTGTAGGTCTATCTTAGAAGCAGCTGGGCTTCTAGTTAGGATTTTCAAACCAATATTGAAATCTTCTCAGCTGGATTTATTCCCCTTTCCTTCCTCACTTGGACCACAGTTTCATAGTACCTTAATTAGTACTCATCATTATTTGGGGCAGAGTCTATATTGTGCCTATGTTCTGGAATATATTATGATGTTGGGAAAAATTGAATATCATCAATATGTTCTGTTCCTCGTTGTAATAAAGAACATCTTGGTGTCATGTTGCGACAATTCTGTAATTAGACTAATCTTTGCCTTCCAAAGGTATTTCATGGATTAATCAGAGTTTTTAATTGTGCATGAGATTTATGGGGGAAGAGCATAATCTTGCTACTATTACATACCTTTTTTTCACTATATAATTTAACAGTAATTACTTTTTAAAGCTATTTAGAGATAATTGTAATAGCCAGTCTCTAATATTTTACCTTTGGTTTTACTTTCCTTAAAAAAAAAAAAACAAAAAAAAAACAGTGCTCCACAACTGTATTTTTAATTTAGCGAAAAAGACGCTCGTTTCTAAGGAAATGTGAAGTTGAAGAAGATATATGAAGTCTGTTCAAAAACTCCGAAAACTCAGCTCTCTGGCTTAGCAAGAGACGTAGGTTTTCAGGAAAACGCAACTCCTTAAGAATCTCTTCGTTTGGACCAATCCGAGCTGCCCCAGCTCCGCGCTCTCAGAATGGGACTGCGCTGCGGACACTCTATACTAGCAGACACACACCCTGGCAGAACTGGCTTGAGTCCTCCCAGTTTCCACACGAAGATGCCTCGGAATCTTTACCACAGTAATCAGAAGTTTCTATGGATCAGTAATTCCCAATTTATAATGAGAGAAGCCTTTTTAAAATTCAATAATATTTAATCAATCTTCACCACCACCACCATCCAGAGCCTGGTAGATGGATAATATGTTTTTGGAGGGGGACTCCAAAAGATTCTATGATACTTTCAAAATAATGATAGTATTTGCATATACCTGAATTTATTAATGCTGTAAGCTAAGTTTACAGGCATTGCTTGGTGCACGGATGGTTTGACCCGCAATGAGGAACCCCCCCCCCCCCCGCCCCCAGGGTCCCAAGCCCAAGGCTGCTTAGCTGTTGCCGGCAGTAGATCCCGACTTCCACCCCAAACGTTCTATTTAGGATTCCCAGGGCCAGCAGGGCGCTCTTCCAGCACGTCGCCGGGGCATCATAGTGCATATGCTGCCCCCTATCGGTTGTGAAGACAATAATCCAAACCCCGTTAAAATCGACTGGAAAGAGGCCTCTTGAGTAAGAGAATATTCCAGGACTGCGCAGTCCCGTGAAGACTCTCAGAGCGCTTTTTTTTTTTTTTTTAACGCAGTCAGTCAGCTCTGACTGGCTTATTTTAATGCTGTTGTTCGCAACTGAAGCGAATGTTGGATCGGGAAGAATCTGATACTGCTTCGGTGGGGGGGAGGGACGTGATTCACCCAAGGGTTCAATTTATGTTTTCCACCCTCCGATTCAGCAACCCGCCTCGTCCTTTATGAATAACACTTGCCTTCAGCAGAGATGGGAACATTCATTAGCTCATAGATGATGTTTTCCTGAGCCCATAAAGCAGCTACTCCGCCCCCCCCCCCTTACACCTTGAGCAGAGTCCAGCAGTAACCTTTGCTGATGAGGTGACAAAGGCCACCCTCCCAGAGAATCTGGTCTCAGCTCTTTCCAGAAATGGCCTTCCCAGTGTTACTTCTTCGGTTCCTTTAGTAGGAGAATGAATATGCTCAAGAAAAGTAAATACTGAGAAGGAAGCTCCTAGCTACTCTACTACCACTCATGTCTGAACATATAAATTTTCTCCAAAACTGAAAATTTAAGATTTGTCTCCAATTGTATATAGTTAAGATCGCTAGCAGGCTGGGGAGAAAGGGGGAGGGGTGCTTACAATCGAATAGTTCTAATTTTTATTTTCATTATCTTCACCCACCTCTTCACCACCCTCTCAATACACACTCTCTGCTGTATCCTAACTTGTTCACTCATGTCCATCTTGGCTTTGGAGCTTTGGGGAAAAAAAAGGTAAGAGAAACAGAGGTGAGTGGAAGAAGGGAGGGCGGGGAAGTGGTAGAATGGGCTTCAGACCACAGGGCTTGCTCAAGCAGGCGTAGTGGCGGAAGGGTCTTCGGGAAGACGGCGGAAACGTCCCCGTACACTCTCAGTTTCAGTGTAGGCTCGCCCAGGGTACCGGTGGCAATAGGAGATCCGGGTTTCTCTAGGTCCCCGCGGAGGCTCCCGCCCTTTCCGTACTTGGGGTCGGCGCCTCCGCTATAGCTGCGAGCCTGGGAGTGGGAAGAGGCGCCGCTGCTCTCCTCTCCCTCCCAGCCCGCTAAGGTTGCAATCGCTGGAAAAGTCCCTGTTACAGGGCGGCCGCAGGTGTCCAAAGTAGCCCATTCCCAGCGGGAGCGGAGCGCTGGGCTAGCCGACCCCTCCCAGCATCTAGCTCTGGGAGTCCGGATCGTATGGCGGAGGCTCCAGCGCACGGGTGCCCCGGGGTCCCGCGGCCTGTGGGTGCGGTGCGCAAGGGCGCGATCAAGAAGAGGCAGCTCCTGGGCGGAAGGCGCGTCGTAGCCACGGCCACGGCGGCCGCCGGGTCTCGGGCGGAAGCGCGGGCTCTGGGAGGAGGGGCTGCCGCGCCCCGCGGAGGCCCAGGGCTGCCCGCCCAGAAGTGGAGCCCGCCCGCCGGTGGGCAATCGCCCGCCAGCTGGGATGAACCGTGGCTGGGTTCGGCTCCCACCCCTCCCGCGGAAGGGCGAGGCCGGGGCCCAGGCACATCCGACTGGCTGTGTGTGTCTTTGACTTGCACACTGAGCCCCCTCCCAGGCGCGCAGGCCCCAGCTAGGAGGCCCGCTGCCCCGGCGTCTGCCACCCCCAGGACTCGGAGCTGCCAGACCCAGCCTCCTGGCAAGCAGTGACTTCCCGGATGGGGCCATGCTTTTCTTCCAGGACAATCAGGGCTCCTCCCCTCGCAGCGATCTTTCTAGGAGGCCACCTCCAGAGATTCCGAGGCGATTTCCTCCCTGCCGGTGCTAAACTGGTAACTCCTCTCGCTAAAAGCACCCGGGAGAACCACAAGCTGAGTATTTGGCGAGGGTCCACCACCACCGAAAGACACACACGCTGCAATGTGCGTGGATTGTTTTTGATCAGCCAGTTAATGGTAACTAGAAGTTCGCTATTTTCGATAGCCTTGATTTTCAGGCTCTTTAAAAGTTACGTTGTCCTATTTTCTGGTTGATGGACAACACGGAAAATGGAATAATGCTCTGTGTGTGTGTGTGTGTGTGTGTGTGTACGCGCACACGCTTGCTTCAAAATCAATTGTAATGATAGTGACCGAGAATTTCAAAGCATCTTGTGAGATAAAATGGAGATGCGCACCTAGGTGAGAGTTATCCTATTACACAGTAGCCGGCTGGATCCGGCTAACAGAGACTCATTCCCTTCCTCCTTCAGCTTACCCACTCTAAAGGGAGTTTTATCATTTAATTATTTTTTAATTATCATGAGGCTCACAGTCTAAGAGTAAGCATAGGGCAAAGATGGAGCACGAAATTCTCTCAAACTAGCTTTACCTTTCTTGGGGAAACAATTACTGGGCTAATAAAGAATTTAAGATCTGGGAACAAAAGAAAAAGTTACTTAAAAAAAAAAAAAAGCAGATTTCAGTCCCACACCTGAAATCCCAGCGACTGAAGAGGCTCATGCAGAAAGATCACAAGTTCAAGGCTAGCTTCAGCTACTTACGGAGACCCTGTCTCAACACGAAATGAGCGTGCCCCTGTACCAAAAAAAAAAAAAAAAAAAAAAAAAAAAACCCAGAA
>NW_025999968.1:11712777-11747440 GCF_001458135.2 Marmota marmota marmota | reverse complement strand
AAAAAAAAAAAAAAAAAAAAAAAAAAAAAAAAAAATCCCTAGTACCACACACACATACACACAAACATACTCATGGGCTATACAAATAATAAATAACATCTGTTGAATGCTTGAGATGCCACAGGGAACATAGTTTATATTTTAAAAGCATTATATCATTTTACCCTCCAGATTCAGTGTGAAGTGGACATTGTTAGCCCTGCTTTATACACTGAAAAAAATGAAATATTGGAGACCAGAAATAACTTACCCTAAAGTCACCCAGTAAAGAAGAAGGACTAGGATTTAACACCCAGCAGTCTAATGCAGAGTCCTTATGCTTTTCACTGCATTATATCTTCAGATCACCTCAAGTGAATGTACTCAAAGTAAGACTTGAGAAGCAGTGATAGAATCACACTCCCTCATTTTTCTAATTATAAAACAACACCAAAATATATATCCAAAGGAAATGAAATTGTATATCAAAGAAATATCTGTACTTCTATGTTTACTGAAGCAATATTCATCATAGTCAAGATATGAAATCAATCCAGATGCCCTTAGGTGAACAATCAGATAATGAAAATGTGGAATATTATTCACTCACAGGAAAAGAATGAAATCCTATCATTTCAGCAACATGGATGATAATGGAGATCGTTTTGCTAAGTGAAATAAACCCCACACAGAAAGACAAATAACACATATTCTCACTTCTCATAGATTGGAATGGAAAATGGGTGGGGGATGGAAAGAAGTTAAATAAGGGGCAGCAAAACACAATTAGGGGACTGGGATTGGGGCTCAGTGACACAGCGCTTACCTAGCATGAGTGGAGGCCCTAGGTTTGATTTTTAGCACCGCGTATCAATAAATAAAATTAAGGTCCATTGACAACTAAAAAATATTTTTAAAAAACCACACAATTAGGAGAAATTAGTTCTAGTTTCCTATATAGCATAGTAGGGTAACTTGGTTATAACAATCTATGATATATTTTGAAATAACCAAGAGAGTACAAAAGTTCCCAGCCCAATACGTAGAAATGTTAATGTTTGAGGAGATGGAAGTGTTCAATACTCTGATTTGATCACTGTACACTGTGTACATGGATTGAATTGTTGTATACCCCCCAAAGATGTACATAGTATGTCTCAATAAGAATTATAATAATAAAAAGGGAAAAAAGGGCCTTTTCTCAACAACTTCCACCAAATTATTTCCTTTATGTAAAATCATTTGCTGATTCCCCATGAACTCTACAAGATAAAATTTGATTCATCAACAGGACAAACAAAATATTCATGATAGTACCCCTGACTTCTTATCATTCACAACTCTGTCATTAAAACTTCAAGCAATACTAAAAAGCTGCAGACCTCAGATCACACAGTGTTCTTACTCTGTGCCCATCCTCTACTTGGAATCCTACCTGTCCTGTTGGTAAATGTCCATTCATTACCCTCAAGCACTGTTTGGACAGCATGGCACCTGTGAATTCTTTCCTTGAGCCTCTGCTACATCCCTCAGAGTGTCTCTCTCCTGTGCAGAAGACTACTTCTATTACTTATATGGTCTCTGTTATGACTTAGTCTGTGTAATTTTTTTTCCCCCATATCCTCTTCCATTTAAGACTATAGTTCTTTGGGAAACTGAATACAAAAACTTTGTTTAGTGTTATCAAAAAGTTAGGAAATGTACAATCCTTTATTTTTAAATAGATCATTAGCTACATTTTGAAGTAATATCTTATTATATTTAAAGCAACGGGTGCATTTGATGTACACAGCAGAATGTTAAAAAAAAAAAAAAACTGAAGCTGGGCATGGTGGCACATGCCTATACTCCCAGTGACTCAGGAGGCTGAGGCAGAAGGATGGCAACTTAGTGAGACCCAGTCTCAAAATAAAAAATAAAAAGGACTGGGGATGTAGCTTAGTGGTAAAGCACTCTTGGGTTCAATTCCCAGTACAAAAAAAAAAAAAAATCTGAAAGAATAAAATGTAATCATTATACTTTTCACGTTATCCCATTACTTTAAAATTTAGAAGCATTTAAAAGTTCGCTGAATGTTGGAGAAAAACATACTGAGCATATTATTAAAAAACACAAATTAAATACTATTTAAATATAAGTATGTTCTATGTCATAGTTTGCAGAAGGACACCCTAACACTCTGCCCCAGTGCCTGACACCATGAGTCTGTTGAGTTATTCTAAAATTGAACTAAGCAACCAACCTATATATCCACAGGTCCAAGGACTTCCGGTTCTAGCTCATCACTGTTGCAGCTTCTTCTGTTTGTTTTTGATGAGTTCTTACCAGATTCAGTCACTTTGTTAATTGCTTCCCAACCTTTGCTTTCTGTTTTCATTAATGCTTTTAACTAAATCATAATTACCAACGTGCTTCTGACATTTATTATGGAAGGGAATCTCCAAACTTTTCTAGTTGATGACATAAGTTATTGAGAAGTAGAGATAATTAACGGAGCAACACAGCAATAAGGCTTCCAAATCAGCTAGTGGAATATTCATTCATTCAACAGTTTTCCAACATTCATTACCTGTCAGGCTCTGCGCCAGGCAATAGCCTCCCAGATGTGGAGAGCAGCTCTGTTTTATTGAACATTTCCAGTCATCCTTGTTGCAGAATTTCCTATTGCCAGAAGCTTATGAATGGGCAAATATGCTTTCTGTACCATCTGGGACCAGGAGGGCCTGTTGCAACCAGCCTATTAAAGTAAGAGTTTTGCATGGATAAAATTTCTATGTCATATTAACTCTTTGGTGAAAAGGGGACTAACTTGGTGAATGTTTATGCAAAATTCAAAAAGTAATTGAAAAATATCTGACAGCACCTCCAGAGCACAAATACATATATATACACTCATATGCCCCTGCCCTGAAAAATGATCTCCCTTTAACAAACTGATTTCCTCTGATAAGAGATCTACATCCCTGGAAGGGTTCACTCAGCATTTAATATGACAACACTGTGACTATTTTATATGTTTGCTTATTTAGATATTAGTAATGTTAATATACTCAAGGCAGGTAATTAATTACAAAGGAAGCCTGGGAGATATTAGGTACAGTATCATTTGTTAGCATTAAAGTATACCATAGTACATCATTATGGAGTAGAATCTAGAACTTTAGATTCTTTAGTTCTGAGGAAAGTAAGGTGAAGTATATAGCAAGCTATGAAAGATTAATGAAGTCTGTATTTCAGTGGAGAGATTCTCTTCTCGAATAAAAACATTTCAGGAGTTTCTGGCTCAAGAAACATTGCTTTGAGTACAGATTTAAGAAATAAAATTATTTTTTTCTCCCCTGCCCCAGAAGTGGGGATTAAACCCTGGGCATACTAGGCAAGCATCCTACCACTGAGCTACATGCCCAATCCTTTTTATTATATTTTGAGACAGGGTCTCATCAAGTTGCCCAGGCTGGCCTCCAATTTGAGATCCTCCTGCCTTGGACTACCGTGTAGCTGGGAGTACAGGTGTGCACCACCATGTTGGGCCCTAAAATTCTCATTTTTAAGAAATGTTATAGTTTTGGACTCTTTCTCCTCAGTGATACTCTGGTTGTGTCTCAGTTTGCAAAGCGATCAACCATATGCAGTCAATTATCTGAGCAACTTGGGCCCTCCAATAAACTGTTTTTGCTTGAATTACCTCAGTAGTTACTTCCATTATAATTAGCTAAAAGTAGGAGTGATAACAAAACATAAGCAATATTTGGAGCCAGATGTTTTGGATTCAAATTCTAACTCCCTCATTTATCATCTCCATGGCCCACCATAGCTTCCTTTTTCTTTGGGTGACTCCTTTTTGAGACAGGTATATTTCTATTGCCCTGCTGACAGATGAGGTACTCAATGTGAAATTGCATCATGAACTGCACTGCATTTCAGATATATGTTTATGACGTAGGTCATAAAATTTTCAATTAAGAGAAATATTCCTTGAAATGTAATAAAAGAAATATCCAAATTGATTCTTGGAATCACTCACAGAATAAAATTTTCTGAATTAGATACCAAGAAACCATTTTCTCAAATATTGTCTATTTTGTTTTGCTTTGCTTGGTCAGTAAAATTTTAGTTCTGATGCTGCTACAGCTACCAAACCATGTTTACTCTAATCCTATATTAGTAAAGAAAGTACCAATGCAGTGACAAAAAGTATCACTGACTTCTCTTACCATTTTACATAATTTATTTTACTATCAGTTTACACAATTTTTTTACTAATTTATTTTACTGGATTTATTAGCATCTATGATATAGCCATCCATAAGTATTTATGGGGGAAAAATGTAGAGATGCAGATCTCAATGGGTACAGATTATGTTATGTAGGATAGATAAGTCTAGAGATCTAATGTAAACCATAAGGTAAATAATTGTAGTTAATAATACTGAATTATTTACTGGAAATTTGCAAAGCAAATAGATTTCACATACTTTTATCACATACAAAAATGTGATAAAAGTACCACATTCATTATGTGACATGATAAATATGTTACTTTGCTTGACTGAAATAATATTTTCACTATGTATATGTACATTAAAACATCATGTTGCATACTTTAAATCTATACAATAAAAAAATTATAAATTCTGTTACCATCTATCCAAACATCTGTGAGTTTATATGCAACACAGGTAAGAAACCTGAGGAATAAAAAAGTTCTTTTCCTGTATCTTCGTATTTGGTTATGAAATCATTTTTTCCTAAACAAAAATATGCTGTAAACTGGGCATGGTAGTGCATACCCACAATCCCATCTACTGGGGAGGCCAATTCAGGAGGATGGTAAGTTGGATGAGACCCTGTCTCAAAATATAATAAAAAGGAAAAAAAATACAATAAAAAGATCTGGGCATGCTCAGTGGTAGCACACTTGCCTAGCATTTGTAAGGCTATAGGTTTATTCCTTGGAACCCCTTGCCCCCTAAAAAAGATGCTGTACATTCATTATTCTAAACTAGTACTATTCAATCTGAAAATGAGAATATGTTAATTGTGTGTATATATAGATATTATTAATGTATTTTATGTATTAATATATATTATATATGTGTGTGAATTAAATAATAAGAGTCATCATAACTCAAAACAATTCCTGTTTTCCAGTTGTGTTTTTTTTTAAATAAGACATGTCTGTTTCATTTCCCACTTCAACCTGCCCCTATAAATTTGTTGATTAATAACTAAAAAGTATATCCTTTTATAATAACTTCATAAACATGCCCCTTTTTCATCCCACCTTTCTACTGCAATAGAGGAAAAATTATTACAAAATTAAGATATTTACATTTTTTTAAACTAAAATTTGTTATTTATATTTTGAGAAGGAAAGGAAAAACTTAAGTATTATAGCCCTAAGTAAATTACATAACGATTGTATATAAAATTGAGTTCCTTCTTTTTAAATCCTATGATTCATAATTATCCTGAGGGAGTTACTGAATTGAACTCCTTTCTAGCGGGTAAAGAAACCAGACTTAAGATGATTCTGGATTTCTCTGCAGTGGGGAGGGCTGTAACTGGCAACTCCCAGCCTTTTGCAAATAAGAGATGATATTTTTGGAAGTTTCCCTGGAAAGTCTAAGTGAGTAATGTTCAATTCCAGGGCTGCAAAGGTGTACAGGGGTTTATAATATGAGTACCTGTCTGTGTGGGCATATTAGAGAGATTCCTCAGAGGCTAATGTTCAAGAACACCGGAGAAAACCCACTGGAATTATTAATGCCTCTTCAGTTTTATGATTGTATTTTCTTGATTAACTTGGCAAATTAAACTGTTCTTAAGTGGACAGAATAAAATATAGGTACATGTCAATGCAAGAGTATTATAGACGACCAAAAAAAGGGTTTCATGATACATTAGGCCGAATAGTGAATTTCAAGAGAAGCATCAAAGCATCATAGGGAAAGAAGGATGAAGAGAGGCAAAGCCGGCAGCATTGCCACGGCTCTGGTTCATTTATAACTTTCCTCTCTTTCCAATCTTCCTTGAAGAATAGAGGGCCTGGTTTCTTGCTTTTCCTGGTGCAATCCTCAGTGCGATTTGGGAGAGATGGGTCTGGGAGCCAGAGCTTTATAGCTACCGTGTCATGTGGAATTCAGCAGTGTGACCAGAGCCTGGAAGAGTTGGGCTCTGTTATGGGACTGGCTTGGAACATAGTGTCCTGGCCTTGATGCTGTAGCTTCAGACTTTGCCCCTGACTGTGGGTATGTAAATCTGCATAGTATATCTTGTAGTACATAAGCTTCCCCAAATACACAAAATTTACATTTTATTAACTCTCCACAAAAGTTCTAGACTGGGCTGTGAATAATCAGCTACTTTGTTTTTGGAGACTTTACATTTAGCATATGAATTCATAAATAGTAAAATTTAATAATAGTAAAACTTTTCTTAGCGATTAAAGGTTAGTAAATAATATTTGACTTTTCAAAATTATAAATCCATTTACCTGCTAATTTCCTGAGCATCCACTACACACTAGACACTGTTCTAAGTCCTGCAGTTACAGCAACAAAGCTAGCAAATGCCACAGAAGTAAAATCTATGGTCAGGTAGTTATAAGTACTGTGGACAAAAACATGCAATGCAGCAGGGCTTATCACTTTGTTGAAAAAGGCTTTTCTGAGAGGGTAACCTTTAATCGATGACCTGAAGGAGGTGAAGAGCCACCTGTTGTGTAGCAGGGAGCAAAAATGGGGCAGGCAGGAAGAGACAGCACTTGCTCAGGTTGTGAAGCAAAACTGTACCCGTCCCAAAACAGAAGAGCAGGGAGACCTCCATGGCTGTAGTGAGGGTGGGGCAGGGGGGAGCAGTAGGAGCTGGGTCAGAGGGAATGGGTGGATGGTGGATGGCTTGGACCAGTTGCATTGTGCCTTGAGGTCTCTGCAATGGCTTGGCCTTCATACTGAGTGAGACAGGAGACCTCTCAGCAGAGCTGTGGCATGAACTGTCTTAGGTTTTACCAGGATCTTTCTGCTGTGTTAGAAAACAAGAACGGAACCGAGAAAGGGTGAATGTAGAAAGACAGGAGCTACTAGGAAGACAAAATGGTTCAGGTGAGAAGTGACCATAGTTAGAAGTAGCAATGGAGGAAGTAGAAGGTGGCCTATGTATCTTGAAGGTTGATCTCACTATGAAAGAATGAGAGAATTTAAACAAACAAAAAAATCCCTAAGACTCAGAACCTGAGCAACTGAAAGGATAGAGTTACTGCTACCTGAGCTGGGAAACACTGTGAAAAGATGGTTTGGAAGAGAAAATCAGAGCATTTTATTTATTTTAAATTTAAAAAACTGATTATTTATAAATGGGGAAAA
Organism: Marmota marmota marmota; assembly: GCF_001458135.2. Taxonomy (NCBI): domain Eukaryota; kingdom Metazoa; phylum Chordata; class Mammalia; order Rodentia; family Sciuridae; genus Marmota; species Marmota marmota. Next base: position 11,740,097 of record NW_025999968.1, on the reverse strand, counting down.
TTGAACAGACAAGTCATCAACGAAGATATGTGGAAGGAAAAAATAGTACAGAAAAGATGCTCAAGAAAATCAGAGCATTTTAAATTTGATATACCCAGACACATTCAAGTAGAGATACTGGACAGGTAACTGGATATAGAGATACATTTTGGAGTTCATTTAAAGCCCTGTGAATGAGTGCAGATTTGCTATTTAAAATGTTTGCCAGTCAGTTTATTAGAGGTACTAGAGCACAGTTCTAAAGGGTCAGGTGTTAACCTTTTAGAAACAAGATTGTGGGTAGGTTTGAGGGTCCCAGGATAAGGTGTGGAGATCAGCCATTCACAACCTGGATGGAAGCATTTCAACATTTCATCAAGCAGTATAGCATGCCAGGGTGCAGCAGTTGGAAATCGGTTCCTAAGGAACATAGAGAAGGAGACAGAGAAGAATGAGGTACAATATTTCAAAATAAGTTAGAAGAGTCTGAAGGTTCCCAACAAGGAGAAATGACAAATTTTTGAGGAAATGGAAAAGCCAACTACTCTGATTTCATCTTTATGTGTTTCAGGTATAATATTATCAAGCTGTACCCCATTGTTATGGTTTAGATATGAGATATCCCCCAAAAGCTTATGTGTGAAACAATCCAAGAATGCTCAGATGAGAAATGATTAGATAATGAGAGTTGTGGCCTGGTCAGTGGACTAATCCATAGATGTGGATTAACTGAGCAGTAGCTGCAGGCAGGTAGAGTGTGACTGGGGGAAATAGGTCCCTGGGGGCATGCCTTTGAATCTTATATTTCGTCAATGGTGAACAGAGCTCTCTCTGCTCCCTGGTTGCCATGTCCTGAGCTGCTTTCCTTTGCAACACTCTTCTGCAATGACTTTCTGCCTCATCTTGGGCCCAGCACTATGGAGTTGGCTGACCATGGACTGAACCTCTGAAACTGTGAGCCAAAATAAGCTTTTCCTCCTCTACACTGTTCTTGTCAGGTTTTTTGGTCATCACAACAAAAAAGCTGACTAAAACACCCATAAATACATACAAATGTTATGTGAATTAAAAACATTTTTAATAATGCCAGAGAAAATTTAGCCAAAGGTGGAAAAAAAAGAGGACCAAGAAGAGGTCCAAGGACTGAGCCCTGGGCAGGCCAGTATTCAGAGGATGTGGAGAAAGGAGGGCCCAGCAAAGGAGACTGAGAAAGAAAAGGCAGTGAGATGGGGAAACACCATGTCAGTGTAACATCTTAGAAGAAAAGGGAGTCTGGGCCAGCTTGCCTGAGACAGCCCCAGCTGATGCCTCACTGATGTCTGAGTGTAATTAGTAGTAGCGCCCATCTTTCACTCTCAAATATGTCTTTCTTCCAATGATAAATTATGTGGTCTTCCTTACATAGAAGCCAAGTGAAAAGTGGTTTCAGTCAAGAAATGATAGAGTATTTACAATGCTGCTGCGAAGTGAAGTAAGAGGAGAATGGAGAACTGGTCCCTGGAGTTAGTGTTGTGGGGGTTACTGGGAATTTACCATAGCAGTTTCAGTGCCATGGCAGACAGGACAACCTGAGGTCAAAGACATGGGAAAGAGAGGAATTGATGACAAAAAGTATAGACAAATCTCTTAAAGGCGTTTGTTGAATTAAAAAAGGCAGAAAAGGGATTGGGAGTAGGTAGTTGGAAGGAAAGTCAAGTCAAGACAGAATTTAGGTTGGATGGAGAAAACCACAGTAAGCCTGTTGATTGGGAGTGACCTAAAAGACAAGGAGAAAGTGATGCTGAAAGAGAAGGCAGTAGTAATATCAGGGCTGCATTATGCCTTGCATGAGCCCTAGGCACTTTGCCATTATAGGCCCCTTCCTCCATTAAAAAAAAAAAAAAATCATCAAATGAATACTAAAACATTTTCCATGATCATATTCACATTTGATAGCTTTCTATTTGTTTAGTTTCCATATTTTTTATTGATGATTTCTGACTTTAAAGGGTCCTCTAAACATACAGTGGTCCCTACACCTGGGGCTCCATCACCTTGAATGTTGCTAGGCACTGTGAGAAGAGGATAGGATTAGTATACAAATAGAGGGCTGGCCTGAATGGAGGCCATGGCTGTTTATCGCAGAGAACAAGAAGGAAGTGAGCACAGGCAAACGGGGTAGGTGGGTACAAGGAGAGAAGGTGGAGCAAGGTTTTCAGGAGTTTTGGTTTTTTTCCCTCTGATTGTTTCTACTTTCTTAATGAAAGTAAGTAAGCTTAGTAAGAATCTGAGAACAAGGACAAAAGAGGAGTTATTTGGAGGTTTGATCAGAGAGGATGAGTTGAAACAGTCCCCTAGGAGTGTAAGAGAGTGAATGGACTTGGAAAAAAAGTGTAGGATCCCAGGATGGCACTGAAGGCCTCCTGAGGTTAGGTGAAATTTAAAATGAGAGCAGTCAGCATGAGTTGTATGAGTTTTCTCCTGTCACATTCAGCTATGTAGCTGCAGGAACAGAGTAAGAGGAGGGATGGAGTTCTCCAAGCATGACCAAATAAGAGGTAGCAGGGCAATAAAGGTGTATGTAAAATGATTATCAAAATGGACCACGCAATTGAAGCTGGATAAGGATAGAAGTAAGGGACACTGAAATGGTGGGAGTTTGATGATAGCTCCTAGTGGGTCAAAATAGCTGGAGTTAAGCTATCAAGAAATTAAATCGGAAAGATGGCCAATAAAGGTGTGAGAATGAGATGCTTGAAACAGATTGTGGACGGATGTATAGTTATTATTAATGAGGGAGTCTACACGAAACACATGAATATGTTATTTGCTGGTGTAAAATTCAAATAAGGGGCTAGGGTTGTGGCTCACTTGCCTTGCGTGTGTGAGGCACTGGGTTTGGTTCTCAGCACCACGTACAAATAAATGAATAAAATAAAGATTCATCAACAACTAAACAAATATTTTTTAAAAAATTCTAATAATAGGGGCTGAGATTGTGGCTCCGTGGTAGAGCGCTTGCCTAGGGCGACGGTACCTGGGTTCAGTCCTCAGCACCACATAAATGTAAAATAAAGATATTGTGTCCACCTAAAACTTAAGAATAAATATTTTTAAAAATTCGAATAATATTCCACTTCTTCATACACTAACGGTACCACTGTTGAGAATTTTATATCTATTAAATGTTGTGTATATGTATGTACACACACACACATATACACTGCTTGTTGGCTTATTTGGTTTTTACATAAATGAGCTCATACTACCTATATGATCCTGTGTCCTGTTTTTCATTGAACAATATATTTTGGAATTTTCATGATTCTTTATATAGATTTACCTAATTTTTTAAAAATATCTTTACTTTTCTTTAAAATGTAAATGAACTTCCAATTTAACTATCTATAGAGTATTCTAGATATGTTTACAATGGGGTATGTAAGGTGAAACTAATAAAGCTCACACTCTGGGTCTCTCACTTTCATAGGCCTCTTCCAATGACGCTGGGAGGGCTAGCAACATGTTCACATGGCCATAGGTTTTTGTAAAATTTGCAAAAGTAAGATATTTCAAACATTATTGATTAAGATTGTGGTCTCTCCAAATCTCCTCCATGGCACTTTCCCTGTGTTGAATGGTGTTTGAGAAGCTGTGAGCATTCAAAAATAAATATTCACTTCAAACTGAAGTCACTTCTGAATATATATGCATCTACATACCTAATTTTGTATTCTTTTTTTAAAAATTATTTTTAGTTGTAGATGAACACAATAGCTTTATTTTATTTATTTATTTTTCCAACCCAGTGCCTCAAATAAGCAAGAGGAGCTCTCTATCACTGAGCCCCAGCCCCATCCTTAATTTTGCATTCTTTCTCTTAAAGCAGGCCTTTACATTTGAATAAGCTTTAAGCCCTGAAAAACTTGGATCTGCCCTGGCAGGTTTAACCATTGTCATTTAATAGCCTATTTCCTGAAGGATGTCTAGAATGCAGGCTACTTCTTGCTACTCTGAACATCTGTTGCTGAACCATAAAGTAAAAGTCTCCTCCCTCTTCCCCTTCCCCTCCCTACTCCACTGTCCCTCTCCAAAAGCAAATACTGAAGTAGCCAGGGGAGTTTTCTGGAAGTCTTGTTTTGTATTCCTAAACCCTTTTTTTTTTTTTTTTTTTGCAACAGTTCTGTATACTGATAGTATGAAGTTATTGATCCTCAAACTGATTATATGTAGTTACAAAATCATGTAAGTAACTGATTGTCTCTAGTGGATGAATTTGATATATTTATTTCTAACATTGTCTTAGTCTCTGTATCAAAGCAGTTAATCATTAAGTCAGAATTTTAGATGCACATGATAATTTAGAAATCACTTAAACCTGTGCTCTCATTTTATAACTTTGAGAGCTGAGGCACAAAATAGAAGGACCTATGACTGTTTGTAATTCTAAGGGGAAAGATAATCATTTTTTAAGGAAGGACCAACCAGTCCTATGCTAAGCACAAGGTGAGCAGATCAAGTAATGCAGGTCCCAGCTGAGAGACAGAAAGCTGCTAACAACATGCTCTTGTAAAATTCAGATACATTCTTTCTTGCTAATAGACACTAATGACTCTAATAAATTAGGGAGTGTTTAGTTAGGCAATAAACGATTACAGTTGACACAGGGTGTAAACTTGATGCCCTAATTAATGTATTGACCAATAGATCTTCCTAGTAAGAACCCTGGTCCTATTTCAGCCACACTATGTTTTGTTTTGTTTTAATATAAGTACTAGGACTGAACCATACTCAATATTCAAATAATAGTTGCACAGAGTAAGGTATTAGAAAAACACAGGGAGAGTCAGAATAACCCCAAATTTTGTCACACTTCCCTCTAGGAATGATGATACTTTGACTCACCTCACTGTGTTAAAAAGATTAACAAGATTATGCCTATAAGTATTCTAAGCTCTCTGGATTTAAAAACTGCAGTTGGCTGGCAGTAACATTTTCTTTATGTCAGGTCTATGTGGTTCATTTTGTAATGAGATACGATTATAAAGTAAGGAGACTAATCTTGCACAAGCATATCCCATCAAGACTCATGTAGCCAAAGCTGCTTGGTCCTGCCATGTGGTCACCATAGGAAATTGTATTTATTCTGCTAAGGCTGCCACTGCTTCAAACATTGTCTGAACCAGACAGTTTATGATCCAGCTTATGAGACACAGGAGAAAAACAGCCTTCATATCGTTTAGCAAAATTATGGAACTTCATAAAGATCTTTAAAAACAACAACTATTCGTGGACAAGGTAACTCAGTACCCTGCAGAGACAAAGTTCTATGTATCTAACAAGGAAGCAATTGAATAAGAGGACAAATGTCAGGTTAAAATTCCTAGAGAGTTATTATAAGATTCATCAAAAGCATTTTTAAGCAGCACGTCTATGCATCTGACAGCCTCCTGCAATATAGGAAGAGGAAGTTTTTAATATGAAGTCAGATATCTAGTGCTCAATTATTTGTCTGGTCATATGTTGGCCAATGATTTTATTTGCTTATTTATTTATTTATTTTTGGTACCAGAGATTGAACCCAGGGGCACTTAACCCCTAAGCCACATCCCCAGCCCTTTTATGTTTTATTTAGAGATAGAGTCTCTCTAAGTTGTTTACAGCTTCATTAAGTTGCTGACTTTGAACTTGAATCCTCCTGCCTCAGCCTCCTGAGTCTCTGGGATTACAGGTGTGTGCTGCCTTGGCACTGATGTGATTTTATAAGTGTTAGTATCTGTGTGTTCCATTATATTCGTTAACACATATTTATGTACATTGGTTCATTTTACCTTCACAACCAAAATATACCCCAAGAAGTATCTATTATCATCTTCATTTTACTTGTGTTTAAATTCAAGCTCAAAAAGTTAAGAGACAAGCCCAAGTTGATGAAAGTAATTAGTTTGATCTCAAACCCACCCTTTCTAATTTCTTACCCTGAGTTCCTTCAACATTAAAAATAATGTTTCCTGAGTGTCATGAGCCAGATGCAATGGTTCACACCAGTAATCCCAGTGATTCAGGAGGCTGAGGCAGGAGAATTGCAAGATCAAAGCCAACCTCAGCAACTTAATGAGGCCCTAAGCAATTTAGTGAGAGCCTGTCTCAAAATTAAAAAATAAAATAGGGCTGGGGATGTGACTCAGTGGTTAAGTGCCCTGGTTCAATCCCTGGTACCAAAAATAAATAAAATAAAAATTTTAAAATTAAGTGTGTTGTGAAGAATTCTGAGTCCTAACATGGTCCTTTATAGTATTTTTAAAAACTATGTTCATATAATTCTACTTTCTTCAAAAGTTAGAGCCTAAATCCAGGTGCAGTGGCAGGCACATGCCTAAGATCCCAGCTACCTGAGAGGCTAATGCAAGAGAAGGGGAGTTTGAGGCTAGCCTAGGCCATATAGCAAGACCCTATCTCAAAAAATAAAAAGGGTTAGGGATGTAGCTCAGTGGTAAAGTGCCCTTGGGTTCTTTAGTATTGCCTCCACCCCTTCACATCACCCCTCCCCACCCCTATAAGTTTGAACCTAAAAAACTGTGTGGGAGGTATGTAATTTAATCCTCCTCCTTTGGAGCACTGAGCAGATTTAGTGACTCATTGGTAGAGGATATGGAGTGTGACTTCTGAGGCTAGGTCACAAGGCCTTGCAGTTTTCACCTGCCCTCTCTTAAATAGTTCATTCTGGGGTAAAGCAGCTGCCATATCATGAGAACATTCAAGCAGCCATATGGAGAGGTCTATGAGGTAAGGAACTGAGGCCTCCTGCCTACAGCCATGTGAATACGCCATCTCAAAAACAGATCTTTCACCCTGAGTCAAACCTTCACGTGACTGCAGCCCCAGCCAACATCTTGGCTACAATCTGAGGAGAGATTATGATCCAGAACCACATAGCTAAACCACTTCCAGATTCCTGGTACTCAGAAACTATATAAGAGAATAAACATTACTTTTAAACCCATAAATTTTGAGTAATTTATTATCAATGGATAACTAACATGGTCCTCAAACAAAGTATTCTGTGATCAACCAAGTTTGGGAAAATGTATACAGCCAGCCCTCTGTATTCCTCTGAAAATGTGTGGATTCTGATATCTGTAAGGGTCTGGAACTAATCCCCTGTGGATACCAAAGGATGACTGTACTCTATAATGCTTTTAAAAAATTCATAATGTCTGTTAGTATATAAAGGCTCTTGAAAGTCCTGCAGCAAAGAAACTTATTTTTACTTTTTAAAAATGTATTTCCAAGTCCCATTTAATGAAAGGCTGTTCACACCCCCAAGGGATTGGCTTAGGATATTTTGAACTGCAACAGTACAGGATGCTAGCAATTTCAGTTAGTTGCAAATTTCCAAATGAAAATTCAAACAAAATATCAAAAACTACACTACAAATCCAGTAAGTACATGAATGGATCTGTGTTGGACATTCTACAAAGCAATGACTTGGAGTCTCTAAAAATGACAATATCACAAAAGAAAAAAGTTTGGAGAACTGTTATAGGTAAAAGGAGACTAAAAAGGCTAGTCAACTAAATACAATTCTTGTTTCTTAATTGGATTCTGGATCAGATAGAAAGAAAATATCTAAAAGGGATAGTATTGAGACAATTTAGCAAATTTAAATTATGAACTGTACTTAGATAATAGTACTGTATTAATTTCAATTTACCTGAGTATGATAGTTGTACCTGGTTGTGCAAAAAAACAAACAAACAAACAAAAAAACCCTTTCTTTTTATTTGGTGATATATGATTATATGATGAGATTTGTAGGACTGAAGTGTCAAAATACATGCAACTTTCAATTCAGAACAAATGGTGTATGTGTGGGTGTGGGTGTGTGTGTGGGTGTGTAGGGAAATGAGGAGGAAAAATGCCTGGGCTTCTATCTACAAGTACAACACAACAGCTAAGGTGGATATAGGATATGAAGACCTGCATCCTAATTGCTGAATTTTGGAGTCTCTGCTTAGTGGCAGAGCTGACAAACTAATCCTCCTTCAAGTTATAGCATAAATGTTTCTTCCTGACCACTCTGAGTAGGTTTTCAGTTATTCTGATGCACAAGCTGTCTTATAAATCTCATTACACTTTCTCAGTTTTTACACTTCAGGTATATTTATTCTATACTTCTTTATTGCTTATCTTCATCTCCTAAACTGTATGTTGCCTAAACATGAATAATACTTCTTTCATTTACCACTCTTTTTCCAGTCCTCTACCCAAAGCTTAGCCCATAATATTCACTCACAAAAATTTTAAGAGTAAATTAACATCCTTGTCACTTTTTCTTTCCTATTGTGTAGTGTCCCAGGCTACCTCTCATATTCAATAGGTGCAAAGTGGCTTTATGCTACCTGGTAGAGAGAAACACACACACACACACACACACACACACACACACACACAATACACACATACGTGTTAATGCTCCAAATTATATAAGAATTACTTGTCTCCTCCACCAGGTTTTCCCCAGTCGTTAGCTAAGTGTCTAGCCATAATTTAACTATAGTAGATGATGAGCTGGGGTGAACAGAGTCCCCAGAAATTCGTGTCCACCCAGAATCTCAGAATGCAATGTTACTTGGAGATAGAGTATTTGCAGATTTTATTAGTTAAGTTAAAATGGAGTCACACTGTGTTACGAACAGACACAGAGGAAAGAACACCATGTGAGGATGAAGGCAGAGACTGGAGTGCTGCATCTGCAAGACCAGGAGCACCATTGATTCCCAGCAACCACCAGAAGCTAGGAAATGGCAAGGAATGTCCCTCCCAAGAGACTTCAGTGAGAGCATGACCTGCTGACATTTAGACTGCATCCTCCACAATTATAAGACAATAACTTTCTGTTATTCTAAGCCACAGTTTGTGGTAACTTGTTATTGAAGCTTAGCAGACAAATACAGATGGTTTGTATAGATATTTATAAATCTACTAATGTGCTATATATATCCTTCTCAGGTAGCCTCCATTATAGGCCTATAAAACTACCACAATAACTGGCCCTGTGAGTCAATGGGCACAGCATCAATGGAAAGAGTTTTGATAACAAATCCCCAGCCTACTCAGTTGTTAAATAGGGGTCAACGATTTATTTGTCATCCTTTCAGAATATTTGCATTTTAATAAGATACTTAGTCATTCAATATTCATGGATCCATTTACTCACAAGGGTTTACTGAGTGCCCACTATGCCAGGCATTGCTACAGGTCAGCCAGAGAACTATTTAGGACACAGAAGCAGTTCTCCCTGCATGTTTCCAATCACGCCCTAGAGATCTCCACCTACTCATTCAATGAGTTCAAAGAGCTTATTGGATATTCCTCCTGGGGAATGTAATAACATGTATGTCTTTTATTGAAGAAGAGGATGCTCTGTATGGAAAAGTTATGCTCTGGGTGAGCACAGTTTGGGGAGATATAAATAAGAAGTAAAGAGGAAGAAAAGTAACCAGTGTTATAAGCCTGGTAAGCAGACTTAAGCTAATCAAGGCTGGAGAATCTCTTTCCTGGCTTTGTTCCTAGCTCCCTGGACTTGCTCTTTACCTTTCAAAGTCCATTTTCCTCTGTCTATCCTGCAAATGTTTCTGTTCTTTACCATTTTGTCCATTTGTTTTCTCTTCTCATTCTATGAACTCTTCCTGGACTTTTGCTTCTGGTTTCATTGGTCTCAATTATCATCTGGTGTATGCTGATGTCTCCCAATATTTTTCTCTAGACCAGAACTTCCTCCTGAGCCACAACTATGAAATCAAACTTATTACTCTATAGCTCCCCTTGGATGTTCTACAGATACCTCAAATCCAACATCTCAAAAACCCAACCTGTTGGCTTTACCACCAAAACTACTTTTCTAACACTTTTTACCATGTTATGTGAGAAACTACAGTGTAATGAGCTTCGTAATGTTTACCATATTGCATTTCCTTTATTTAATCATAATTTAGTTCTTTTGAGCCTCAAGGACAACACAAATTCTAGGTATCTCTGACTTTGTGAATACCTTTTAACTTACCTTTTCCATCCATGAAAGATTATACCATACTCTTAATTTCAAAAGCTCACATTCCTTTCTTCTAAGGGTTGTAATAATGACCTTGGTCTTCTCCAACTCTTTTGTAAGAGACAAAGAGAAATCTAAATTTCTAACAATAGAGTTCTGGTTACCTAAATTATATTACACCTCAATATGATGAAGTATTAAAAAATCATGTTCCATATGAATATTTAATAACCTAAGAAATGTTTATGACTTAACATTATAAAAGGTTTTAAAACTATATAGAACATGGTGACGATTTTCGTTCCAACAACAAAAAGTATGGTTACAATGACCAGATAAATATGTCAGACTAACAACAATTAATCTTACTCCTTCTTAAAACCCCACCAAAAGGACAATTCCATGAAGGAAATAAAGCAAATGATAAAACAGCAGGTGGCAACTTAGAAATGAAGTCAGGGAAGACTTCTCTCACACAATATGAGATCTGTCTTCTAAAAGGTTGAGAATGATACTGTATGAAGAACTACAGAAAACCAGAGTTGGGAAAGGGCTTTTAGTTTTTGAGAAATGAAAATCAGGAAAAGCCCTCGTGGGGTTCAGTTGGAGTGTGTGTGACATGATCTAACTTACATTTTTATCTCTCCCTATGGCAAGGAAATCTTGGCAAGAATAGCAGCAGGGAACTGGTAGAGAAGCCACTCCTGTTGTCCAGGTGAGAGATAATGAGGTAGGAACTAGGGGTGGCTAATGAGATGAAAAAAAATTGAGATGTATTTGGTAGGTATATATGAAAGTACCAAGATACACTGAAGTATACATTAAGATACCAATGATATGTTGAGATAATTGAGGACATATTAGATATTAGATACATTTTGGAGTCTATCCTAATTGGTGAATAGAACTTGCAAGTGAAGAGAAATCAGACATCTTTAGCTTTAGGTAAAGGCTATGGCATTTATTGGTATGATATATTGGTATGATATTTGTATAGTCAGGGTATCTATTATGATTGATTGAGCAGCAATGATATGCACTTGGTGGGGGCAGGGAAGCTCTTAGAAATTACACCATTCAATCTTATGTCTAATTGCATACTGCAAATTACTTGCAAAAAATTTTCCAGTTTAGAGAATTATTTGAAAGGAAATTCCTACATAGATAAGTTCTAAGAAACTAAGTTTTTGAGTTTCTTTTGTTATTTGATTGTGTGTGTGTGTGTGTGTGTGTGTGTTGCTAGGAATTGAACACAAGGCCTCATGTGTGCGAGACAAGTGCTCAACCACTGAGCTATACCTCTAGCTATATAAATGGTTTTAAAAGAAGGGTGTGAAAATAACTTTTAAAAAGTGTTTTAACACAATCTGCCTCATTATTTCATAAAAAGAACTTAGAAGGAGCTGGATTGATTTGCTGAGCATGGTGGAACATGCTTGTAGTCCCAAAGAGTGAGGTAGGAAGATCACAGGTTCATGGTCAGCCTTAGCAACTTAATGAGACCCTATCTCAAAATTTAAAATAATAATAATAAAAAGAATTAACGATGTAGTTCAGTTGTAAAGTGCCTCCGGGTTCAATACCCAGAACCAAAATGGAAAAAAGAAAAAGGTGAATTGATTTACAAAAGGAGTCCAGGCTTCTGTGGCAAAGGGATCCATTCACTGACCTTACTCCTTGAGACTCAAAGTTAGGTAGTCACAGAAGGATGGGCAGGGTGGTCCTGCCCAAGACTCAAGAGTTGAAACTATAGCTGAGGAGGCCCCTGAAATGACCTTGAAGAAAAGGACGCTCTTGGGTGGTAGGTATCCAAGGCTGCACTTGTGGAATGGTCTCAACAGTGTGACTAAGGCTAGCCATGGTAACACAGTGATGCACGCAAGGTTTTGCTGTGGCGAACAATAACAAAATACCTGGGTGCAAATTAAGAGTTATAATTTCAAAGCCCAAGTTCAGAGCCCCAGTGATGGGTTGACAGGCATCCAAACCATCAAGGGCAATGGACAAAGTAAACAAGTATCTGTTGGACTTTGGGCACAGTATTTCACTCTAACACTAAGAACCAGCCAAAGACAGTAGCAATTCTGAGTTGATTAGTCATTCTAGATCTCTTAGTACCTAGCACTGGGTTTGGGAATGGCCCTACCCATCACTTCATCCTCTGTACTGAGTAAGTATATGCCAGTATTTTTGGGAAATTGGCCAAAAGAGAGGAGAAAACTAGCTAGTGGATACAAAAAACTTCCTAATAATAGGGCACTTCTTATCTTATTCACAAATAAATAAGAATATGTGCAAGCCACACATGGTGACACATGCCTGTAATTCTAGCCATTTGTGAGGCTGAGACAGGAGGATCATAAATTTGAGATCAGCCTCAACAACTTGGCAAGACCCTCAGCAACTTAGTGAGACCCTGTCTCAAAATAAAGAGTAAAAAGGACTGGATATGTAGCTCAGTGGTAAAGCACCCCTGGGTTCAATCCCCAGTACCCCCCCAAAAAGGAGCGATGTACTCACTTTCATATCCAAATTTGTAAGACAAACCTTTCTAGTTATATACATATAAATGATATAAATCATATTTTTAACTTCCCAAAATATTAAAAATTATTAGGTCATGAGGGCTTCTCCAACCTAAATGGGATTAAGGCCCTTATAAAAGAGGTTTCATAAAACATTTGGTGCACTTGCCCTTCTGCTTTCTGCCCTGTGAGAGCATAGTTGTTCTCCCCACTAGAGGATGCAGCAGTAAGACACCATCTAGGAAGCACAGAGCAGCCCTTGAGCTTTTAAACCTGATGATGCCTTGATCTTTATCTTGTCTTCCCAACTTCCAGAACAGTCTGTGTTATTTTTTTGTGGGGGGAGAGGTACTGGGGATTGAACTCAGGGACACTGGACTACTGAGCCACATCCCAGCTCTATTTTATATTTTATTTAGAGACAGGGTCTTACTGGAGTGCTTAATGCCTCACTTTTGCTGAGGCTGGCTTTGAACTTGCAATCCTTGTGCCTCAGCCTCCAGGGCCACTAGGATGTGGTATTTTGTTATAGCGAAGAAACACACTAACACAGCTCCTTAAATATATTCATGTCAAAGAAATTCCAAACCTATGCAGACCAGCCTCCCTTTACCTGCTACATGTACCTCCACGCCAGCATTCCTAGAGAAGTTATAGTAAAATTCCTACTCTACTGGTGCTCACGTTGCACCAAATGGAAGTCTTTTGGATCTTAGTTCTCTCTTAGTGACAAGCTTTTAATTCACTTTAAAAATGTTAACAATCATTTATATTATTAGCAAAATCTTTTTCTTAAAAGTTTCCAAATGTCTATCCTTTTTCATAAGAAAAATAGGCCTTTTTTCTCCCAGGAGAGGGAAAAATTTACTTTGCAATAATACATGACATGAGTCATGGAAAGGGCTTGAATAATTTGTAGACACGTTGCTATTGAGTCATCAAGAATGATACAAGACCGATGGAATACTGATGAAGTTAAATCCTTTATAATCATAAGAAATAAAAATACTACTCCTTTTGATTTTACAAAGCTCAATTTCAATTTTACCCTAGAAGAGACACTGGGACTAGATAGCAACAGTTCTGATTCATAAAGTTGGAGACTTGTTCCCTAAGAAGCCAAGCAAGATCTTCAGCAGAGGAAGAAATGGAGGTATAACATGGAGTTTAATACAGTACTACAATGCCGGGCATAGCAGCGCATACCTGTAATCCCAGCAGTTCAGGAGGCTGAGGCAGGAAAATGACTAGTTTAAAGCCAGCCTCAGCAACTTAGTGAGGCCCTAAGCAACTTAGTGAGACCCTGTCTCAAAATAAAAATATAAAAAAAGGGCTGGGATGTGGCTCAGTGGTTAAGTGCCCCTGGGTTCAACAGCCAGTACCAAAAGAGAAAAAATAAATAAATAAATAAATATACACACAAACACACACACACACAAAATGTCTCCCTGTGAAAAGATTTGTTTTTTTTACAATAATACGCAAAATATCATATTAAAAAACAAACTGGACCAGTTGTGGTTTACACTTTCAAGGATCGTGGGATTCTAAAGGTTTTAAGCAACATGACTGACAGGGCTTGATGGGTACATTGGAATGCCTGTGATTTATTATATAATTTAAGTGCCCATCTGTACAGCTGGGCAGAGACATAGCTGATGAAAGTCTCAGCTGTCCAGCTGTTTTCTCTGCTCCACAGAGGTCATGAGGATTGCTTCTCTGGCTGCCATCACCACTCTAACAACCCCACCTTCTGTCACCAGGACCCTTCATTTCCATACTCTCCTGAAAACACAAGGGCAGCAACACTGGTCCTTAATCTTGAAGGAGATCCCAGCTATTTTTTAGGCTAGTTGCAATTTAGTGAGTCTTGACACTGATTTACAAAGTTATCCTCTCAATTTTTTTTTTTTTTGTCACTGTGCTTCATCTCCCAGCTAGCTAGTCTGGGACATGGAGGAGCTGTGGTCTGGCCTAGTCTCCTAGGTTGGATTGTTGGCTCCTTACATTTCCCTTTCAGCCCTTAAAAGAAGAAATGAATTATGTAACAACAAAAACAGGCAATACAACATTGCGTTCTGTATTAGGGTTCTCCAGAGAGATATAACCAAAAAGGTATGGATATATGAGAGGAGATTTATTAAGGGAACTGGCTCACACAAATTTTGGAGGTTGAGAAGTCCCATTCCAGGGATCCTGGAATATTGGTATCTAAAGACAGGAAAGGAAGGGTGTATCTCAGCTTCCTGAAATTAATATATTTGTCTTTTCTCTGTTTTTGTGCTTTCTGGGTCCTGACTGATGGATAGTTCTCATCCACATTAAGGTTTGATCTTCTCCTAGTCCACTCAGAAATTCTCTCAAAGACACACCCAAAAAGAATGTGTTACCAGGTTTCTAGATATTCCTTAATCCATTCAAGCTGAGAACTAAGCTGCTCAGCCTCCTTGTGTATTCTCCATGTCTGTGAAGTTATTGACAAGCATGGTAACTGCAAGAACTGGAGTGGCAAAGAGTGATAATTTCCAGTGGGCCTTACTTTAAGATGAGTCATATGGGCCTTAACAACCCTCTTTTCTGCTAAGATAACTACTTACCAAGTACCAGATGTTATATTACATACACAGAATATAGATATGAATAAGAGAGAAAAGTGAACAGGATAGTGGTTAAGCAGGAACAGAAGAAAGTAGTGCAAATCTATTAGGTGTTTCTTTAACACACCATAGACCCAGTGGTATTCAAACCTCTTTCTGTATTTATTACCTACAACAGTAACTTGGACAATTGAGGAGCTATAAACAGGTTGACATTGACATTTCATAGCTATTGACCCTTTCATATGTCCTTCAGAGCCATAAGTAGCAATTTGACCCAAGTGCCAATAGCACAATAGTATCCTCACATCAGTAGTATGGGAAAGAAAAGAGATGGGAGAGGAGGCATCCTGAAGTCACTAATGTGCTTCCTGAACACCAATCCAATATTTAATACTAACAATGAATGTCACTTGAACTTGCACACAAAGAATTGTGATTGCTAATGAGTGAGGCCTCTGTTCAAAACACAGTAAACAAGCTGGGCATGGTGTCATGTGCCTGTAATACCAGTCGCTGGGGAAGCTGATGGTGGAAGATTGCAAGTTTGAGGCCAGCCTGAGTAACTCATGAGAACTTGTCTCAAAATAATTTTTTAAGAGAACTGGAGAATGTATGTATAATATGCCAAAATATGTTCTACTGTCATGTATATCTAAGAATAACAAAATAAATGTTAAAAAAATATATTTTCTAGTTATTATGGTATATGATGACTTACTATTTTTCTGATGCCTATTCTAATACAATTACTTTTCTTGTCAAATCTCTACTGTGCCCAAATGTATTTGATTTAAATTATTACTATAAAATGAATAAAAAGATTGGAGATGTAGCTCAGTTGTAGAGTGCTTGCCCAACATGTTTGATGCACTGGGTTTGATTCTCAGTGCCACATAAAAATAAATAAGTAAAAATAATGGTTCATCCAAAACCAAATATATATATATACACACACACACACACACACACATATACACACATACATACACACACACTCATACATTTTAATTTTAGAATGAGTATATATCTTAATTTTAAGAGTCTGTTGATTATGGGGCTTTGTATTGTTGTAGTTTGTCGTACTGGAGATTGAACCATGATCTTTGAGATAGGGTCTCATTAAGATGTTCAGGTTGGGCTCAAACTTAAGATCCTCCTGCCTCAGTCTCCTGAGTAGCAAGGATTATAGGTGTGCCCCATGGTGATTGGTCCAAGTGATTCTTTGTAGTCAACCCATGAAGAGTATCTGATTCTCAGCCCTGAGGTATCTTTTATTCCTTGGTTATCTTTCTCCAATTTCCAAGAAAAAGTAAACATGTTCCATCTTGTTTCTCCTCTTTATCTTACCAAGAATATCATCCTCGTTTAGTTAAACTTACTTCCTAATCTGGCAAAATAAAAAGAGAGTTTTATACACAGAAAACCCAGTGTTAGGGGTAGGGTACTAACTGGACATAACGTGAAAGCCCATTATTAACTATACTATAAAACAATGAATTTTGGGAGTAGAGTGTTCAAAAACAAGATAGATATGGACCAGATTATAAAGGGACCAGTTTTTTGGCTACAGAGCCTGTGGCCTTGAAAAGAAATAATTCAGCAGAAGTGTAGCAAAATCAATACAGATTTTAAGGAAATTATAAAGAAAAAAATGAAAAAGAAAAATGTGGAAGACAGTGTCAAGGAAGAACAATTGAACTTGACTGATAGATTAGGTATGTGAGAACGTTGGGAAGTGAGATGTGATTCTGACATTGTAAGCCTGAGTAACAGAAAGAAATTGGGGAAATGAAAGGACTGAATTTTCTAGGGGGAAAGTGGAGAAGGCAAAAGGATTGAAATGTACTTTAGACTTGTCTGAGAAAAATGTGGCAGTTAGAAAGTAAGTCCCATCTAGAGACAGAGATTTGGAATCTTCTGTCAAGACATCTCAGTTGTAGACAAATGAGAATATTGGGGAAAATGAGTAGAGAACCAAAGACAGAAATCTGGAAATACCAGGACGAAAGTGGAGCCCAGGACAAAAGTGGAGCCCATAAAGCCAAAAAGGGAGCATCTTCTACACAGGCAGAAGGAGAACCTGGATAGAGTTACAGAAGAAGAGCACAGGAAAGAGGAAGTACCAGAGGTGTTAAATGGCCAAGGGGCCTGAGAAAGCAGATATGCTAATGACTCATTTCATGGATGGTTCTCTATGGCCTGAAGGTTAATATTAGCCTGATTCCCCTCCCCCCCAAAATATGCCTTTTTACATTGTTCTAATACACCTTAGTGATGAATCACCTCCCAACACATCCAGCTACATAATTCTCCATGATAATGTGTTCTTTCAGGTTTCTTCATATATGCTGGTTTCTTGGCCTAATAAAATTTTGCTCATTCTTCAAGATCCAGCTCATAATACCAGTAAGTCTAAATCCAGGCAAATTCCTCATCCCTAACAAAAAAACTACATATTTAATACTTCCTCAGTTCTACCATTTCAGTTTGTAAATAGTTCAAGGACCGCAGTCCTAATATGGCACTCGAATCTTTTTTTTTTTTTAACCCATCTGTTTCAGTTATCTATTTCTATGAAACAAACCACACCAAACCATAATACCTTAAATAATAATTTATTTATTATCTTTAAATTCTGTGGTTTGATCATGATTGACTGTGTGGTTCTTTTGCTCCATTTGATGTCAGCTGGGGCCACAGTCAGGACTCAGAATTTCCAAGTCAGTTCAGTCAGACGTCTGGGTCTATGGCTAAGATAGTGGGAAGTAAGATAGTAGGAGGGCTGGGTTCAAGCTGGGATTCTGGGAAAGCTGAGCTTCTTTCTTTCCCCATAATCTCTCCCCATAATCTTTCCATATGGCCTAACATTTTTTTTTTTTGTTTTGTTTTGTTTAACAGTGTTGGTGATTGAACCCAGGGCCTCATATATGCTAGGCAAGCGCTCTACCACTCAGTCACATCTCCAGTCCCCAACTTCTTATACAGCAGTTTACAGCCTACATTCCATGAGGAAGGAATAAGAATTTCACAGTCCTTCTAAAGGGGGTGGGGAAGGCTTTAAAACTGAAAATGCATTGCTTCCCTGCTGTTGACACAGAGACTACTCAAATGCAAGAATACCAGAAGGCAGGATTCATAGGGACCACCTTTGGAACTGTCTCCTTTATTAATCTGCTACTCACTTGAAGGGTGAAGATTATAGCTTTATCTTGTGTCCCCAAGTACCTAGAATGAAATTTAACACCTACTGGACAATTATTAAATAATGGAGTGAAAAAGTTGGGTTGGAACTGAAGGAGTGCAGTACTGGCCAAGTTAAGAACAATCAGGGTCAATGGAAAGCTGAATAAGGAGGTGGAAGGGCCTCCTTGTTAAACTTCGCATGTGATGTCAAAATGAGGCCATATGTGCTGTTATCAATTTTGTATCTGAATTTAAAATATTAGGTGTAAATATTTAAAGTATATTATATTTGTGGAATCCTGTTTAGCATTTCTGTATTTTTTAATAGGAAAGTGTCCTGCTCCTCTCCTGACAGTTGAGTGTTCCCAAGAATAACCATTGTTAAGTACAAGTGTTAGGTAGTAACTTTTAAATCATGTTGCTAAGAGATGCCCTGAAGGTTCAGTGGAACTCCCTAAGGGACCATTTTAGAGGGGATGGGAGACAAGGATGGGAGCTGAGCCCAGTGGGCAATCCCACCCCCATCTAACCAGGGAAGATTTTATGGGTTTAGTTTTTTGACACAAATAAGATTTTGTTTGCAAAACAAAACAAAACAAAAAGACAGCAGTTTCCATCACCACTACTCCCTACTAAATAAATAGTTACATGCTAGGGGGAAAAAGGAGATGAATTAACAAGATTAACCATGAAGACTTAGCTGAAGCTGGGCAGTCTAAATTGGCAGCAGACCAGATGATCAGTCTCATTGGCAAGTATAAGAAGAGATTAAAGTGACCAGGGAGGCTGGGAGAGACTGTGGAGGGGGTAAAGTGGCATACTTTGAGTGTGGAGCCCAGGTTTTAGTCTAGGTGAAAATCTTCGCTATCCAAAAAATTTCACTAACTGGCTTTCTAGCGTTGAGTAGGACACTTAAATTCTGTGGACTTCAGAAGTTTCTTTATTTGCAAAATAAATTCACTGGGGCTGGGGTTATAGCTCAGAGCATTTGCCCAGCACTTGTGAGGCACTGGGTTTGCTCCTCAGCATCACATAAAAATAAAATAAATAAAACAAAAGTATTAAAAAAAATGAATTGCTTGAAGACTTTGCAACTGCCAGAAGTTAATGGAGCAGAGTAGGTGACTGACAACGACTTCCAGGCGATTCAGATTATTCAGTAGGATCAAAGGAAGCTCATTTATTTGCAGAGTCTGAGGACAAGAGAGAGATGAAAGATTTAAGAGTATAGAGTACTTAGCTCAGATAATACCTAATATTGACTGCCCATTATACCAAACACTCTACCCATAACACAGCATTGAATTCTCATGGCCTCTCTATCAGGTAGGTACAATTATCTCTATTTTAAAGATAAGGAAATTGAATTAAGAGATAAAGCAAGGATTCAAAGGTAGACATTCAAGGGCATGTCTCTATTCCTTCTCTATTCACAGGAAGTCAGCCTATATTACATTATAAAGCCCACCCAAGATATATTATAAAGCCTTATAGAAGGAGACTTGTTATCAGTTTAACTCACTTTGTATAAACCAAAGCATGGACCTTCGGGCATAAAGGTACCTAGCCATTGTGGGTCTTTTTACAATGGTGACACTAGTAGTATTGACAAAGTTAGTGATGGTTAAAGAGAATTTATGCTTGAAATGCAAATTAACAAGCCATCTAGAATTTCAACATTGGTTCTATCACGCTGTAACTAAGTAATTCTACAGAAAATGCTACTGCTAAAAAGAGACTGTGAAATAATGGCTTTATAGGCTCCAATTTTGTCCTGGGCTCCACTTTCATCCTGGTATTTCCCAGATTTCTGTCTTTGGTTCTCTACTCATTTTTCCCAATATTCTCATTTGTCTACAACTGAGATGTCTTGACAGAAGATTCCAAATCTCTGTCTCTAGATGGGACTTACTTTCTAACTGCCACATTTTTCTCAGACAAATCTGAGGAGCTAAGAAATTTTGAATTTTGGAGGAGCTAAGAAATTTTGAATTCTGCTCTATGAATTAGGTAGATGTATTAGGTGGCAGAAGTATTCACATTTTGGCAGCTTATAAAACAGATAACTATAAAAAATATAACAACACTTTACATTTGTAAAATATGGAAGAGACCACTGAGCACCTTCAGAGATACTCTCTCAGTTCTCATAACTCCGTGAATATCATTATCCCCATTTTAGGGATCTAAAAACCAAGGTTTACACACATCCTTTTTTTTTTTTTTTTTTTTTTTGTATTAGACTTTTAACCACTGAGCCACATCCCCAATCCTTTTTGTTTTTAATTTTGAGACTGGGTCTCAAGTTGCTTAAAGGCCTAGCTAAGCTGCTAAGGCTGGCTCTAAACTTGCAATAATTCTGCCTCAGCCTCCCTAGTCTCTGGAATTGCATGCCTGGTAGGAGCTACTAATTTTAAAGTACCAAATGAAGCAGTTATCCAGTTCATATTTGCCAGGCTCCTCTAACTTGACTTCCTTTTCCAAGGTTGTGTGCCTGGTGATCTATTTCTGCAGAGGCTCTGCAGAATATTTCTCAACCAACTTTAGGCCCCTTCTCTGCTATTTTCCTTACTAGCAGAAAAGTAGTGAAGGTATGTGTTGAAATTTGTGGAAGCCCCACAAATAACACTATTTTCCTCACTTGAATTTTAAATCAAAGGACATTAGGCAAATGGAAAATAGCATAGCACCTTTATTATCAACATCATCACCTTCACCATCATCATCATTGATAAAGACCAGGTTACAGGATGTGGTTTAGATGAGGAGAGAAAATGGGCATCCAGATGCTGAATTCCTGAATTAGATAGATTTATCCAACACGTCATCTGCAAATTATACAACCACAGATTTCCCCATGTGGGAACCTACCTTGTAAAACAAACTAGAGGCTTGGAAATGCCAACCAGAATTCAATTAATTCTCAAGACTGAAAGAGAAGGAAAAGGATAGGGTCATGCAAGTCTATTTCCTTATCTCATATTCACTCACAAATTATTTCTTAAGTCACTTATAACTTAAATGTCCCATGTACTGAAAATTGAATCCATCTAAAGACACTTCCTCCTTCTTTGTCACCTCCCTGCCTTCTTAATCACCCACAAACTCATAGGCTAAAGACTTAAGAAGGGCTGGAAAACCGAATCTGTAGTTAGAAAAGTCCTCAGAGATTTATAGCCTGACAGCTTGACCCATCAGTGCAGGGAGGTGAGGTGACTTGCCCATGGTCACACAGTTTAATTAGGGGAAGACCTTAGGCTAATACTTAAGTTCAAAGTTCAAAACAGAGGTCTGGTAAAACATGCCATGACTTGATTTTATACTTTTGTACACCACTCAAAGGTGCTTTTGAACAGAAACATTAGCCAGATGGTGTTAACTTTTTCAAAGAATCTCTAACCCAAAGAGAACTTAATGAGGCAGCAGACTTTCACATAGACTTTATTTATCCTGATATGAGCAATGTCTTCTGAGACCACTGGGTGTGTTCCTTCTACTCTGGAAAGCACAGGTCTTTGTATTCAGAAAATACTTATTCTATTTCTTTGCTTGTGCAGAGTCAACTCCTAACTAGCTTAGGACCTGGGACATAGTAGGCTCTCAAGAAATGGTGCATAATGAATGAATACAGGAAGGAACAAATACACAAGATTTCCTTCTCATTCCGAAAGGGGCATGAAGGAAAAAAAAAATCAATGCTGTTCCAGTTATGATAATTTAAAAAGCACAATAGAAAATGCATCAATTTACTAAATTCTGTCAAAAATGTTTTCTAAACAATTTGGCATGAAATGAATTCAATTATTAATAATTAGCATTCAAACTGACTTAAGCAGAGAGAATGGAAAGGAAAGAAGTAGCAGGAAAGAGCCAAATTTTTAAAAAGTAATAATAAGTAGTTAGGAGAACCTTACTAGTTATGAGGGACAGTCCTCACAATCCCACAAAGCCCAGATTGACAAGAGAACAGGGAGCGCTAAACCGAGTTCACTCCTGAGCAAAATGCCTCCCTTCTGAATAGCGGCCCTACAGCATGTAAGGTTTATATTTATACTAGGAGCTTTACACATCCTATTCTATTTTAACCTTACAATCACTCTATGAGGTAGGCATTATAAATTCCATCCCAAGAGAACATTATGTTAAGTGAAATAAACCAGACACAGAAAGAAAAATATTGTATGATCCCACTAATATATGTGCTATGTTTTGAATTTGTCTCATTCCAAACTTGTGTTGAAGCTGGGCATGGTGAGACATGCCTGTAATCTCAGAGATGGGGGCAGGGGGACCAAGAGAGTGAGGCAGCAGGTTCACAAGTTTGAGGCCAACCTGGGTAACTTAGGGAGACTCTGTTTCAAAATAGATTTAAAAAGGGCTGGGTATGTAGTGCAGTGGTAAAGTGTTTAATCCTCTGTACAAAATACAAATAAAACAAAACAAAAATATGCATGATGAAATTTAATTGCCATTGTGACCACATTAAGAGGTGGGACCTTTAAAAGGTGATTAAATACTGTTGCAATGGAACTGGGCTAGTTAACTTGAAAGTGTGTTTTTTAAGAGTTGAGCCTCCATGGGGCTGGGGTTGTGGCTCAGTGCATTAGGTTCGATCCCTGGCATTTACATAAAAAATAAAAATAAAAAATAAAATAAAAGTATGTTTCCATCTACAACAAAAAAATATTAAAAAATAAAAAAGAGTTGAGCTTCCTCTTGCCCTCTCTTTCTCACACATGCTTTCTCACTTCTGTTGTGTTATAAGGATGCAAGAAGACCTCACCAAATACTGAACAATAATGCCATCATACTATTGAACTTTCCAGCCTCCTGGCCTGTAAACTATTATCATTTATAAATTACCCATACTAATGCATTCTATTAGAGCAACAAAAAAGAGACTAAGAAAATATAATTTTTTTTTTTTTTTGTACTGGGGATTGAACCCAGAGGCGCTCAACCACTGGGCCACAACCCAAGCCCCCCCACCCTTTTTTATATTTTATGTAGACAGGGTCTCGCTGAGTTAGTAAGTGCCGAAGCTGCTGAGGCTGGCTTTGAACTCACAATCCTCCTGCCTCAGCCTCCTGAGTCACTGGGATTACAGGCATGCACCACCACACCCAGCTTAGAATTTTTTAAAAGTCCAATGTACACAGAGAAAAAATAGAAGTGATCAGGGGCAATAGGTGGGCCAGGAAATAGGAAGAGGTAAGTCAGAAGATACAAAGTAGAGATCTAAGGACCAATAAGTCTGGAGATCTAAAGTATAGCATGAGGACTATAGACAATAAAATTGAACTGTATTTGGTATTTCTGTTAGATGAGTAGATTTTAGTTGCTCCTGCCACAAAAGAAAGAGGTAACTATGTGAGATGCTGGATATGTTAATTTGTATCAGTACAGTAATCCTTTTATTGTCTATATGATTTTGATAAAATCATTTTGTACACCTTAAATATGCACAATAAAATTTATTCTGAAAAATTAACCCCATCATAAACTACACATCACGTAGCTCCACAAATGTTGAAGTTAAATAACAAACTAATGTCATATAAATTTACCTTTAAGCTTACCTTCATCTCTCTCCTTTGTTAAAGACTTTTCCTCTTGCTCAAACATCAATCCATTAATTGTAAATGTATTTATTTGTTAAACAATAAGTGGGATAATAAACTGGACTATATAAGTAATGAACAACTAATTGATGAAATTAAGAATACAATGCTATTGTACACCAAAATTTATAAAATTTTGAGGAAACTGTAGAAGATCTTAATAAATAGACATTTCATGTTCATAGACTAAAAGACTCAATATTTGTTAATATGACCATTATCTCTAAATTGAACTATGGATTAAATTAATTATACTTTTTGAAGAAATTGACAAGAAGATACAAACATTTATATGGAAATGAAAAGCACCCAAGACAGCCAAAACAATTTTTTTAAAAACAACAATTTTAGAAGACTTTCACTCCCTGATTTAAAATCCTACCATAAAGCTACGGTTATCAATACAGTGTGAGTCTGGCACAAAAACAGACATATAGATCAATGGAACAGAATTGAGAGTCCTGAAATAAATCCTTATACTTTTATTCAACCTAGTTTTGGCAAATATGCCAATGTCATTTATTCAGGTAGGATTCTGTTCAACAAATGGTATTGGGAAAACCAGAAAACCATATATAAAAAAAGATAAACTTAGACCATCACCTCACGCCACATATAAAAATTAACTCCATATGAAATATAGATTTAAATGTAAGAGCTAAAAAAATAAAAATTTTAGAAGAAAACAGGATAAAATCTTCAAGACCTTGGGTTAGACAAAGATTTCTTGGATATGACACTAACAGTATAGCCCATGAAAGAAAGCAAATGATGATAAATTAGACTTTATCAAAAGTTAAAACTTTTACAATTCAAAATACATCATTAAGAAAATAAAAATATAGCTGGGTATGGTAACAAAGTTCAAAGCTAGACTGGGCAATTTAGTAAGATCCTGTCTTAAAAGAAAGAGGACTAGGTAAGTAGCTCAATGTAGAGCACTTGCCTGCATGCACTAGGCCCTGGGTTCTATCCCTACTGCAGGAAAGGAAAGACAAAAAAAGGAAAGAAGAAAGGAAGAAAATGAAAATGAAAACAGACTGGGGGAAAATGTTTGCAAGCCTCATATCAAAGTAAAGGATCTGTGTCCAGAATATAAAGAAAACTCATATGACTCAATGAAAATACCAAAAGTAAAGAAAAAGAAAACAATAATCAAGGGGCTGGGGCTATAGCTCAGTGGTAGAGTGCTTGCCTTGCACATGTGAGGCACTATGTTTGATCCTCAGCACCACATAAAAATAAATAAAACAAATAAAGATATTGTGTCCATCTTAAATTTTAAAAATTTAAAAAATAAAACAACAATCAAAACATGTGCAAATGACATAAACAGTCATTTCACCAAAGAAGATATATAAATAGCTGCTCTGCTGGTGATAATTGTGTTAGATACTTGAAAAGAGGCTCAACTTCATTGTTCATTAGGCTAATGGAAGTAAAAAGCCACAATGAAATATTATTTCATATCCACTAGAATAGAATGGCCAGAAGACATAGAATAACAAATGCTGATGAGGATATGGAGAAATAAGAGCTACCATCCATTGCTGATAGAATGTAAATTGGCAACTTTGAGAAAAAAAATTGTCAGTTTCTCAAAAAGTGGACACCAAAGTTACCACACAACCCAGTAATTCTACCCCTAGTTATTCAACCAAGATAAATGAAAACTAGAAGAAAACATAAAGAAGACATGAAGACTTGCATCAGAAGGTTGATATCAGCAAACACTGAAAACAACTCAAATGCCCATCTATTTGTGAAAGTATAGGCGAGATGTGTCTATTAATACAATGGAATACCACGTAAAAATAAAAAGGATCAGATCACTGACACATGCCACATGGTGGGTGAACCTAAAAAAAAACATGTGAAGTACAATAAACAAGATTCAAAAGACCCATGTTGAATGATTCATATGTGTGTGTACAAATATATAAATATACATATATAAACTTGTATATTTATATGACAAATTTATGGAGAAAGAAAGTAAATCAGTGGTTGCCTGGGGTTGAAGGTATAAAATGGGACTAACTGTGAGCATGAAGAATCTTATTTGGGGTGCAAAAGTATTCTACAACTGACTTACAGGGATGGATGGATATGACACTAACGGTACAGTCCATGAAAGAAAGCAAATGTTGCATCACTCTGTAAAGTTCTTAAAAATCATTGAATTGCATGCTCGAAATGCGTAAATGGTATATAAAACATATTTTAATTTTTTTCCAAAATAAATTAAATTTTAAAATAAATTAGTAAAAGCTATGGCAAAATTTGATTGTAGACGCAGCACAAAATCATTTGCTCAAGCTCAAATCTTGATATCATTATGGACATATTCTCCTTCTAACTTGGCCCTGCAGATCAGGTACCAAGGCCTTCCTTGTTCTTCTTTTGAACGTTATTGCATGAACCCATTTTTAAATTTTCCTGTCTAAAACCATCTAATACAGATTTTCTTTACTTCCCTTAGTTAATCGTATTGTACTTGCAGATGGCTTCCCTAACTCTAATTACTTCCTGTAGGTTATACAGCATTAGTTACTAGATTAATCTTCCAGTTGCATTGATTTTACCAGGTTACACTTTCTATTCCCCAGACCTCTAGCTGTTCTAACAGGGGTAGTATACAGTGTGTGATGGATAATTTTAGGTATCCACTTGACGAGGTTAAAGTCTACTTAGATAGCGGGTAAAAACAGAATGTCTGTGAGGGTGTCTGGAATAGATTAGCACTTGAATCTGTAGACTAAGTAAAGAAGACTCATCCTTACCAAGCCATCATCCAATCCATTGATACAAAAAGGCAGAAAAAAGGATAAAATTGCTCTCTTGTGTGGTATGGAGCTAGGACATTCCTCTTCTGCCCTCGGATATTGGAGCGCTCCAGATTCTCAGGCCTTTGGCCTTGGACTAAGAGATACACCATTGGCTCCCAGGGGTCTCCAGCTTGCAGACAGCAGATGGTGGGAAAATTTAGCCTACATAATCAAATGAATAATTTCCATAATAAATCCCTTCTTATAGATCTCTCTGTATATCTCACTGGTCTTGTCTGTCTGGGAACCTGAGTAATACACTGTGCTACAATGGCTTTCTTGGACTTACCCTATACTTCCAATTTTATTTTTCACATTGAATCCCATATTAGTTTCTTTCTTTCTTTTCTTTTTTTCAGTGCTGGGATTGAACTTAGAACCACACACATACTAGGAAAGTACTCCACCATTGAGCTACATCCCCAGCTTTATTTTTCTTTTTTTTTCTTTTTTTTTTTTTTTTTTTAATTGTGGGTTGTTCAAAACATTACAAATTTCTTGACATATCATATTCCACACTTTGATTCAAGTGGGTTATGAACTCCCCCCC
>NW_025999968.1:11672820-11712162 GCF_001458135.2 Marmota marmota marmota | reverse complement strand
TTTTTTTTTTTTTTTTTTTTTTTTTTTTTTTTTTTTGGTATTAGGGATTGAACTCAGGGACACTCTGCCACTGAGTTACATCCCCAGCTCTTTTTATTTTCTATTTTGAGACAGAGTCTCTCTAAGTTACTTGGAGCCTCACCATGTTGCTGAGACTGGCCTTGAACTTTTGAGCTCCCTGCCTCAGCTTCTGGAGTCTCTGGGATTATAGGCATGTGTCATGGTGCACCTGCTCCCATATATATTGGCTTAAAACAATATATATTTGTTATCTTACAGTTCTGAATGCAGCATGTCTGGAATAGCGGTATCAGCAGGGCTGTGTTCTCTCTGAAGGTCAAGGAGAATCAATTTTCTACTACTGCCAGCTTCCGGTAATAGCTGGCTGTCCTTATAGACACATCCCCCAACTCTCTGCCTCTGTCTTAACATGGTTTTCTTTGCTTTTCTAAGGATGTTTGACCTTGGATTTAGGCCCACCCTAATCCATGATACTCCTCTCAAGATCTATAGCTGAATTATACCCACAATGATCCTTTTTTCCAAATAAGGTCACCTGAAACCTCTGAAGTTTTCAGGACATTGTTTTTTGAGGACGCCACCATTCAATCCATTACACTCCCCTATATTTCTTTCATATCTTTAGACATGTTATTTCCACATTTGAAATTTTTCTTCCATTCTCTTTCCCAAATCCTGTTCGGTTTCTGTACCCTGTTCATAAAGCCTTCTCCTAATCAGAACACCCTGTATTAGTTTCTTCTTTTCCTGAACTCCTATAGCACTTGCTGTTCTACTCATTTGTGCATTGTTTATGTTCATGTTTGTAGGTCCTGCTTGCCAACCAGATTTTAATCTCCTGTAAGAGGATCTCAAACTTCAAAGAAGAAGTGTTTCTCAACTTTGGCGGCATATCAGAATCATCTAAAGATCTTTGAAAAGACCACCCCTAGGGCGGAATGTTGCTCAGAGGTAGTGTTTGCCTAGCATGCATGACACCCTGGCTTCAATTCCCAGTACTGCCAAATAAGTAACCCCCCTTCCCACACACACACAAACATCCCTAAAGGTTGTTTTGTTCTGTTTTGGTTTGGTACTGGGGATTGAACTCAGGGACACTTACTGATTAGCCACATCCCTATTTTGAGACAGGGTCTTGCTAAGTTGCTGAGGTTCTCTAAGTTTCCAAGGCTGCTCTCAAATTTGCAATTCAGCTTCCTCAATCACTGAGATTACAGGTGTGCACCACTGTGCCTGACTTGAGGTTCTGATTTAACTAGGCTAGGAATATACGCCAGACATGAGCACTCTTTAAAGTCTTATTTCATTCTTTTTTTTTTTTTTTTGTCCTGAGGATTGAACCCAAGGGCACTTTACTACTGAGCCATTATCTCCAGCCCTTTTTATTTTTATTTTAAGGCAGAGTCTCACTAAATTGGTTAGGGCCTCACTAAATTGTTGAGGCTAGTCTGGAACTTGTGATCCTTTTGCCTCAGCCTCCCAAGACTCTGGGATCACAGACATGTACCACTATGCCCAACATTCCCTTATTTCATTCTAACTTGCTGCCAAGATTGAGAACCACTGTTTTAAAGCATACTTTTTCAACCAGGTAGGATCAAATTGGTTCTTGGTGGAGAAGGAAGTGTAATTGTCATTCTCCAAATGGCTATGCACATAAATACATACATACATACATATATACATACATGTATGTATCATTATTTAACATATACACATTATTTAATATATATTACTGATATATATATGTATGTATCATTATTTAATATATACATTATTTAATATATTTATATATTACTAAAATATATTTGTGGTACTAAAATTTCATGGAGGGCAATTAGGGAAAAAAAATGTCTAAAATGGGGGCAATAGTGAAAAATAGGCTGAGAAAATACTGCTCTTATGCATATCAAAATCACCTGTGGATTGGAAATTAGTACAACCACTATGGAAATCAGTAAAGAGGTTCCTCAAAAGACTAGGAATGGAACCACCACATGACCCCCCTATACTACTCCTCAGTATTTAGCCTGAAGAATTAAATAATGATATATGCATACCCATGTTTACGTTTATAGCCACACAGTTCACAATAGCCAAACTATGGAACCTGACTAGGTGTCCACCAATAAATTAATGGTAAAGGAAAATGTGGTATATATATATACAATAGGGTTTTATTCAGTCACAAAGAAAACTGAAATTATGTCATTTCAGGAAAATGAATTGGAACTTGAGAACATTATGTTAAAGTCAAGGGTCATATGTTTTCTTTCATATGTGGAAGTTAGAGAATAAAAAGGAAAAGAAAGATGGCAAGGTTTTGGGGGTAGTAGGATCTCATGAAAATGCAAGGGAGATCAGTAGAATAGAGAAAAGGGACCAGGAGGATGGAGGAGGGGGTGGGAAAACACTGGAGAAAGATACTGGCCAAATTATTTGTTATATTTTGTGCATTTATGAACATGTAACAACAAACTCCACTCTTAGGTACAGCTATAATATACCAATTCAAAATGTTGAAAAACAAAGAAACAAAAACTCCCCATTTATGGCATAGAGAACTCTGACAGCTTAAGACCACTGAGCCCTGAGGGTGCTGGGAATCAAACCCAGGGCTTTTCATAATAGATAAGTGGCAAGTGCTCTACCACTAAGCTACATTCCTACCCCTACATTTGCTTAATCCTACCCAACTTAGCCCATCTTGACTTAAGGAGACTCTTTAGATCAACTCCTTCACTATTAACATCTTTTGGCTGAGAAAATTTGTCCAGTTCAGGGCAGTCTCTTGATGCAGCAACACTTTGGACTCAGTGACCCTTAATGATGATAAGAATTAAGCACCATTTGTGGTTAAGTGAGAAAAGTGGTTCTGGAAAGGAATGCAGTTTGTACCTCATCTTTGCTTGACAATTAACTGGGGAGTCTATAAAAAATGCAGGTTCTTAGACTCTGTCCCTCCCCACCAGCTTCTCATTTAGTATGTTTGTGGTGAGGCCCAGGAATCTTCATTTTTATATGTTCAGGTCAAACAAACTGCTGCTGATTATGTACAGTGGGCTGCAGTGTAGTTCATCAGAGACCTCCTTTGAGAGCAATTTGTGTTTCCAGATATAAGACAGAGAAGCAAGCAGCAAAGCCTTGCAGAGCATTTCTGA
Organism: Marmota marmota marmota; assembly: GCF_001458135.2. Lineage (NCBI taxonomy): Eukaryota > Metazoa > Chordata > Mammalia > Rodentia > Sciuridae > Marmota > Marmota marmota. The sequence continues at coordinate 11,708,980 of NW_025999968.1, read as the reverse complement.
ACGGTTAACAGGTTCATGCATCAGGTGGGTGATGTAGGACTGTTGCAGTATACCTCTGACTCACCACACAGTGCAACTGTCCACAGCTCCCATTCTAAATAAAATCTTTCAAATAAATTTTCCTCTTTGAGAGTGAAATATTCTTCCTCCTTTTACGGCTCCCCCACACCTCTTCTCCATTCCATTTCTAACCCCATAATGCAAAGATGAAAAAGAATACCATCATTCACAGAGGGGCTTAAACTCCTAACCAAGGTGCCGCCATACAAATATTCTGATGTTTCAAGGACTCCATGATTTGGGAACACATAGAATAAGGATTTCGGACTTGAGAGGTTTTTTATCACAGTGTATGGGATAACTCCTTTATAATCTACTTATCTTCAATCTGGAAGATAACTTCAGACTGTTAAGAGAACAATGATCTAAGCCTCTCTCTCTGTCATTCGACCCTTGACCTGTTTCTGGAAGAAGAAAAAAAAAAAAGGAGGGTGGCAAATGGCTTTCTGGTTCTTTTATATCTTTAGTCTCTCCAATCAAGACTTTATTAGATGCTTGACTAAAGCCAACTAGACTCTGTCAGGCAATTCTTCATTCAGGACTGGATACATTTAAACTGACAGGTTGGAACTATAGTTTTTTTATGTTTATGAAGAAGCAAACAACATATTTTCCTAACATATTAAACACATCTTTTATCTATAACAGTATGTTAAATTACATTTCTTAGCAATTACAGTATGATTTATTTTTTTCCTCTTGTAACAGGGCTATTTATAGCTCCTGGCAGTTAATTTAATTTATCAGTGTTTTAAATTTTTAAAAGCTTCCTATTTAATAGGTAATTGGTCAGAGAAATGTATAGAGTATATATGGTATTCCATCTACTTCTGACAAATAACCATACCATTTATGACTAGTTTTCTGGGTTATTTTCTTTCCTCGATCTCTCTCCAGTACCTATAACAAAGTCTGATACAGATAATATTTGTTGTGCCAGGTATTGTACTTAGTACTTGAATATAGTTCATTTCATTTTAGCTAATTAATTAAATATTCCTCATCAAATTCTACAAGCCAATTAGAGTTATAATCACACTCTCCTTTTATAGATTAGGAAACATGAGTCTAAAAAATACTAAATATATTTCCAATGTCTCTGGGAATTACTGGAAGAACTAATACTGACACTTGAAGTTGGTTAGACCCAAAGGTTTATACTGTTCAGTCCAAATTTGGCCCACAGCTTGTTTTATGGGACCTCAACTTGCTCACTGACGTATTGTCTATGGATGCCTTTCACAGTGCTTTCACACCCAAGGACAGAGTTGAGAAGTTGAAGAGACCAATGGACCACAGAGCCTAAAATAGTCACACCTGGCCCTTCACAGAAAATGTCAACTCCTTGAAAAGGCCACTCTGAATGATGATCTGAAGTAACAAATATTGTAAACTCCAAATCCTTATTTCTTAACCTCAATAAACATACTGAAGATATTTGGCTACTTTGGTAAGTTGACAGTTTTTTTAATAGATAAACTGTATTTTTATTTCCCAGATTAATCAGATCTTTGTAAATTAAAATATATGCATTTACTATTTTATTTTTTAAATCTCTGTCCTGATGTTCAAGAACCATTTGATTGTTTAAAAAAAAAAACAAACAAACACATAAACACACACATACACATATAATCGGGAGAAAACTTAAGCAAAAACCAAGTCTAAGGAATTTCAGGGTGCAAGGGCAGGAAGAATTGCTGAGCCTCATACCTGAAATGGACTGAGAACTGGAAGGCGATCAGTGGCCACTGCCAATTATTTCTCTATCTTTCCCTCGTCCCAAAACCAAATGACCTCTCATCTCAGTGCTCCTTACTTTATTATCAAACACACAGCACCTATAATTAATGCCCTTCTGGGTGAGTCCAGGTGCTGTATGAGTTTATACATCTAGTTTTTGTGGCCATTAACCCAGTCAGTGGGATGAATTCCTGATTCAAGCATCTAATGCACTATTGCTGCTAATGGAATATGTGACTAAAGGTCTATCCCTCTTAATGTTGAGGAAGGTAAAAGTCTTCAAGAAAGCCATGTAAGGGAACATAAATGACTGGCATCACAAACATGTTCTATTACAATGATTCTCAACATGACAGGAGGAGTGTCCGTCGTATACGATAACTTCTGTAATGAACCAGTATTACTTGTGGGAAGAACATATTGTCCTTCAGTTTTCTTTGTGTGAATAAAAGATGGAAAACTACACTCTTGTTAGATTTATAATAATTTATCATGATAAGAAGAAAAAATCCTTGTTATCTGCAGGTATATTTGGAACTTATGCAAACATGGTAAGTGTGTTTCCTTAAAATATTTAATTTAGTTTATATTTTCAAACATCAACTGATAGTTAAATGGAATAATTGAGATGATTATTTACACTGCTTCCATGTGCTGTAAATTTAACTTTTCTTTTGGCTCCTTAATCTGACCTACATATTTGCTTGCCTTCTGTTTATTTCTTGAAATATTTATGTTTCAAGAAAAAGGAATATTAATAAGTATATGACATTTTAAGCCTATCATACAGCAGAATGTCTAGTCTGTTGGTAGACTTCAATGCTGTTATAATGTCTCCATCTTAGTATATCCGATTAATTATCTATTTGCAAACTGACACCTAATGTCATGTATTTGACCTGCAAAATTAACAGTAAACTTGTGCTATTTACTCAGCACCTCCCGAGCTTTGTCCCCAACTCTTTTCATATTTTATTTCATTATTTTATGAGACAGGGTATTGCTAAACTTGCAACCCTCATGCTTCAGCCTCCCATGCTGCTGGTATTACAGTCGTGCACCAACATGCCCTGTTTGTGGTTTCTTTCATGAAAATGACAATCTTTTCCAAGGTAAACTTATACTTGGATTGCTGTCTCTCTGAAAAAAAGACTCATACTTGTATATTAGGTGATCCAGATTGGTCATGTTTTCCCAGACTGTAGAACAGAATCTTCCTTGATAAAATTATTCAGTAAATGAGACTGTAATTTTAGACTGTGATTTATCCTGTAACATTTTCTGACTATTGACAGTATTCAAAACATTATGCTAGAAGTTTAGGGTACAAAATGAATAGGATAGTTGCTGTCCTCAAAGAGCTTCTATTTGTTAGGGAGCAAGCCACTCAATATCTAAACCTGATTAATTGGGACACATGTTACAAGAGATTAGAGGGATGAACCAATGCTATGAGAGAATAGAAGAGGCTATTAATTATCCTGGGAGTGAGACAAGAAAAACTGCATATGACATCATCTTTGAACAGGGCCTTAAAAAAAAAGCAAGAAGAATTTGGACAAAAGAGGGCAACATGAGAAAATATGGCAAGATGAAGCAAAATAATTAAATTAGTAAAAGGATTATGTCTAGGATAGCTGCAATATATTGAAGAATGATGTGAAAAATAAGGCTGGACAAATCAGACTGAATCACAGTATAAAAAAACTTATAAGCCACTAGAGAACATTCAAATGTATAAGAAAAATAACAGAAGACCACTGAAAGTTTAATTTGAGGAATAACAAAAGCATATTTTTATTTTATAAAAATAATGCATGTCTCAGTATGGAGAACTGAACAAAGAGCAATGATTTTTGTGAATGTTCATCTAATATCAATCTAGTTTCCTTCATTCTGCAATTACCATATTTATCCATTTAACAACTATCATATGCCATCAGTCCTGTTTTGAGTTATCATGACCAAGTCTCTATTAGTTCTCTACCATTAACTCTCCTCCCTCCCCATTTTTTATTGGTGCAATATATATATATATATGGGATTTGTTGTTACGTATTCATATGTGCACACAATTTAACAATATAGTTTGGCTACATCACTCCTCAATACTTCCTCCTTCCTCCCTCTCTGTCTCCCTTGGTTGATTTTCTCCACTGATATCCCTTTGAGTTTTAGAAGATCCACCCACCTTTCTTTTTTCTCCCTAGCATCTGAATATGACCCTTGACTTTCTAAGTTTGACTTATTTCTCTTAACATGATGGTCTCTAGTTCCATCATTTTCCTGCAAATTATATAATACTATTTTTCTCTGTGGCCAAATAAAACTACATTGTGTATATATACCACATTTTCTTTATTCATTCATCCATTGATTGACACCTAGGCTGGTTCCATAGTTTGGCTATTGTGAATTGTGTAGTTATAAACAATTACTATTAACTCTTTATCTATTGTCCTTGTCCTGTTCTACTGCTCACTTTTTACTGGGATTTCAAATTAATATACGTGAAATCTTTTCATTCAATGTCTCTTTATATTTTTTGCTTTTTAATCTCTCTGTACTAATTTCTCTATCATTTTCAGTTCTATTTTCCAGTTTACTTCTTTTTTGTGTGTGGAGGGAGATACAAGAGATTAAACCCATGGGTGCTCTACCAATGAGCTACATTACCAGCCCTTTTTATTTTTAATTTTAAGACAGATTCTCATTAAATTGCTGAGGCTGTGCTCCAACTCATTATCCTATTGCTTCAGCCTCTTGAGACACAGGAATTACATGTGTGTGCCACCATGCCCAGCCCAGGTCATCACTTCTGACTTCTGAAGTATCTAGTCTGTTTTAAAATCAACTGATTGAATTATCAAGTATTTTCAAGTATTAGAGTTTTCAAGTATTAGAACTTCCAATTCTAAAGATTCTGTATGATTCATTTTCAAACCACTTAGGCCATTTATTAGTCTTTCATTTCTTTAAACCTATATCAAATATACCAAATTATTTGAATTGATAACTCAAATATCTAAAGCCTTTGTGTGTTTATTGTTTCTGCTGATTCTTGCTCATTGTGGACAGTTTCCTTGTGTATTTTGTGATTTTTTTTGATGGTGATGGTGGCTTAGTAATTCTTGGCCATTATCTGTAGGATTTTTTGGAACCTGGATTGAAGGCATCTTTTTTTTTTTTTTCCTGAGAGGGTTTATGTTAACTTTCTGCAAACCTTACAAGCACACAGCCAACATGACATCACATTAAACTTAATTTCACCTTTAAGTTTTTCAGACCATGTTGGTGATGCAAATTCAGGTAATCCCCTATGGGTTGGCTTGTGGTTTGTGAATTCTGAGTGGAGGATTTTCCTACCTTTGATGAGCACTAAAGGATAAACCCTGCAATTATCCTTGGTATTCCCTTAGGAAATGAGGAGTAGATGGATTAATTTCACTGTAACCCTGAATAAGTGTATGGATTTGCCCCCAGTGTCTAGTTTACTTTCATACTGAGTATGCTATATCATAATAAAATGTAATAAGGTTTCAAAATGAGATTTCCCAATTCCAATTCCCTCTGAAATTAATCTTTGGTCCCCTGTATGCCACAAGATCCTGAAATAAAAGTTCAAATTAAATATTCAAAATATTTGGCAAATGCCACCCAAATGAAACACTCTTCAGTATTCAAATTCATGCTTTCACTTAGTTCTGGCATCTAAGTGTTCCTTACTTTCATGTCATCTCATTGATCCATTTAATCACAAATTTAAATGTGTGTTTTTTAGTCTTACAGTGGAACTGTCAGTCTGGGTATCTAATCCACTCATGGAAATTCTTTTTACATGTCTTCTCTCATATTATTCCACTGGCTGGAACACTCTTTCCATGCTGTACCACTTATCAACTCAAGTTATTGCCTCAGGGTGAACTCTGAATTCACCCTTCATTGCCAGCTGTATAACAATGCAGCTGGCCTTTTAAATAGACTATTTACCAGTTAACACAATGCTAAATTCTGTCAACAAGGGTAGTGGAAAGATACTGCAGGAGGAAGAGATTTTCCTTCTTGTTCCTGGTATGCTAGTGCAGCTAGCTTCTTCAGCATGTGCAGCTTCTTACCAGTCCACACAACTTCTTGGGCGCTCACCTCCTGACCTGTTGGTAGATCCTTCAGCACCTGGCTCCTGTGGTTCAGGTCGCTTGTCCAATGCTGGGGAGTCAGCAGCATGGAGCAGTCAGCAGATTTCCCTAGCAGTGGCCTAGGTTGTTTCGTAACAGAGTGGCTTCAGTGTGACACTTGTTTGTGAACAACTTTTCCCTGCACCCCAGGGCATATTTTCAGGACTTCCACCACAGTAACCTCTCTGTTTAGTGAGTCATGCATATAACCTTTTCAACAGTCTCAGACTGGGGGCAGATAGGATAAGAGCTCTTCCTGGGTTGTTTTAATGAAATGCTAGGGTTGGGTAGTTGTTGACTCATATCTACTCATATCTGCTATTGCTATATTCCTTTTTTCTTTTTTTTTTCTGTGCTGGAGATCAAACCCAGGGCCTCATGCATTCTAGGCAAGCACTCCAACACTAAGCTACACCCCCAGCTCTGCTATTTCTATATTCTTTAGAGTACTTAGTACTTCTTACTAGCAAATCCCTCATTAGTCAGATCCCCTGTTGTAGTTAATAATTCTTTTTTTTTTTTTTTTTTGAGTACTGGGGATTGAACTCAGGGGCACTCAGCTACTGAGCCGTATCCCCTGCCCTAGTTTGTATTTTATTTAGAGACAGGGTGTCACTGATTGCTTAGTATCTCACCATTGCTGACGCTGGCTTTGAACTTGTGATCCTCCTGTCTCAGCCTCTTGAGCCACTGGGAAATAATTTTTTATATTAAAATTTTTTGTTCAATTTATTATTTATTTTTTGTATCCCAATTTAGATGAATATACCTTCCCCTGGTAATCTCCTTCTTCATTAATATTCACCTCACCACCACAACTGTTTTGATTAAGATATATTTGAATGAATCATATGAAAATACCATTTTTTGTAGGTAAAAAATAGTTGCATGCTGTCATTGTGAAGTAATTCAAACTAATATTTTCTGGGTAATTCCTACTTTATACTTCTACCAGCATTTATCCAACTAATTGAAAATATCAAATTTTTAAATACTGTCATCTACTATAAGATTGCAAACACTTGGGAACAATTTTTAATCTTTTATACCTAATGCCTAAATGCCTAATCCAATTCATATTTAATTACTGTATGCTCAAAAAAATAAAACATGCTTGTTGAACTAGCCAAACACAGGCAAGTCATTCAGTCTTTAATCTCCAATTTCTTCCTCTTCTAACTGGGATAATTAACACCCGTTCTATCTAATTCTAAAGTTCTTAAGATGAACTAAATGAATATTTGTTCCTACTTCCTTAGTATAGTTGAAAGCAGATCATGCTATTAAATGTGTTATTTCATGTGGGAAAAATAATTGAAGAATAGCTTTTTTAATAACAAGATTTGGTTTTTCAAATAGTATAATTAATTGTAGAATTATTTGAAGAACATACAAAAGTATTAAAAATAAAAATTATTCAAAATCCTACTAAGATAAAACTATTAATATTTTTATGTAATTATTTCTAACACAATGTTCACTTACTGTGAACATTGTAAAAACTAAGATAAAAAAACTATGTCCATTTTTCATCCTGTTTTTTCAATTTAATGAAATGATGTGAGCACTCTCATTAAATATTCTTTGAATAATATGTTTTTATTCATTGTATAATACTCTATTATGTTGAGAACCATCAATAGTTTATCAAACTATTTAGACATTTATGATGTTTTAAAATTTTTGCAACCAAAGTAGTATTAAGATAAACATTCTTACAAATATTTATGAACATCTCTCATTGTTTCTTTAAAAGAAAATTGTGGGAGGATACACTAGATCAAAGTACACAAATATTTCTATAGTTTCTTAGGAACTATTGCCAAATTTCCTTCCAAAAACTATGCACTGATTTGTATTCCAACATGGGAGTAACATTTCAGGGCATATTCAATAGCAAAATGGTTTGGGGGAAAAATGGCAATTTAGTTATTGAAAATACTATTTACTTACATTTGTATTTCTTTTATTTTTAGTAACTGTTTTGTATGTTTCATATTTATTGGTCTCTGTATTTTTGATGTTGAATATCTACTTCTATGCACCTGCTTTTTAAATTTTCCCAATTTTTTGTTAGTATGTTATAATTACACATAAGAGTGGAATTTGTTGCTACATATTTGTAGATGTACACAATATAGAAATATAATTTGCTTGATTTCATAACCTAGTACCTTCCCTTTAACTCTCCCTGGTCCCCTTCCTCTATTCTACTGGTCTCCCTCCTGATTTTGAAAACTTGAGATCAATACATATTCAATTCAATTTTTAAAATGTCTTTTGTATTATGGCTATTAACCAATTTTTCATATATTTTGAAAATGGTCTTATTTTCATTTGAGTTGTATGATAGGTTTGTGGTATAGTTTGATACCATCAAATGTATTATTTATTATGTATTCATATGTAATCAATTTTTAAAAATTTTTTAGTTGTAGATGGATATAGACATAATAACTTTATTTTTTATTTATTTTTATATGATGCTGAGGATCAAACCCAGTGCCTCACAGGTACTAGGCAAGTGCTCTACCACTGAGCTGCAACCCCAGCCCTGTAATCAATTTTTTTTCTAGTATTTCTAGAATTGCTTTTATGTTAATAGGGGTTTTCCCCATCCTGACATCAGAGTCACGTCTATTCTATCTTTTTTTCTATCTAATCCTATCTATTTTTTAATTTCAGCTTTGGTGTATCACATGAGATAGGGTATGGCTTATTTTTCTAAGTAATAATATATCAGATTATTATATAAAATCTTTGAAAATACCATCATTTTTTGGAGGTATGGGGATTTGGAGGTACTGAGTCTTCTACTTAAAAATTAATAATAAATATGGCTTTGCCTTATTTGTTTTATTATAACCTGATAAAGTATATGATATCTATAATGGCCTAGACTTTAGAGGTCTTTTATTATTTATGATTTTTATTAAAGAGATCATTCTTCTCAATATGAGTGAATCTTTCTTCCAAAATAAATTTTCCTAGCTTATAAATGGAAGGCATGTTAATAGTCTTGAATTTGAGATACTGTCATTGCTGAAGGTGTAAGGTGTGTGTGTGTGTGTGTGTGTGTGTGTGATGTTTGTAAAATACATGATAACAATTTCAGTGGACTATGCAAATGGTAACCTTTCCACATGTCCCTTCCTATCCATTCTCTGGTTTCCAATACATTTTCATTTGCTTGTTTATCATAAAATATGGCCCTCTTACATTTTGACCTCTCAACTAGCATTCACTATCCAGAGTCCTTAGATTGAGTTGCATGAGGATTAAGAAGGTTTTGGAATATTCTACTTAGGTGTAAAACACACCTTCATGGTATGTATTAGTATTCCCCAGAAGATTTTTGGATCTTTTCCAACTCCCTGGGAGTTTGCTGTACATTTCCTATTCAGACACAAAATAATTACCCTCAAGACTTTGAAAATACAGAATGGATCAAAATTCTTGTTGAAAACAACATACTGCCACTTTGGCTAAACTACTCAGAAAAGGAGCTTAATTTTTAATTTTAAAAATTGACCTCATTACCTGGATACCACTGTATCAGCAATCACCCCACTTGAATGGATTCTGTGTGGTCTTTGCTTCTTCTCATGCTGACTTTGACTCAATCCAGAGTGAGTGATTCTGATTGGTTGAATTTATGTTATAAATTCTTAGCTGCAAGAGAGGCTTGCTAAGTGAGTTGCTGGTATTTTCAGCGTCTAATGCCAAGGTTACTCACGTTACGAGCAAGAGATTTGGATGCTGAGTTGACATAATGTTGAAGGTCCATTTGCTAGACTGATGCTGATGAAAGTGTTTATAATCTTAATGTAATATGCAGGTTATATTGTTTTCATTCACCTCATGTTATTTATTGCTATAAATATAATCTACTCATTATATAAAACAAACTCCATTTCTCTTAAAAATTATATGACATAGACTTTACTCAAAAGCAAGGTGTTTGTTTGAAGATTTACAAATTGTTGATTTATGAATGTTCCTGGCATAAGGCTATTCTGGTCTCATTCCTTCTCTCACACTCATTCACTCACTCTTAAATGGGATTCCTTGCTTCTCTGTCCTCTTCATTCTCTTTTGAATAATATTTTTATGGACAACTGCCCACCTGGCCTAAGTTGATGACACTATACAAAGGCATTAAAATATCATGCAGGAAATGCTATGCCTGGAAGCTCTTCTCCTTTCTGCTTTCCTTCTCAGATGATAGCCTCATGGAATTGCTCTGTGCTCTTCTCAGCCCCACCTGCCTGACTCTGACATCATCTCAGGTGACAGTTCTTTCCACCAGAGAGAACTGCTTACATGCAGAGGTCATTTTGGATACCCTTCTGCTTTCATTGGCTCCCCAACTTTCAATAATCTCCTCAGTAAAATCTCCATCTCTGCTATATGAAATGAAACAATATTCTTAGATGTAACCTGTAAACTATACAGCAATGTACAAATGCAGTTTATCATCATTTATGATCTCCCTTAATGACCTATGTCAGGCCTGATGAGGAGGGCTCATGTGTCTCTAGAAAAAGAGAAGAGTTCACAGTTTCATAAATAAAGTTCCCTTTCTCATTCCAAAACTGCACACACTAATTGAGGAATGAAGAAGGCTATAAAAATGGAAAATGGAATAGTTACCTTAAATTGGACCATTAATACTTAGCCATTTATTCTTCCCATTTCAAAATATTTTATATGTATGTGTATTTGAATATTTAATTTATTTTAAAAATTTTTTCAATTTGTTATTTTTAGTTACACATGATAGTAGAGTTGTCCCATATTTTTAGCTCTTTATATTTTCTTACAGGTGTTGTCATACTCTATCTACAAATTTGCAGATGCATTTTTCAATTAACATTACAGTATAAAATCATGTTATTATATGCCCCATAACATCTTTAAAAATAAAATATTTTATTAAAATTTTATATTTAAAAAAATGTCAGCTTCATTAACCTCTCAAGCTTTTGAAGGTATTTAGAAGTTCTATTTAAAACACCCATAAATTTCTCTAGCTATCCCCTCTAATTAAATTTGCCTTTATTCAAACTCACTATTAAAATAAAAACATGCACATTAAATAGGTTAATTGTACAGTATAGAAATTATATCTCAATAAAGCCTTTATTTAATAATATAATAAAATAAATACAAATGCTTTCCCCTCTAAACATGATTATATTTTCAATGACTTGATACTGTGACAGAATGACTTATGCAAATATTGATTTGTGTTTTGCCCTGCACATTTTTCCTTGTCCTCAGTCTCAGACGTTAGCCTCAAGATTTTACAGTTCCTTTCTTCAAAGAAATTTGCATGGTCAAGTAGAAATTACAAGAAGCAAATTCTTTTCCTACTTTGAATAAAAATATAAACTCACTAAAGAGTTTATACATGGTATCCCAGAGAAGGAGAGGATAAAATAAAGATCTAATGATTGCAAAGGGGGAAAAAGGAGGGCTGTGCTCTAGGCTGGGTAGAATTTAGGAGTAGAAGGGGAAAAGAACTTTGGTGTCAGCGGTCCTGAATTGGGGTGTGGGGCCTGGTTGGGTCCCAGGCACAGACATAACTATCCTTGCCTTGTAAGTGCCACCAAATCACAGAACTCCTGAGACAAAAGGTCTTTGTGAGCCAGCAGAGGTTCCAATGGAAAGTAGGGTTGGCTTTGGGGTAACCAGAATGGGTTCATCGGAGCTTTGCAATTTCTGGCACTTTTGCATAAAAAGTTCAGAGACAGGAGTTTGAATAATGCTGAATCTGTTGCCAGCCTGATGGAACATGGATGCAGACTCAGGTTCAAACTAGTTCACAGGTTCTGAAAGAAATGCAAATGCTTTTATTACCAATGTTCATTCTTACTATATGAGTACTGCAAACATATAGACTGCAAATATTTTCTAACTATCACTTCATATATGATGCTTCTAACTCATTTTTAAAAGGACGCCTCCCCTCGCCCCCCCACTGCAACACACACACACACACACACACACACAATGGAGCAGTACTGGTATTATTTTAAATCTAGAAGGATCTTGTTCATCTAGTCTAACTCCTTCATTTTATGGATTACAGATTTGAACCTTTAGAAGCTGAGGTGAATTCCAAGAGTCACAGAGCTGAGCCATGGTAGAGTCAGGTTTCTTCACTCCTAGGCAATTTTCCTCCACTGCCTTGGAGTAGAATTTGTAGTTGCCACATTAAAGCACCCATAGATGGATGAGTTATCTAGCCTTGCTGGGCAGCCCTGGTTGCTGTTCACTCCATGGATACAGGTGTTGAGCTGGATAATTGTCATATGTGTACTTTTTTGCAGGGTGGTGGTGGTGGTACTGGGGATTAAACTCAGGGCACTCAACCACTGAGCCACATCCCCAGTCCTATTTTGTATTTTATTTAGAGACAGAGTCTCACTGAGTTGCTTAGCGTCTCGCTTTTGCTGAGGCTGGCTTTGAACTCATGGTCCTCCTGCCTCAGCCTCCCAAGCATATGTGTATTTTTGATAAAACTTGGTTTTATTGAAACTTACTTGAGAAGGGTAGACTTTCAAGTTGATATAATCCACCAGAAGAACATTACTGCCACCCAAATATCTACTATGACACTTCTCCTCAAAGCAGAAATGAGCAACTGCCACCATTATTCTATTATATACTGTTTAAGAAATGCACATTATTCTTTTATGTGTCTTCTAGTGTTTCTACAATGACATCGTAAAGACATATTTTGACCTACATTTTTATTATATCTATGATTTAGAAGTTAAGAACCAACAGGAATGATCAATAATATGCAAAGAGAAATATTATAAAATCAAAAGAATGATCCATTGGACAAGGGTTAGTTTTACATAAGGATATGAACTAAAATGAATGATTAAAATGAAGTAGGTGCTTACCCTGTTGTACTCTGGTTGAAAAAAATCAGTATGGAGTGATGTGTTTTGGGGAACATATGCAGAACTCTTCTTCTTGTCCTCATCATCCTCTGCATTCTTTGCATGCTGGTTAAACATTTGTTGTGAGTGTTATCACCAGTCAAGTACTTTTTCTACTTACTGACTTAGAAGCAATTGAAGCAATTTTAGATTCCCACTCAGGGAAAATAAAACTGTCATTAGAAGAAAATACATTTACTTCGGTTTATTCCTATCAATACCTTTTAATTTAAAAATATATTTTTTGATTATGCTTTTCTCAATAATTGTGACTTTGCAGTGTGGTTCTTATTGAAGGAATCAAATACAGTTTTTCTCTGGTAACCTCACTAAATTTTACATCTAAATTTTTCTGTTTTATTGATGAGAGTGGTTTTTCTCATTATAAAATACAAATATATTATGAGTTCTCTCTAGAAAACATATTATTTTGTAAAACCACCAGGTTATCAATGCTGAAGTTATATTCAGAAATAGGTATGTCAGAGGCAGGTAGTCAACCAGCTGACCTGACCAAGACCTCTAGTGTCTGATGACCTTTGAGGAATTTCCCTGACTCAGAACAGGGTCTTGAGTATTGTATGACTAGAAACTTGATTTTGTCAAGGTATTCAGATTCGGTCAATTCAAGGAAGCAAATTTATGCTTATTAAGTTCTTCAGGGATTGATCTATAAATCAGATGCAGATTTAGTCCTTTATAATGGTAGGCAGAACTTACAATATGAAGTAAGGAGAATTGGGTTCTGAACCAGGCTCATCTTTCCTGTGACAGTAAATTACCGAATTTCTCTAAGATTCAGTATTTGCATCTGTAAAATGAAAAAAACTGTCATGTTGGTTAAAAGAAACATAAAATACTTAACACAAATTTTAGTACCTAGTGAATGGTGCTCTAATGATGAGCACAACAATGGTAATGACAACAAAGGAGGAAGAAGAGAATAAGGAGGATGTTATTCAAGTCACAGGGATGAGGACACTTGTGCTGAGGTCTATGTAGTTACTCCCTACAATCAAAGCCAGTTGAGAGAGAATTAGAAGGTACTTGGTTAGTACAGAATCAGAGCAAACTGTAGTGGAATATTATAAAAGCTAAAGCCTTCAAGCTATGAGGACCTGGTAGATCCATCTCTACTCTAGGGATATATCTGCCAGGTAGAGAGGATGCCAGGTAGAGCAGATGGGTGGACTTTCAAGTGCCTGGAAAGCAGCAGAACCTTGGTAAACTGTAAATGAATGAATGGGCAGAGAATCCCAAACCTATGGACAGTATTGGAGTTAGTTATAATCCCTTTACCTTCAATTCATACATTTCAGCAGATAACACATAGACTCAACAAATGTATTATTGCTCCTTTCTATCTCTGCCCAATGCCCATACTATACAAACACAAAATTTCTTCAGTAATGTGATCAAATGGTGCGCATTTCATTGTTGCAACAATCAAATCTGAACACTGTCTAATTAAACTCAATGCAATCCTATTTCCAAATTCTATGAGTTCTATCTTCTGATCTACCACGTGCTTATGGCAGAGATGGGGTAGATGATCCTGAAACTCATGTCTTCTTTTTCCTAGGCATACAACTAGATTATCTTTTTCATGACAAACCCAATGATGTATGCCACATACATCATTTTTTTTTTGTACAGTGAATTGAACCAAGGGCCATTTTACCACTGAGCTATGCTCCCAGTCCTTTTTCATTTTTGAGATAGGGTTTCACTAAGTTGTTGACACTGGATTTGAACTTGTGATCTTCCTGCCTCATCCTCCTTAGTTAGAAAAACAGGCATGTGCCACCACGCCCAGTCACAACACTGAATTCTGATCAATGAAATGTGTGTTGTGTGTACAAATAGTGTATACTTCTTCTAAGCCTGGCCCATAAGATCCTCCTATTTTCAATTCAGTTCTTTAATTTCATCTTAGATTAATGTAGAGAATCCAGTGGTCTCAGGAGATGGTGGAGCCAATGACAGGAAACAACTTGGATATTTGAGTAACCCAATGGAATAGAGAGTGTCTCCCTCCTCATCATCACAGGAACACATATAGACCCCACCCCTACTCTGCACTGGACTGTGATATGAAGAAGAAACACCTTTATTATATTAAGCCTCTGGAGATTTAGTGTCATTAGCCTATCCTGACAAGTTCATTTCACTCTACTAATATAAACTATATCTGTATCTATCTGTACATATACACATATATTTTACTTAAGAACTTGAAATAATTATTCCATGTTTACATGATTACCAAGCACAGCTTTTTTCCTCTTAAGTCACTCATGTTACAACAAATAATCGATTGTACATCTAATTATCCGTTTCTTTCCACCCACAAAACCTATGTCTTATTAGATCCCATATTTTCCCATTGAGACTACTGAAATAGCCTCCTACATTTTCTTCTTGCCCTTACTTCCATTCCTCCAATTTATTAGCCAGCTTTCTCCAGAATGGTATTTCTAAAATAGAAGTCTGTTTTTGTCCTTCTTTTGCACAAAATTCATTGACTCCCCATCATATCATAGTTAATATCAAAAGAAATTAGCCTTCTTTTAGAGTCTGTCTTCCGTTACAGGCTCTTTTAAGAGCCTCTTAGCTCATACCCTAAGCTCTTACAGATCAGTAGTTCCCTAAGTGTGAATCTAAAACACTTGGGTTCCCAAGCTTTCAGAAAAGTTCTGGAATCCATAAGTGGTCCAAATACTATTTATTGACTGAACGAATGATAGAGATTGATTATATATGCATTATCAAATGAGTTAATATATGTAATGCGCACAGTACACGTGAGCCATTGTTATAACCACTGTTTTACAAATGTATGTATTTGCTATTGTGATTAATAAAATAAAATTTTACTCACGTGTAACTATTTGTAATATATTTCCCAATTACAGGGTGGTAAAATATAACTACTGTCACACGCCTCAGGGATTCAACATTTTGAGGTTAAAAAAGGATCCACACCTGAATATTTATGGGCTACTGCTCTAGGCATTCCATACTACCTGCAATTGTTTGAATGGACCATGACATGGATTCCGAACCCGTGGCAGATTCTGAGGCTTAGCTTGCTCAACCTCCACTATACCTTACTTCTAGGGTGCCTTCCTGTGCTGCAGAGACTGGGAAACTAAAGGCTTATCTTTCCTATTTTCTTTTACAGAAAAGGAGCAACAGTTCTGGATGCACAAAATAGATGTACTCTGCTAAGGTTTAGAAATTGAAAATAGGGCTGAGGCCATCTCCTTGCTTTCCTGGCTGTTTTTCTACTGACAGGCAATTTTGTACAGACCCTTTTCTATAGCAGACTTCCTGTGTCCATTTTCTGGCTTCCTGAATGTTCAGAGGCAGTGGCAGTGGCAGCTGCCTTAGGGAATGCCCCCCTGATTCCTCATTGGTGGATGGCAAGATGTTCTTGGAATGAGGAATTCTAGTGGTGACCTCAATGGGATAGGAATATAGTCTTCTGGGAATCATTCTTTTTCTTTCTTGTATGGGAGATTGAACCCAGAGGTGCTCTATCACTGAGCTGCATTCCCAGGCTTTTCAGACAGGGTCTCCCTAAATTGCTGAGGCTGGCCTTGAATTTCTGATCCTTCTTCCTCTGCCTGCTGAGTTTCTGTGTGACATTGTGCCCGACCTGGGAATCATTCTTGGTAGCCATCTATAGCTCATTCTGTCCTTTCCATGATCTTTTCCTATTTACCTATAACTTCCTTAAAGGCTTTTCATCTTCTTCTACTTCTTTTTTTCCTCATCAAGTACTGAGGATTAAACCCAGGGGCCTTCTTCCATTGAGTTATCTCTCCAATCATTTTCATTCTTTATTTCGAAACAAGATCTCACTAAGTTGGGGAGGATCTTGCTAAGCTGGCCTCAAACTTGTGATCCTCCTGTCTTAGCCTCCAAAATAGCTGGGATTACAGGCATGAGCTACCTGGTCTGGCTAAATCTTTTCCTTCTTAAAATGACTACATTGGTTTCTGTTTTCTTTTTTTTTTTTTTAAAGAGAGAGTGGGGGAGAGAGAGAGAGAGAGAGAGAGAGAGAGAGAATTTTTTTAATATTTATTTTTTAGTTCTCGGCGGACACAACATCTTTGTTTGTATGTGGTGCTGAGGATGGAACCCGGGCAGCACGCATGCCAGGTGAGCGCACTACCGCTTGAGCCACATCCCCAGCCCTGGTTTCTGTTTTCTTAACTGAACCTGACTGATACAGGCCTTGGAACACATTGGTCTAACATGGAACACAGGTCCCCTCTCCCTGCAATCTGAACCCTCTTCTTCTTTTATTTATTTATTTAAACATTTTATTTTGAAATAACTGTAGATTCACACGCAGTTAAGAAATAATACAGAGAGATCCCATGTACTATTTACATGATTTCCCCAACAATAATAAAATACAGTATCACAACCAGGATATTGATATTGCTACAATTTTCCAGTCTTATTTGAATTTCTTGTTTTGTACTGTGTGTGTGTGTGTGTTTAGGTCTATAAATTTTTCTCATATGTGCATGAATTCCACAGTCAGGATTAGGGCAGTTCCAACACTGGATTACCTTATCATACCTACTTCCTGCTCATCTCCCATCCCCCACCATCTATCCTGAACCCCTGGCAATCACTAATCAGTTCTCAATGTCTATATTTTGTCATTTCAAAAATGTTGTACAAGTGGAAAAATACAGTATGAAGCCTTTAGAATTTCACCTTTTTTCACTCAGTAAACTTCTCCAGAAATTTATTCAAGCTGTTGCATACAGCAATAGCTATACTGTTTTATTGCTGAGTAGCATTCTGTGGGATGGATATATGATAGTTTCTTTATTCATTTATCCATTGAAGGACATCTGGGTTGTTTTCACCTTGTAACTATTGACAATAAAGCATCTGGGGCTGTGATTGTGGCTCAGCAGTAGAGCGCTCACCTAGCACGTGCGAGGTGCTGGGTTTGATCTCAGCACCACGTAAAATAAATAAATAAAATAAACGTTAACTTATTAAAAAAAAGAAAATAAGCTTCTATCAACATTCATGTCCAAGTTTTAATGGGAGCATAAATTTCCATATCTCTGGAATACATGCCCAGAAATATAATTGCTTGATCATGTGGTGATCACATATTTAATTCTATAAGAAACTGCCACACTATGTATACCATTTTACATGTAAAAGAAAGATGGAAAAGGAAACTAGTTTCTCATTTCCTCACCAGTATTTGGTGTTGTCACTATTTTTTTTTTTTTATTTTAGCCATTCTGATAGGTGTGCAGTAATATCTCATTGTAATTTATTTGTTTATGTTTTGTTTTTGTGTACTGGGGGTTGAATCCAGGGGCATTCTGTCACTGAGCTACATCCCATCCCTTTTTAATTTTTTAATTTTGAGACAAGATCTCACTAAGTTTCCCAGTTTGGCTTCAAACTTATATCTTCCTACCTCAACCTCCCATGTAACTGGGCATCACTGTGCCCTGGTTCACTGTAGTCTTTTTAAAAATTAATTAATTTATTAATTTTACAGTAGAATGCATTTTGACATATAGTACACAAATGAAGCACATTCCTCTGGTTGTACATGTTGAACCCTCCTCTTCTTGTCCTTGGCTCAAGTGTCTTCCTTGTGAGAAAGCCTTCGCCAGCGCCTCAGCCAAGTCGAGGACCTTTCCTTTATGTTCCCTTTCTAGTGATAACCCTGTGATGGCACTTCCAACAACTATGCAGTACTGGTCAATTATTTGTCTGTAAAAAGTAACTTATAAGGTTGAATTCTATTAGTCACTTGTTCCCAGGTAGGTGGATCATAAGGGCTTGTGGAGTGAATGGATGAATAAAAAAGTGGAAATGTCAGTTAAAAATGAGTAACCACTCCATAAAGAGGGAAATGTAGAGAAGACATGTAATTTTCTTACAAAATGGTACCATGTACAAACATATGTAACATAAGGTAGGCAAGGAGTCTAGGTGTGTTCCTCCTAGATTCTTAAAAGAGATCCATATAGTTGAGAACAGATATCAGCAACTTTTTTTTTTTCCCCTGCAGAGGGACAAATAGTAAATATTTTGGAGTTACACAATGTGTCACAACTACTCAATTTAGTCATTTTTTAAGAAAGTAGTCAAATGTAGATGAGCAGATAATATATAAACAATGAATGTGTCCATGTTCCAGTAAGTCTGTACCTACGAACACTGAAATATGAATTTTTAAAATTAATTAATTTTTGCAGTTCTCAGGTTGAATCTAGGGGCACTCTACCACTAAGCTACATCCTAGACCCTTTCCATTTTTTATTTTGAGACAGGGTCTCACTAAGTGGCTCAGGCTGCCCTCAAACTTGTGATTCTTTTGCCTCCTAAGTAGCTGGGATTACAAGGTATGTGCCATCATGCCTAGCTAATATAATTTTCATATACCACAAAATAGTATTATTCTTTTGATTTTCTTCAATTATTAAAAAATGCTAAAACTATATGAAAACATGAGAAGGAAAAGAAAGGGGGAAGGTAATGCAGATTTAGTGTGGAGGCAGTAGTTTGCAACCCTGGTTTAACATCTTTTTTCCCTCCAGTACTGGAGATTGAATCCAGGGCCTCACACATGATAGGTAAATGCTCTACCACTGAGCTACATCCCGGCAGCCCTGGATTAGAAGATTAAAGGTTTAGGTTTACAGTGTGGAGTGGCATTGATTTATTAAGTGAATCTTGTTAATATTTCAATTTTTTTCTCAAATAAAATGAAGATTATAATATGTTAGTTATAACACATTACTGATAGAATTAACTGATATAAAAATAAGAATGGCTAAAAAGGCTTTGAAACTCTAAGGCAGATCAGGATTACCTATAAGACTCTAAATTCATAAATACTGGAATATTTTAAGTATTTGATAGCTAATACATTATGGTAAGGCCTTGGAGTTCTACGTATGGCAAAATTGCTGGTGAGCAATATGTGGCAAGAATATATTTTCTCCTTCATTTACAGCATGAAAAGATAAAGTACAAATAATTTGTGGAAGATTACTACTACTCTATTTTTGTTCCCATCCAAAAATGGACAAATCATCTTAATTACAGTTTTCCACAAAACAGATGTCAAGAGATTATAGTCCTACACGTTATACCTGCTCTAATTTCAAGAAAAATTTTCTTGGAGGTTTTAAAAAACTCATGGAAATAGAGGTGGAAGAGACATCTCTTACCTTTCTGATTCAGAAATGGGAAAGTGGTTGGTACAGGAATGTCAAATGACAGTTAGGGACAGGGTTGGGGCAGACTCTTATTCTGAATCCCATTGTAGTGCCCTTCCTACTTTGTCAAGCTTGACAATTTTGTGTACCTTTTTTTTGGTGGGGTTGGGACTGAACCCAGGGTCTTGTGCATGCTAGACAAGCACTCTACCATGAGCTACATCCCCAGTCCCTTTTTTCTACTGTTTCAATAAAAATTGCCTAAGATTAAATCTTATTATAGACTTATAATTAAATTGTAGGTGTCTCCTTGCAAAGCATTTTAACTTTATGGTATATAAGACATACAATTTTGTTATATAAACTCTGCAATGAAATACATAGAGATATAGCATAAGTATGGTCAAGTTCTCATCTTTTACTGAGAACATTATCCATCATCTAAGGTTCTGAGATGTGATACTAAGGTGGTGAGAGATGACGATTCTGTGACCTTTAAACAATAGAGGACAGTGAAGTCAGAAAGAGAAAAACAGAAAATGGTTATTGCCATTTCATGGGCAAGCACTACCAATCTTCCTTCTGCTGCTTTTTTGTTTCATTTGGGAAATTAAGCAATAACTTATCTCTTATTTTAGGCATTCCAGCCTCTCACTTTTACCTAAAATTGCCCAAGTCTACTGAGCTCTGTAAAATTTCACCAAAAAGGCATTTCCCATCTCCTCTCTGTTTAAACATCTCAGGGAGGCCTATCCTGATCATCTCTTTAAAATAACACCTCCACTCCTACACCCTATCTCTATAATCCTGCTTTATTTTTTTCCCCATAATACTAATCACACCTAGCATACTATGGAATTAACTTATTTACCCTGTTTATTGCCTATTGTGTTTCTCCTCTCAACTAAAATGTATGGTCCATGATGGTGAGGATTTTTTGGTTGTTGTTGCTTTAAGAATGAGGAACAGTGCCCACACCTAGTAGGTACTTAGGAAAGACTCATTGAATTAATAAACAAATTTGATAAAATGAGGAATAGGGTAATAGGGACATCTTGAGATGTTATATGATTACATATGAAAAAGACTTAGACAAGATACACAAAAATATTGTGACAACAGAAGCATAAGATGGCAAAAGAGAAGAACACATTGGGTGATACTACATACTAGGGACAACATTACCATCATGTTTACTTCAGTTGATGAATTTGAGGCTAGGTAGTTTGTCCAGGTACATGCAATTGGTGAGGGGTGGAGACAGAATTCAAAAACCCTATCAGTCTGACGACAAAGCCCACAAGTATAACCAGTGTTCTGACAGTTTATTTGGGGCCACCTCTGTGATGCAGAGAATAGTGGTGGAAGCCATCTTAGCATATGGGTCCCATGTTATTAAAGTTGCTTACTGGACAGGTATGTTTTGTGAGACACTTGTTCATTGATGCTAAAGAGACTCTTTGCTTTCCCAAATCGTGACCTCCACATTTACCACATAAAGACTGTTACTTCTGTAGCTCAGTGGCAGAGCACTTGCCCACATATGTGATGCACTGGGTTTGGTCCTTAGCACCATATACAAATAAAATAAAGGCACTCAAAAACAAATAAACAAAAATACTTTTAAAAAGGAGTATTAATTCTATTCAGAAGGGTCTCTTAAAACATAAGTGTGTGTGTGTATACTTTTTTTTTTTTTTTTTTTTTGGNAAGTTGCTGAGGCTGGCTTTGAACTTGCAATCCTCCTGCCTTGGCCTCCCAAGTGGCTGAGATTACTAGGTGTGTGCCACCATGCCCAGCCAATTTTTTTTTTTTTTTTTTTGGTGCTGAGGATTGAACCCAGGGCCTTGTGCATGTGAGACAAGCACTCTACCAACTGAGCTATATCCACAGCCCCAAAATATTTTTAATCAAAAGGAAATCAGCATTGTTTTTTATACATCAATCAATCCTCAAGCATAGAACTTCAAATATCAAATTTTGTCATCTTGCTTGGGCTATAGAAATGGCATAACAAGCTAAATACTTATAGATTCAACATACTGGGGCAGCAAGCATCAGTTCTGCCTCTGTGATTCACCTGTCTCTTGTGCTGTAACTACCAATGGGTCAAGCAATATAAAGGTAGAGATTTCTTCCCTGAATTTATTGGCACCTTTCTCTTTCTCTCCCTTACCCTCCAACTCACGTTGACACTTCTCCACATATATTCTTCTCTATTTACAAACTAGAACATGGAAATATAAGTTTTACCACCTTCACTGGTAATAAAATTCTACAAGCAGAACCAGATAGCAATTGCAGATCAAAATGGGTATGGAAGAGTCTGTCAGGATGAAAAGGGCCAGGGATATATAGGTTGGGATGCCATGGGGATATATGTTAGGGATGTATGAGACTTTAGGGACAAAGGGACTAGGGACAGAAAAGCCAGCTTTAACAAGTTCAAACACAGAGAAATTTGCTTTAACCAGAGGGGTTTCTGCGAATCCCAATCATACAGCCATTCACTTTAGCTTTCCCTCCAGTCCTTTGTACTCCTTGATAACAAAGACAAGTTAACAGTTTAGTTGTTACCACAATGAGTAGGAAAGAGAATTGTATCTGAAGACTTTAAAGAAAAAGTAAATCATTATTAATCAAGTGATTTGGAAATTGTGGATAAGGCATGGAAAGTTTTATGCCCTGTGAAGGTATTTTACATAAATATTTCACACAAGCTACTATTTAAATTATAAGCACAACCTGTCAGAGATCTTAGGGAGTATAGCTTATTTGTGGAACACCATTATTAATGTGGCCTACTCATGCCTAAGATTAGGTGTTCATAAAAATCAGTCTGGTTGTGGAGCTGGGGATGTAGCTCTGGGGTACACTATGTACTTAACATCTACGAGGTCCTGGGTTCAATCCCCAGCATCACATAAAATAAAAATTAGTCAGGTTGAGTATTTACTTAAAATTTAGAGACTTCTTCATGTATTAATGCCAGGAATCTGAATTTTTAATAGGTACCTGGGTGATTCTGATGAACCACGCTTTGAAAAATGCTATCATAATACTGTGGAGCCCGAAGGATGCAAAGGGGAGTTGGATCTAAAATTGAGTTCTTGATCTACTGCAGACACATATTAAGAAAGTTAAATGAGTCAAGTCAGAAGTACATAAATACGCTGGAATTCTCCAATGTTACCCAAATACTCGAGAACACCACAGTCTCTTGTAAAGAAAAGAGAAGGAAATATTTTATTTGCCCCAATCACTGAAATTATTGTGCCACCGAATTAAATTTTAGCAATCTTTAAAGAATGGCCTTCCCAAACCTCTTCAGAATTTTAATTACCTTACTCAGACAATAACATTTTTATTTATAACATTTTTATTTATTGTTCAAAGCTCCATATCAGTGGACACTAAACATCACTCTGTATAACAATCCACATATAAGAGCTAACATTTATTGTCAGGAACTATTTGCATAAGCATGATCTTGTCTAATTCTCACAATAACCCTTAGAAATAGGAATGATGATCATCCCCATTTTACAGTTAGGAAACTGAAGCTAAGGCTTGACAGGGTTAAGAAGCTTGTTCAAGGTCATTTAACTACTTACTAAATAGCAGAGCCAGTGTCTGAATCCAGAACTTTCTGACTCCAGAAGCATCAGCTCTTAAATTCTATGCAATTCCACCTCCATTGGGAGACTTAGTTCATACATACCCCATGAACATGCACAGAGAAAGCAAACAGCAATACAAATTGCAAAGCTTACTGAGGATATGTGATCCCCGTGGAATAACAAGTCTATTCTGTAAGAAATGACACAAAATCAAAATGTAATTATCTCTCCAAAATATAAATAAAAACTAAAATCTACATCAATATACAGTGTTTGTCATTCTTGCCAGACATGTTTTAACTATGAAAATAGTCATTCTTATTGCAGCATATAAACTTTTTTTTTGTTCCATGTAGCTGCCACCTGAAACCTCCAGTGTGTAGTATTTCCTAACATATCTTCTTATAACCACTAATACTTATGCTTCTTTTTTTTTTTTTTTTTTTTTTTTTTTTGCTTTAACCTCCTGCCGAAATTTTTGAGGCAAGTAACATAATCTCTCCCAATCACTCACTCTACGCAGAGTTGAAAAAAGAATAATAGTGACCACACAAATCATGAAAAAGACATGTCCCAGAGTGGCATTTTCTTTTACTTAGAATATAAAACCAACCTAAGTATCTAAAGATCCCATAATCCAGCATTTTTCCTTAGCTAACTAAGAAAATGCTCTCTTCCCCCCTTAAAACTAAACCTTTAACACCCTCAGACCCTGAAGTTTGCTTTTCTGCTTTTATATTCCTCCAGCATTGCGAGTTGGCTTGCTTTGCCTCCATCCCTGATTCTGAGGAACATTTTGTGTTCTGTTGTATATTACAGCTGTCTGTGCTGCTAGACCACAAGGTCCATTAGCACAGGGACCACATCTGTTTGGTGTCTCTTGCAATAACCATAGTAGCTGGCACAGAGACGGCACTTAATAAACGTTGAACAAAGTAATGAACGAGTGACCCATGAAACTTAGAGGCTCCCAGAGCTCAGTTATTTCTTCCATCCTCACCAGGGAAATAGTTTTGAGTTTTACTGGGTGCCAGAAAGAAGAAAGAGTCCTTTACTTCACTCAGGATTGAAAAGCCACTGGTTTCTCAGATGAGCATCAAGGCTTTAGACCAGCTCTTCTACAAGCATCACTTGGAGATGTGTTCTGAGCGGGTAGCTTTCTTCCTTTGTACTGCTTGAGGCAATTTCAATCCAAGAGGGCTCTAAAAACAGTCAGCCTCCCATTTAAGAAGGGATGCCTATAGAGGGTAGGGGACAAAAAGTAAGGGGTTTTCTGCAGCCTGCTATTTCCTCTAAACAGAAAAAGTATGAGTGGAGGGGAGGAAGAATGGGAGCCTACCCACAAATTACGAGGGAAAAACACATGTTGTCTAATGTATGTTAGAGAATAGCCAGAGGAGGCCTTGACCATGAACTTGGTTATGTCTAGAATACATGGGGTCTTAGAGGGTAGAAGGACCTTCAGCCCTCTGTCTGCTGAAAAGGCTTCAAGAGGCGCAGTTATCTTTTTTTTTTTTTAAACTGGGGATTGAACCCAAGGACGCTTTACCACTGAGCCACATCCCTAGTCCTTTTAATTAATTAATTAATTTAGAAACAAGGTCTTGTTAAGTTACTTAGGGCCTAGCTAAGGTGCTGAGGCTGGATTTAGCCTCCTGAACTGCTGGGGTTACAGGCATGTGACACCATTCCCAGCTCAGAGTTATCTTTTAAGGGACAAGTTGCTTCTTAACTAAACACAGTCTGGTCACATCCCTCTGTCTTTCCTTTCTTCCTTTCCTATATATATTGTGACAGGCCAAATCACTCATTTTATTTATCCTTCTCTCTAATAACACCTTACCAAAGCCACAACAATCAATCTGATACTTAGAGGGGAAAACTGTAGCAAAAGATTAGGAAGTTTTGTTTTTTAAAGGAAGAAGACTGCACTGTGAGAAAAAGTGTGGAGTAACAGAAAATCTCTCTTTCAAAATAGCTAGGTACTTTTAAGAACTGAAGTTCTAAAAGAAAAAAAAAAAGAACTGAAGTTCTTCTATTGTAATGAAACTTCAGCCTCATTTCAGAAATAGTATTTAATGCCTCCTTTGAGCACTGTCCTGTTCTTTTTAAAGCTGTCCTTTCTGGTAGGCAGGATTCAATATATTTGCTTTTTATTATTAACTCATACACGGTAGGGGAGGGGTCTAGGAGTAAATATATACAAAATCACATTTAACAACACTCTTCCCCTTTAGTTTCAGCTCCTTTATCTCAAAACATCATTGTCTTTAACTTCTCAATTGTGTGTCTCTTGCCTATCCCATCCTACTGCAGGAAAAAGCTGCCTCTCTAGCCAGCTGTACTTCCTGTATTGTAACTGCACTGTGGAAAAATGTTCCTGGCCCTCGCCTATCTTCCAGCCCTGATAATCTTACTTCATTTGGGGGGGAGTCAAGTTATAGCTTTCTGTTGGTTGTCCCTTGCTGTAACCTTACCTGTGTAGTGATTCTAATAAATCTTCCTTTTTCTTCAGCTTGTTTGAGAGTTTGCTGCGGAACGTAACAAGAAATAAAAAAATAAATCTAAAAAATTATTTTTTTGAGACCACCAAGACACTATAAATGAGTTCAGATTTCCTAGGCCCGTTGAGTAATACCTGTGAGTCTTGAGAAAACATGCAGTTATGATTGAATTGCTGAACATCAACGGAAATCCTTTCTGGAACCAGTAAAGGAATACAAGGAATAAACATAAAAGGAAATGGCTTATTTCTGAACAGTTGCAGGTATAAGGTTCAGGCCGTAAACTTTCTGTGTTTATTCTACCAAAATTTCTTGGGGCTGGGGGGAAAAGATAGATCCTGCAAAATTTATGGTAGCATATGAGACATAGAGCCTAGATAAGATTCTAGAAAGTGCTATGGAGAATAATATTTATTTTATCCTTCCATTCCCATGCTCACTTTTCAGCAAGGTTTCTGCCTCCAAACACCAGAAAGGCACCTTCCATGAGAGGTGAATCCTTGCCCTTCACCTGGTGACACTGAGGGGATGTGCTTTTGTTTCTATGCTTAGTTATTTTTAATGCCCTTGAGTTCTATGAGAGACTCCAGCTATGGTACAATTAATTCCCACCCCCTACCCCCTTTTTTTTCTTAAGCTTATCTGAGTGGCTTTACGGCCCTTGAAACTCAATTAAATCAAACTAAATAGGCAAGTAAAGGAAAGACCTGCCCATACTTTAAAAAAGCATAAGTAATCTGCAGTATGGGGTAACTAAGAATACCCCAAACCGCTTTTTCTTTTATTACAGGGTTGATAAACTGATACCTCAGCTGCACTGTGGCTGCCCAAAATGGTACAGATGCCCCATTTTCACTTGGCCAATATCTATTTACCTTCTTCTCTCAGTATTCTACTTTTACAATTAGGAATCGAAAAGCCTTCTTTTGCATGCAACCTTTTTTTCTGTTGTTTTCTTGAAGTTCACTTTTGTTTTCAAATATGTTTGATACATGCAAAATAATAATGTAACATTTTTGAGAGTTATGAAATGCACACCTGTGAATTCACCAAGAGTCAAAATGTTACCAATACATTGCATCCATCTAAATAGTTATGTGCTAACTCAATCCCCTGTCTCTTCCACCTCTGTCTCTCCTCCCCATCTAACTTCAGTCTTGGTGGACATGTCAAGCAAAATGTTCTCATCTACCCTGGTAGAAAGGTAAGAACAAAACATTGGTGAAGCCAGTTGGACTCATATTAGTGGTATGAAGAAGGATGGGAAAGATTTGAAACAAATTCATCACAATGAAGAACTCTTAACCTAAAATTATCTAAATTTCTGTTTTGTTTTTTTTTTTTTTTTTTTTTTTTTTACCCACTATAACCGAAAGACCTGATAAGAAAAATTTTGGAGGAGGAAAAGTTTATTTGGTTTTTGGATTGGCTAGTTTCACTTAGCATAATCTGCTCTAATGCCATCCATTTCCCTGCAAATGCCATGATTTTGTCATTTTTTAGTGCCGAGTAATACTCCATTGTGTATAAATGCCACATTTTTTTTTAATCCATTCCAAATGCCAAATGTCTTCTTTGATATAAGGAGAGCAACTAAGAACAGAGCAGGGAGGAAGAGCATGAGAAAAAGATTAACACTAAACAGGGACGAGAGGTGGGAGGGAAAGGGAGAGAGAAGGGAAATTGCATGGAAATGGAAGGAGACCCTCATTGTTATACAAACTTACATTTAAGAGGATGTGAGGGGAAAGGGAAAAAAAATAAGGGAGAGAAATGAATTACAGTAGATGGGGTAGAGAGAGAAGAAGGGAGGGGAGGGGAGGGGGGACAGTAGAGGATAGGAAAGGTAGCAGAATACAACAGTCACTAGTATGGCAATATGTAAAAACGTGGATGTGTACCTGATGTGATTCTGCAATCTGTATATGGGGTAAAAATGGGAGTTCATAACCCACTTGAATCAAATGTATGAAATATGTCAAGAGCTTTGTAATGTTTTGAACAACCAATAATAATAATAATAAAAAAAGTTTATTTGGCTCTCTCAAGATTTCAGATGTCTCAGTCCCTAGATGGCTGACTCCATTGCTCTGTGCTACAGTGAGGCAGAACATCTTGGTGGAAGGGTGTGGCAGAGGAAGGAAACCCAGTACAAGGTCACTAGGAAGCAGAGAGACTGCTCCCAGCTCCTCCCCTCAGCAGGGACAAAATTTGTACCTGACATACCCTCCAGTGACTCAATTCCTCCAGTCACACCCTATTTACCTACCCTCACACCCAATTAATCCATTCATATGGATTATAGCCCTGCTTAGGTGAAGGCTCTCATAACACAATCAGTTCACCTCTGAGATTTCTTGCATGGTCTCATACATGAGTTTTTGGTGGACACCTCATATCAAAACGGTAACAATACCTGAAGGTGACAGTGACCTTGGATTTTCTGAGACTGAGTTCTCTAGCTTTTTCTAAGAGATCCCACATCCTGCCATAATTTTATGTATTAATTTTAATTAGCCAGAGTTATTATGTCCCCATTACCCAAGAACTCCACTCTGATAGTGATATTAAATGCAAATTTCAAATTTCATAAAGTCCTTTGATAAAGCCATTTCAGGCATTTTTTAAAAAGTAGGCTACAAAAAATATGGATAGGATGAGAATGAAATATGAAACAATGATCACTTCTAGGGAGAACTGGAGGAGGATTGGAACAGGAAGGGATTCCAACTGAATCTGCCATGTTTTATTTCTTATAAAGGAATCTGAGGCAATAAAAAGCTCTTAGGCGATAACTACATTACATTATATGTTTAAAATTTATTTAGGTTTAATTAACAGAAGTTTAGGCAAAAGTAGGTGGCTCTATAACAGGTTCAACAATTGTGGCTGGGGGAGTGCTGATTAATGTATCAATGTTAACCTATCCAGAGGCCTGTGCTTTGGGCTCTACCTTGGACAATACTTTCACAAATTTTACTTAGAGAAATGTAAAGAAGGCATGAAATTTGTGAATGAATCAGACGGTGAGTTCAATAGAAAGTGTGTTGATTTAACTAATCAGTATACAAAATGATACTGGCAAAATGGAATTGAGGACTAAAAGAAAACGAACATTTATTGAGTCCTTATATCATGACAAACACCATTTTTAAGTGTAGTACGTATATTATTTAATCCTTACAAAAACCATGAGGTACATTATTATCTCTTTATAAACAAGAATTTAAAGCAAAGAGAGATTATAAAATTTGTAGAAGTTAACAAAGTTAGTATGTGTTAGTATAACTACAAGGCCTAAGTTCTTAATCACTGTACAACATTAGGGTTATAAAAACTTAAGTCTGAATTTTTCCCAAATAAATTATATGATACAGAATGGAATAGAATGGAGGGGAGACAGGGCTGGGGATATAGCTCGGTTGGTAGAGTGCTTGCCTCACATGCACAAGGACCTGGGTTCAATCCCTAGCAGCACAAACAACAACAAGAACAAAGAATGGAGGAGAGACATGGCTTAAAGGACCATACTGGGAAGGAAAAAAAAAGATAGAAAAGTATCTGGGAGCAGAGTGATTTTTGGCAGAATGACAGAAAAAGAAAGAAAGAAAAAATTTCTGTTAAGCTGTATTAACAGAAATATTGTATCAAGGAGTCATGGTCAGGCTGTACCACATACTGCCTCAGCCCCCACCTGCTCTGCATATCACACTAGAAGAAGTACATTAGCAAAGACGATGGGACAATAATCAGGTCTTATGAGAGGAGACCAAGAAATTAAGGATGGTGCCCTAGGGATGGTCTTGATAGCCTGTCTGCACAGGTCTCAAGTACCACAGGGGAGAGATTAGATTGTTCCATGTGGTCCCAAGGGAGCAGAAAAAATAAAAACAAAAACCTTTAGGTGAAACTTAAAACTTAAAAGGAAAAAGATTATGTCAAGTATTGGGAAGAACTTGAGGATCAAAATTGTCAGCCAGGTGTGGTGACAAGTTCAAAGCCAGCCTCAGCAACTTAGTGAGGTCCTAAGCAACTAGGTGAGACCCCTCTCAAAATAAATAAATAAAATAAAAATAAAAGAGTGGGGATGTGGCTCAGCGGTTAAGTGTGTCCCCGAATTCAATCTCTGGCATCAAAAGAAAAAAAACAAAAAACCTGTCAGACAATGAAATGAACTGTCTAAGAAAGAAGAGAGTTCCCAGGAGATGGTATTTCATAACTGAAGTTCCTTGTTGGGGATGTTGTTGAAGCTTCTAATGGGATAGTAACTAAAAGAACCTCCCTGCTAACATTAAAGCTGATGGTCAAATCCACTAGAATAAAATCACCCCACTTAGAGACCTACTTTTATGGCATGACCCTTAAGTGAGTCCCTGGTACTCTCCTCTTCCTTCCGCCAAGGAGTGGGGGAGGGAAAGCAGGAAGTTTGTAGAACTTTCTAGAAACTTTGTATTAACCTAGCTATGCAACTAGCTGAAAGATACTGAGGGAATCATTTAACCTTTTCCTGCTTCAATTTTTTCATCTTTAAAAAGAAGTTCTCACTATCTGTCTTACCTACCTTAAGTGGATTTTAGTGACTATTCTAGGCTACTTTAAATGTAAAAATGCTTTAGAAAATTTAAACAATATGCAAACACAACCTATGTTGACTGTAATGTAAATTCCTGTTAAGCATTTATCTGGGACCCCCAACCTTTTCTAACATTTCTCTCCGATTCTCTCTGAGCTTTCTTAAAATTTATGGTCTTTTTGTTAGTTTGTTTTTGCTTGTTTTGTTCATTTTACAAATCTTTGTCTAGGTACTGTTACTGTTATTTGGCAAGGTATTGTTCTAGCTACAGTTGGAAAACAAAATGTTGAATCATTTTCTTCCAGGTGTTTGCCATCACTTAAGGATTTCTGTTAACATATCAAAAATGTGAAACAAGGCAAGGTATTTGAATACTTTAAGAGCACAATAGATAAAATCCTGCAGAAGATCTCAGAAGAGTAGGAATTCCAAAAACACTGTGATGAACATCCCCCTAGGAAATCAGGGCATTTTCCTTTTTTTTCCCTTACCAACTCTGCTGGGACTTAGTAGAAGCTGGTTCTCTTCAAGATTATGAATCTCTGCACTGGTGTTGAGTCTAAAAAAGTGTCTAAATTCCAATTTTTAGTCCCTTTGTAGGAGAGAAGTAGATTTTTTTCCCATTTTTTTTCTTATATATAGAGAAAAAAGTGAAGCATGGAAAGGTTGAGTACAAGTCATAAACTGTTTTGTAAGTCACTATAATCCTCTACAGTTGCAAGGCATAAAATCAGGCTTGTTTCGAAAAAAAAATGAATTATTTAAAGTTTGCTTTTTGGGGGGGTGTTTAATAATGCCTACCAAATAAGCTGTTTGTTTTATCCTGGGATGAGGCTGATATTACTATTATATGCAGAGATGTTAGAGTTGATAGAGTGTAGACTAAAAGGCAATTTCAAATTCTGGGCAAGTAAATTGCAACAGGTTCCATAAACTCCATCCATATGATAGTTAAGTCTTGCAAAACTTTCTGCAAGGGCTGTCATCGACTAGTATGGGTGAAAGATAAATAAAAACAACACTGACCAAATATTTAGTATGTTTAGGCTTCATTCAACATTATATATATATAATTTAATTTATTATTATTATCATCCCATTTTACAAACAAGGAAAATGAGTCTTAGACTCAGAAATTTTCATAAGGCTAGGAAGTGGCAAAGCCTGAATTTGAACTAGAATTGTATAAAGAAGTAATATAGAAACAAGGAAATATTGTTTTAGACATATGTTTAAATGATATACACACTCATATCTACACACATACACACATATTTAAAATCACTTCCCCCAAATTATTTTGTGTGGCTTACAAGAAAGCACTTACATAAAATAAGATTAAGTAAATGGACAATTAAGGTCACAAGAAAGAGGAATATGCTAATGATGTGAGGTCAATCTATGATTGATTACCAAATGTGAACACAAGAAAGAAAAAATGTCAATCCTTTTTTACGTCATTTTACCCAGATAACCTGTAGTTGTTTCTATTTTCATAACCCTACTTTATAAACATTTAGCAAATTTTGTGAAAGCAATGATGTTTTCCTGGTCATATTTTAAATTTTTGAGCACCATTGGAATTTATAATTCTTGATATTTATTTTCAAATGAAATAATTAAAAATTTTAAAGTATTTACAGAATGGTAAAACAGTACATTAAAGTCGGCTGTAGCCTCTTTTCCTTAGTCTTGAGGCCCTATCTATGTGCTTTTGGCATTCACCAGTGACACAGAACCCACTTAATATATGTTCTGCTAAAGAATATTGAATAAGCCTATAATGCAACATGATACTCAATACAAATGTACCACTAATGTGCAATATGTATATATATGTTTTAAGTTTAATTTTCCCAGTTCTAAAGTCTCTGGACTCACCAGCTTTCTAGAAGCAGATTAATGACTTGGAAGGGGTTATGGAAGGAGTTAACCTCAGTGTACTTTCTTATGCTCTTAGGCATCAGTCCTGGTCAGCAAGCACCTTGTACTATCAGAGGTCTCCAAGGTAGAATGCAAAACCATGGGGCATGTGCTAAGACTATAACATGGGAGTCTATACTTAGACTATGGAAGGCATTAAAACTCTAATTTTATTTTCTTCTATTGCATGCTTTCTAATTTTGTTTTTGTGACTATATGCTTTATAACAATAAGTAATATATCCATGCATTGGAACAATTTTTAACGTATACATAAATATATAGAAGCTCTATACTCATTTTACTGATAGAAATGCATGATCTGAAAGTTTGAAGACTATAGCTCTAAATAATTCCGCTAAGCTAAGTGTAATTCAACAAAAATATCTTTGCAACCAAAAAAATATAAAGTACGTTTTCTTCTGATGGAAGTTGGGGGTGAGCATGGGGAGTGGGCTGGTCTTTATTTTTCATAAAATAAATAAATAAACAAACAGACATGCAAATCATTCACACTTTATCCAGCAATTAAATAAAGCAATTCCTGTTGGATTCCTCTTCAGAAAGCCACGGTGAATTCCTAAGAAAGTTTTCCTCCATCTGTCTGTCGTCCATGAAAGGGCTGTAAAGTTATTCAAAACCTGTGCTGGGTATTAAAAGTCCTAGGTTAAAGTTCCTTTTTCATTGGCATTCTGTGTAATATCAAGCAGTCTATCTAATTTGTCCCTGCATCATTTCTCTTTAGGGTAAAATAGAGATAATAATACTTAGCACTGAACTCAGAACACATGGTTCCTTTGTCAACTAAATGCAGAGGATCATTAATAGGACTTTTAATTAATCACTGTAAAATACTGTGACTTTATATACTTTTCCCTTTAAAAATGACTTTCCTTTAAAAAAATAAGAGATCCCATTTGTAAATACCCCTTAGCTTTCTAAACTTCATAGACTCAAGTTTTTTTCTGTTTCTCTTTCCCACTCTTATACAAATACACATACACATACTGATAACTTTATGAATGAGAGAAAACACTTAAGATGGCATCAAGGAAAAAAGAGGGACTTGAAATAACTTCTTATTCAGGTTTCTTATAAGTTTTAAAGCTATGCATGTAGGCTATACAATCATATTGCTTATTTAATCCTTAAAATGTTTGTCTAAGAATAACACACAGATTCTCAAATTAGAGGAACCTTAGGAAAACATCTATGGCCTAGGACAATGCCTGGCATATAGTAGATGCTGAATAAACATTTAATGAAAGGAACCTGGGAAGAGCTTCTTACTTAAAAACAGATCATTTCGGACTAAATAACTTCCTTAAGATCACTCAACTAGTTTAAGAGTTAAGTCTAGGATTTATTCCTCTTAATTTCCAGCTCTTGCTTTTTCCCAGAACCTGTTGACTTGTTTCAGACTTAAATACAATCTGCCAAAGGTGCATCACAGTGGAATAAAAAAAAAAAAATCAAGACCAGCTCTCAGGTTCACCATCTCCAAGTCACTGAACACATAAAATTCACATACGATGGGAAATACATGAAACAAAAATCATATATTTACATATATGTACACTATAAAAACATAAGTCTTGAATACTTTGAATCTAAAGGCCTATTTTTAAGGCAAAGGGGTCAATGGCCAATCTTCCATTACTTATTCTACATTATAGCACAGTTTGGATGTCCACACAGGTGTTTGCTGTCCTCTGACTAGCTAAAAGTAGATTGGCTATTTTAGCAAAATGTTTATCTTTGTTTCTGTGTGCTGTTGTATTGATTTTTATTAAATTACCTACAAATGAGGCATTAACAACCTCAGTGCATTATAGTCCTAATAAACTTATCTTGCACTATTTTGGCCTGTGATAGCTAGCCCATTATAAGAGAAATCCAAGCTGATAAAGCCCTTCTTGGCCACTTGTTAGCCAGGTCAGGAGGCAAATCATAACACAATGCACGCCACTTTCATGGGGCACCACACGGCAGCGATCAAATAAACCCCTCACTTCCATATCCAGTGGAGTTGTAGTTTATTACCATAACCCTCCCAAGTCAAAAGGACAGCAGTTTCAAGCCTGGCAACTTGGTGCAGACAGGGTTTCTTCCATTTACCTCACTCTACTGGGCCTCTCTACCTGTCCTCTCCTACTGTCTACAGGTCCCGAACATTAGAAAATAGAAAATGTGATGATCTTTGTGTGTCTCTGTAAAATGTGTGTATGTGTGCGTGTGTTTGGGTGTAACGGGCCTTCTGTTTGGCTGCGTGGTCTGTCCGTCATGGAGTGGGCCAATGGCAGGCTGCCTTATATAAAATGAGTGTTTTCAGTCTCTCTGGGTTGCATGTACTGTATGTGGAGCAGTGTACAGTGAAGCGGAGGCAGAGCGGCTCCGCGAGCTCTTCTTCACTTTCCCATAGAGAAACCCTGACTGGCCGCTGAGGGCGAGCCACACACACGCCCTCACGCCCGGCGAGCCCGCGAGGTAGGCGCCCCCCATCCCCAGCCCTTCCCGGGCGCTCTCCCCGCACTTTCTGTTTTCCTACTCACTTGCGAGCAGCCGGGCTGCAGCCCCAAGGACTCCGCGGCAGGAGCAGCGGCGNCGGTGCCCTCTCACCCCCCACCCCTAACCAAATGCGCGGCGAGTAGAGAAAGTGCTGTTTTAGTGCCAGAGTAGCCTGGAGGAAGAACAGGGGAGAGGGGGAAGAGGGCGAGGGAGAAGGGGAGAGAAAAGAGGGAGGGAAGGGGGGGAGGGAGGGGAAGAGAGAGAGAGAGGGAGAGAGGACGGGAGGGAAGAGAGGAGGGGGAAGAGGAGGAGGGAGGCTGTGTCAGGATTTTGCTTGAATGTGGGATTATGTTGTGTCAATAAGTTTAAGGTGGAGAGAGCGAGGCTGGGGGTGGTGGTGGAGGGGAGGAGGAAGGCCTTGGCTGTTTAAAGTCTCGTTTCTGAAGGTAAGTTATGGCATTGCACGGTCGCGATGACAGAAAACTTACAGGTCCTTTATCCGGGGATGGGGTCGATGCCTCTAGAAAGAGCTCCCCAGCTCTCTTGAGCCACACTCGTGTTACACTGTTATTTGCTGAGATCCGGGTCGCTAGTAAATTACAGAAATCAGACTCGAGGTTTCTTTTCCTCCTCCACCTCGTCTCGCTCACTCACCCTCAGAAATGTATTATTTTTTTTATTTATTTTTTGGTATTGTATGAAACTTAACGTAACTGAGACCGAACCCGAGTCCGGTAATTTACGAGGATCCTGAATCCAAGAATCTGGAACACGTTTATGTGCTTTATATCCGCGATCATTTCTGCTAAATGAGGAAGGTAAAACGAAACGATGCAAAAAGCTAAGACACAACATGTACGACAGAGGGGGGGGGGG
>NW_025999968.1:11611432-11672596 GCF_001458135.2 Marmota marmota marmota | reverse complement strand
GGAACGGGAGGAGGAGGAGGGGAAGGAGGAGGAAGAGGAGGAGAGGGAGGCGTTTTTCTGCTCAGACCGCCGCCAGTTCGAGCGGGCACGGGCACGGGGACACCCCACTCGTTGCTCCTACGTTGTGGAAAGGTGTTTAGCAGACTTTTACGCCTGGAGTGTGGGATTTGCACTTCATTTTTTTCCTCCCCCCTCTTCCCCAAAGCAAGATGGACTCTATTGCCTTTCTCTTTCTCCCTCTGCCTCTGTCTTGTCAGCCTTTAAGATCGACATTTTGTACTAAGATGCAAACTTGATGTTGACCAGCAACAAAGCCAGGGTGGGATCTCTTGCTCCCTTCCTCCCTCCTCGTTTCCTAGCTTCCCCACCCCGACCTCGCAGACCTGGTGGCCCTGCGCTTGGAGCTGTGGGCTCTGGCGAATGTGTTTTCTCCGGTTGGTTCCGATCTCTATAATCTCAGGATTTTGACCCGGGCCGGGCTTTTGGGAGATGGCTGTGGCCGCCCAGGTCTGCAGGGCTGGGGGCTGCGCTATACCTGGACTCGTTGCCGCCGCGGTGGCACCTCCAGCTGGCTTCTGGGCACAGCAAGGCTTGGGCTGCCCATCGATCGCTATGATTTGGTTACTGGTGTATTTGTCCTGGGGGCGGTGATCACTTGTGCAAGTTGATGAATGATCACATGTGGATTTTGCATTTACAGAATGGATCAACTTTCCGCTTTGTACAGACGGGGAGTAGGAAGCAAGGGTGCTGAAGACACCCTGGAATGCCAGCCGGGCTACCCCCCTACCCTCTGCCCTTTTAATACAGGGAGTTGCTTTCCCTTCCTTACCTTTACAGCTTATGGTGGGGGAGGGAGGAGAAAGGGGAGGAGTTGGTGGGAGCTGGACTCCGGGGGGTTTTGGTGTTCTTCCTTCATAGATATTACAGGACTTGGGACTCTACTATTGTAAAGCTTTACCATACTGACCATGTACCTTTATTCAATACGTTATAGGTCACTATCATATGACAAAGGCTTTACTGCAGTTCATCTTCCTCCCTGTGTACTTTCCATTTACCTTCCTGGGTAAGTATGCAAACTCTTTATACAGGAGAGCTGGGTGGCTATTAGTAACAACAAGGATTCTTATTGTTAACATAGGAAGATGCTTTATTGGAGCTTTAACACCCCAAAAAGCTTATCTTCCTGAGTTTCTCCCTGAAGAAGCCAATTCATGATTCTTCATCACTAGAGTTCAGCTGCAGGTTATTATTATTATTCCAAGATTGTTTAAATGTTCATTACTTGTTAATCTCCAATAAGTGTCATTTGAAAACTTATTCAATAGGCATTTTAATAGATAATGAAATTTTACAGAGTTGAAGGCCTAGTAAATTTGTTAGTACTTTAGAAAGCTTACAATGGATTACTGTAATTATTAAAAACCCAAGGAAGAATCATTTAGGCCTCTTTTTAATTATAGTAACTGACATTGGCTTGCTGTTTTCCAGGTTCTTTTCTTGAGTAACCTGTGGTGTTTGTAACAGTTACTTTTGGGTTGAGGAGTGTAGTAAATCTAGTACTTTAGTGTATAGATTTGACTCAAAATTGATAATAATTTTCTTAAAAATTTATGTTTTTTGAGTAATTAGAAACATTTCAGTGGCCTGTATATAAAATAAACAGTGACTTTGAGATCTCTTGTTAAGTGCCTTTTTCAGATGTATGCTTCCCAAACAGAAACATCTACAAAATATGTGTGGGACAGTAAATGTGGAAAAGTTTGTCAGTGATAACTTTATAGGTGAAAACAGGGTTTGTAAAGTGTTTGAAAGCAGCATAGTGAATTGCAACTGCAACTTGAAAGTTTATCTATGTATTGTAAAGAAACACCCCAGGTACTCTTGAATTGCTAATATTTTAAGAAAATTAGTTGTACTAAATTCTATAGATCAGCTGTGGTGCTTTATGATATTATCAGTGAATTTTGAGATTATATTTTGTGAATGAAAATGGACTTGAATTCAGTTTTCCATGACAGGGAAAATTCAGGGACCTTGTCTATTTTGTTTCCTGGCTTGCTGGGAGATTTAGTACATTAATAAAATGTTGTCTTAGTATTAAGAGGAATTGAGTTTGAAGACCAGACCTTTGTGGTAGTCTCCATTTAGTAACAAAATATACTGTGAGGTTACTGAGGACTTTAGGTAATCTATATAAGTTCTGTATCCAGTATTTTTTTGTGGAATGTGAATATTACATTACTGCTCATAATTAGGTAATTCATTCAGTAGTTCATTGGAGATATTATAATATGTCACATATATAACAGGAGTTGGAGTGGTTGGAATGAGAATTTAGTTATACATCAGAGTATGGATTTCAGTGTCTGATTTTTTTCAAACTTGTTTTGAAGAGAAGTTTTTCATTTTTGAACCTGGGGCAATAGTATTCAAAAGGCACTCCTGATTACTAAAGAACACCACATTTATACATGTGAGGCACATTATTTTGTTCATTGCAGCAAACTTTTAATGTTTCTTCATTCTCTATGGAAGTATATTTGACCAATTAAAAAACTAACATGGGAATCAGTACCACAATAAAAGCAATCTGATGAACTCTTGAATTTCTTTGAGACATCAAATGACTGCTTCATTAAAACAGTATTTTCAAGAATAATCTTGGTCTTTGAAATCAGTGAAGTAGCTTGAGATAATATAAAACTCGGAAATAGTGATCTTCAAAAGTCACCCTGCCAAATCAGTTATTTGCATCTAAAAAAAAATTAGTTGTGAGGCTTACTTATCAAAATAAGAATTTAAAGAAGTTTTTTGCTTTTCTTTTGGCAAGAATTTCCAAACTTTCATTTTATTATTCTGTATATCTCTATTAAGTTTTGAAACTGAAGCCTTAGTTGGCATTTCACATTTAATGCCAGCTATTGAAAAGGTGGCCTGTCTTTGATATTTCCTAGTATTATAACTTTGGAGGTACTGGGGTGGTTTTTGGAAGAATCTTCTATTAGAGATTAAGATATTTTAAAATATTTGTAATCTTGAGACATAAAAAAAAATCATCTTGATCTTTGCATCTAAATTTTTAAAAAGTGTCATATAAAAGTTTGTGAGATAGCTTTGCTTTTTATGAATGAACAACAGGTTTGAAAATGATATGTAGCTCAGTATCTAAAATAACAAAGCTATATTTTTCAATAAAATTACAATTTCTAATCAGTTGCTATTAACCTAGCATACTAACATTGTATGTTTTCATGTATTTTATAAGAACATGGATAAAAAAACAGCCATGTTTCTAAGTGGATCATTCCATGAATATCAGTAATTTTTACAGTAGAAATCTTTAATAGAAGTAATAAAGGTTTCACAGCTCAACCCTGTTTAAAAAACTTTTTGAAAGTAGTCCTATTACAGATTGCCAATTTTTGCTGCACTAAAGGAAATCCCTGAGATGATTATTAGTGTTTCACAAAAGTGCAGAGAATGTTTAGTTGTGATATTCAAATTAATTAAAGCAATTAATTTTGACATATTGTATCACCACCAATGTGGAATACCTATAATTTAAGATTTAAACTTAAGTAGGTGCTTTATCTTAAACAAAAGACACTTGAACTTGTGCTTTGAAGTCCACCTCATTTTTTAACATTTCACCATCTAGGATACCTTTGAAAACATGTCTGAGTGGTATCTCCCCTAAATTTTTAAGTCAGATTCTTTGCTCTCATCATTAAATGAAAACAAACCTAACTTCAGCAAGAACATTATAATTTCACTGCTTCACTTTTATCACATGCCCTGGGGTAAATCAGATGTAGGCAGTCCTTAGGCTACACTTTGAGAAACACTACTCAGAAGGCAGTAAGACCAAGGCTAAGACTGACTGGAAGTTCTTCCAGCATGAAGAGTCTGTGACCAAATTCAATCAGTAAGTTTGTACTACCTCAAGGGCAGTCATCACATACTGTGTCAAATTGTGATATTTCAAGTTATATCTGAGGAAAGTTTTGAGTGTAACTTCACTCAGCATTCACAGGTGATCATATTATCCTTCAGAAGCCAATTACAGTTTCTTGAAATGCCAGTGTACTGTACAATTTTTTTTTTTTTTTAAACTGATGATCAAGTTTAGATGCTTCACTACTGAGCTACATCCCCGGCCCTTTTTATTTTTAAATTTGAGACTGAATCTTGCTATTGCTGAGGCTGACCCTGAACTTTTAATCAATCTTCTTACCTCAGCCTCCTGAGTTGCTAAGATTACAGGCATGTGCCACCATGCCCAGCCTTACTATATGTCATTTAAAAACTGCTACAAAAAAAAAAAAAGAGATACACATGGAAAAGGATATACATGGAAAATCCTTATTTGTTTTGGTTTTGATTTTTTTTCTTTCAAAAAAAAAGGGTATGGTAAAAATTGAATTAAGTGTCAACCAAGAATTCTATCTAAAAGTATATATATATATAGGAGAAAATGAGGGAGTGAAGGACTTAAAGGATTAAATACCATGAAGCATTGACACATCTACTAGAATATAAAGTTAAGTTATGTGAGTCTGATTGAGAATCCAAGTAGTGAAATAACTTTACACAGTGAGGAGATAGTGTACAAAATATCAAAAATTTAATGAGTGAGTTGGATCTTATGAAACCTTAGAAAAATTTAAAATATTATAAAATGTTGGTTAAATAATTAAACCACTTGTTTTAAGCATGGTCCTCAGGTAAAAAGTTCAGGCAATACAACAGAAGCTTTTGAAATAGAATAACTGTGATCCTAAAAAGGACATATAAGTTGTATTTTTTTGTAAAAGGATTAAAGACCAATAACAATTAAAAGGAGAAATGAGGATAAAGATTGTTTAAAACACTGTATTTCTCACATGTTTATACTGAAATGATTGGTGTAGGAAATATCTTTTATATCCCAACCCACAAAAGTTTCCTGAAACAGTACAAAGTGCAGTGGCCTCTGGATATTTCTTATTCCTATCTAATCTTTATAAATTGAGTCCATTCCAAAATCTTGTATTAAATAAAAAATATTGAGTGTATCCATTAAATTAGTTTTATAACTTATAGTTTGAAAAACACCAACCTAGAGTGCTTGCTAAAAATGAAAGGCCCCATCCCTAGGTGATCTGATTCAGTGATTCTGGGGTGGGGTCCAGGAATTTAAATGATAGTGCAGCAGGTGATTCTGAAGTCGGTGGGAGGTCCTTTGCCATACCTTTGAGAGGCTCCCCTGTAAGGGATGGATAGCTAAAGATTGAGTTGTATATGCTCTGGTGTTGGTTGACTGCTGAAGTCTTCGTTCAGCTTCACCTTTCTGTATTTCAGTCAGCCTGGTTGTTAACACTGAGCCCCTCATACTTCTCTGTAGATGTTCCCATAGGTGTAGTGCAGGGAGCAGAGGGTTTGCAGGCAAAGAGCCCTAGGTGCTGTTGTTGCTTACTAGCTGAGGGACTTAGAGAATGTTATTTCATGACTCTTGAACTCCCATTATTTATTGTATAGGTAAAATGGAATTTTGGTTTTTAGTTGTAGATGGAAAAATACCTTTATTTTGTTTATTTAGTTTTATGTGGTATTGGGGATTTAACCCAGGATCTCACACATGCTAGGCAAGTGCTCTACTGAGCTAATACTCTAGCTCTAAAATGGGTATATTAATATTTACCATGCAATAGTATGAGAACTATACAAGACAGTAATGCGTGTAATGACCCTTATGCATATTCAGCACTCTATAGTATCTGTTTCTATAGTTATAGTTTACCTCACTCCACCCCCCACTGTTTGAAATTTTTTGAAGCTGTACCTTTTAGTTTTTCTTTACTCTCCAGTCATTCTCAACTTTGTATCATGAGACACTGGTGCATTTTAACTTGATATGAGTTACTGGAGAGGTAATTAGGAAAGGAAATAATAAGACAAACCAAGAGAAAAGAAGAGAAAAGCTGAAGCATGGTGAATTCAGTGATCCTTCAGGTTTGAGGAATGACTTCCATCTCTGTAAAAAGGCTTAGAGTAGGACAGGAAAAATCTCTTCATATTTCAAGGTCATTAGTTGACAACACTGAGCATTTCTCAGGTGACTTTGACACATATTTAGGATGTTTTAGAGCATCAGTTTTCAACAAGACATATGTGACGAATGCGTATACATGGGGCATTATGATTTCTCTGGTTATAGATATAGATAAATTATGCTGTAGGTTTTATAGGTAGTTCATAGTGTGATTAAACCATTCCTTTTCCTATCAAGAAAGGAAATCAGAATACAAGCCACGATGATAAAATAAATAAAAATTTTGAATATTCTCATATATACCTATAAAATTCTTTATAAACTGTAACTTTAACTGTCCTAATTACTTGGAAGCATTCTTCATAACCAGTAGAACTTACCTTGTGTTAAGGTGTGAAGATTGAGAAACGTTACATGTGTAATGCTTAATAAATGACATTGCACAACATAGGCACTTAAATAAAAAAGAGGGGCAGGCTGAGGAGAAAATGAATGGGAAATGCATTAACCCTGAAATCTCAAACAATGTGAAAAAGGAAAGCTAGAGAAAATGAAATGTGATCAAATGCAAAGAAGACACAGAAGACTACAGGTATAGTATGGTTTTATCAAATACACATTTTTATCAAATACACATTTCTACACATTCATGTAGAAATTTTAATTTATATGAATAAATCAAAATTAAGTAACTTTTGTATTTCCCCACCTTTAAGATTATAGTTGCCAAGAACATGTTTCTTCTTCGCTGAATTTTAATTTGCCATACTTTCATGATCTCTAGTAAGTTAATAGACCGTGTTTTGAAAACGTTTTTGTACTTTGATGTATAGTGGTATTGAAAACAGATTTACAACCCTTTTTCTAACACTTACAAAAAACTTTTTTTCTTCAAGTTTCTTTTTCTTTCAAAAGTTTGGCATTAAAATTTATTTGATAGTAAAACCTA
The DNA here is from genome assembly GCF_001458135.2 of Marmota marmota marmota. Taxonomy (NCBI): domain Eukaryota; kingdom Metazoa; phylum Chordata; class Mammalia; order Rodentia; family Sciuridae; genus Marmota; species Marmota marmota. The sequence continues at coordinate 11,665,610 of NW_025999968.1, read as the reverse complement.
ACCCAAACTGTCATAGGAGTTTTTAAAATCATTTTCAAATCCATTTAGGATGTTCACGTTTTACTGTGTAAGTTGTAATACTGACTGATTCATTATGAGGTATTATGCCTCATAATGATCTAGTTAGAAATGTTACGTGATATGTACTATTTGCACCACTTAAACATTAAAAATTTAACAAAAATCTGAATCTTGAAACATATCTGGACTTGAGGGTTTTAGGTAAGGGATTATGATCCTAATGCATTAATTTACTTAGTTCACAAAGTGAAATTATCTGATATTCCTACCCATTTAACTTAATGAAATTCCTTCTGCTAATTTTGATCATTGATCATCTGAACATTTTGAGTTCATTGCAAGCTGGCAAATCATGGAAACATTTTTAACATTATATATAATTCCATCGACTGTGTCTGTGTCTCCAAATATAAGAGTGTAAGGCATAAGACGGTAGAAAGTCAGGTAAGCAAAATATAGTAGTTAGTGTTATTTGTACTTTCCTGGACAAGGAAAGCTTAAACATACACAGGCTGCTTAATTTATATTTAAGTTAGCCTTTTACATTCTATTTTGACATTGTGATTCCTGTGTTGAAGTAATTTTTGTTTTATTAAATAAACACATAAATCCATATAATATTTGAAACTTCTATGTTAATATTTCTTCAGTGTTCAGTGCTGAACAAATTTTAGTTATTTATTTACTATTCAAGTTTCATGAAAGGGCTCTATTTCCTTTATTGTGTTTCCACTTTTATGCGTTTCTTTCAATTTATCAGAAAAAAAATAGAAAATGGTTTGGTCTATTCTCAGATAAAAATGTTCTCAGGTTTTATAGAGATTTTAGATTCCTTTGTTTTCAGTAGTAAATTAGAAAATGTTACGAATTTGCCTTTTACTTTTAATTTCCTATAAAACCAGTATAGGAAAATAAAAAGCATGTCATATAAGGAAGACTCTAAATGCCTCTCTAGGAATAAAATAATAGGTGTATCTGGTTTATCCTTATAGTAAAACTTAAATCAGTCTTCATTTGATGGAGAGTGGAACTGTTAATGCTAAAGAATTGTTTATTGATATGATTTATTGTTTCTTGACATACATAATTACATTCCTTGGTGTAGGAAAGTCACAGATGGAATAATTCAGAGGGAGTCTTTTAATATTATTGATTCCTTTTTTGTTTTTTGGGTACTGGCAATTGAACCCAGTGGCACTTCACTACTGAGCCACATCCCTATCCCTTTTTATTTTTTATTTTGAGACCGGGTCCCATTAAGTTGTTGAAGGCCTCACTAAGTTGCTGAAGCTGACTTTGAACTTACAATCCTGCCTCAGCCTCACGAGCTCCTGGGATTACCTGGTATGTGCAGTGGCACCCGGATGTTGATTCTTTTAATATTAAAAAATGCTGGGTTGTTTTTCAACTTTTGGTGTACTTCTCAAAACTTATCCAAGTGTAACATTCTCATTGACTGCAAAGGGAATATAGTGGGGCATAGAACAAAGTGAGAAAATAAATCTCTATATACAGCTGTCAAACTTTTGTTATTTTTTGAGTTGCTGAAATTTTCATTTCCTCCTCCTTTCCTTCCATACTCCCCTCCCTTCTTTCTCCACCTTTTCATCTCTTCTTTTACTCCCAGCCCTCAGCTTGTTGTATTCAGTAATGTACATTTGCGATATTACCTGTAAATACTGTAAGTTGAGAATATAGGGTTGAACTTCATTTTTTATAACTTTGATTTTAAAGATTTGTAGTTTTTGTGTTGTTTTTAATTATTTAACACTAGTCGTGTATAATAAAATTATTGATACGTGACTTTGAGACTTATAAACTTCCCTACATATAAGTGTCAATTAGGAAGAGATTATGAGGAACCTTTAACAGGTCTATGTGAAATAAAAACATCTGTTGTTTTTCTAAAATAAAGTGAACTAAATGCCTTATTCAATCATTTTTATTTCTTAGGGTGATAGAATGACTCTAGATTTTGATTTATACTTAGGAGAAAGTTGAATGTGATTTTCAGAACAGTTTCCCAAGTAGTATTTTACATTACCGAGAAGGGAGAAAGATAATTTGGTCCAACGGCCTCCTTTGCTGTACAAATTTTATTTTTTGCAATTTTTAGATGAGAAGTAACCTATTTTGATGATAAGAAAACTAAGTCTCAGATTAAATAACTTGTCTGAAGTTGCACAGCTAGTTAGTGATTTTACCAGGCTTAGATGGCCTGTCTGCAGTGCTGTAATCTCCTAGGACTTCTTCTATGTTTACTTGCCATTAGGACCTCATTCCAAGAAGTTAGAAATGAAATGTTTGGGACAACTTTTAGCCAAGAATTACCCCCACTTTTTCTCCCTCTCTAAAGAAAAATCTTCATTTTGAGGTGATAATGCTGGAACTCTGTAAACATTTATCACTTTTGAGGGAATTGGTTCAAAACATCTCTGACCCAGGGCCTGTTGTAATTTTTCATCTGCGAGGTCAACCCTTAGTTTACAAATTGACGTGTAGTCAACTTATATTTTTGGTTGTTTTATCTAGTATAGAAATGTTGATAGCAAATATTATTTTTAACATTTATTAATTCCCCTAGTGCATCAATAGAAATCATTTGTTCTGTCCTGAGAAATTGAGTTTTCAAAGCTAAACAGCTTATGTCTGTGCTCTGGTAGTTTTTAATACTTAATCAGTGAAATATTTTATAAGAAGAGTTAACAATATAGTATAAATAGTGTTATAAAATAGTTTTCTGGCATTTGCTTGGAAAGGAAGTTCAATATTAGTGGAAAAATAAATAAGTAGATTCACTTCACAGCCTTTATTTGCTGTATCTGATGAACAAACATTAATTAGATATAAGGTTGGTCAAAAGTTCTCATCTGTTTTGGAAGTGTGTTTAAGGGTATGTACTTTTGATTTATTTACCTAAGAAGGTTGTTTTTATTGTGATAAGTAGAATGGATTTTATAAATTACACATTTGTATGGAGGTAGCACATCAATTAGAAAATACAAAGTAACATTGCCTTATGGTACTGTGGGCCCTATTCATCTGAAATTATTTTATCTTTGCAAATTCAGCAAAGTCATAGTCTAATTCAGATATAGAAGATTAAAAGTTTGTCAGTCTTTTTTTTTTTTAAACTTCAATTGGGTTTTCTTTTTCCCTGATCTATGAAATATGTAAATAGTATTTATTTTAGCAAAGTGGCATTTTCCAGTGATGATCTTATTATCATACTCTGCTTTTTTTGCATTATTTTAGCCAAATAATACTTTTCCAAAGGTTTTAGGTTTCCAATTGTTGCCTTACCTCCTCCTCTCCCCATAGTAAACAATTTTGCCGTGTTTTCATTCAGATAAGTTGGTAACTTGAATTAGTTTAACTTTTATGGCATTTTACACATTTTTTTCTCCTTGTTTTCTTAAGACATGTTCGAACATTTTCCAAATTAAATAATTTGATTAAGTGCTGGTGAGAGTCAGATAGCAAAAACCAGTATCAATTCAATTGAGCGTTCATAGATCACATACCTACACCTGTTGATGCTTGACCTAGACTTGAGGATCTAGAGATAATACGAAACAACCCTTGTCCTCAAAGCAAACATGTTTTACTGGCTGGGAAAGCCAGTTGATGTAAATATCTATCATATAAGTTAATCTGTGCTAATTTGTAGAAAACATGGTGCAGAGTAGTACTGAGTAAATACCAGTGGAAAACTGGCCAATTCCAGTGTAAGAGCTGGACCTTGAAACATGGGGGGAGTTTATTGCTGTGGTGCTCTTTACTATTATTCTCATTAAGATTGTAAAACTAATTTGGCTAGAGCACTAGAATGGATTTTTAAAAACCACTTTTATTTAAATATTAGTGCATCTTTTTGGCTTCTTATATATTTATAAGGCCACCGGCTTTTTAAAATTTTTTATATTTCAGTTGTAGTTGAACCCAATATCTTTATTCCATTCATTCATTTTTATGTGGTGCTGAGGATCGAACCCAGGGCCGGGCATGTGCTAGGCGAGTGCTCTATGGCTGAGCCACAACCCCAGCTCAAGGCCACTTACTTTTTAAATAAAGCTTTAAATTTATATAAACTTGTATTCTAGTCAAATATTATAGACTTCCTTTTTATTTTTACTAATGTCACAATCTGTAATGACAACATGATTGAACTGAAGGGGGAAAAAGTTTTCGACTGTATAACATCTCAGAGGATTCCACATATACCAAATAATGGTAAAAGCATACTTAATAGAATGGTAATTTGAACTAAATATAAAGGGACCTGAAAACATGCCAGTACAAATATATACTACTGTAGTTAATACTTCACTTATATAAATTATATTAATCAGGAATATATTAATAAGACCTGTAGTGTAAGTATTAGCATTGATTTCTAAAGAGGTGAAAATGTGTTAAAAAATGCTTTTTATCCATGAGAAATTATAGATAAATTATGCTCAGTGCTTCCATTGGGCAGTTTTTAGGTTTTCCAGGATGGTTTCAGCCTGAAACTCCTTTCAGTTGAGGTTGACTCCTTGGGACTTTTGTGTTTATTCTACCTCAGAATTTTCACCATTTTATTTGTGGCCTTCTTTTGATTGGTCACTTCTGGATATCAACCCAGTTTAAATTAAAAATTTGCTTACAAATTTTTTGTGCTTGGCATTTCACTTGCTACCCCTGGGTACTTTATTAACAAACAAATGCATTCATAAGTTAAATCATAAAGAAGCAGGTCTTGGAAAATATTTCTTCATAAACTCACAGCATGGATAATGACCCTAATTATTTACATTTTTTGGGGATTGAACTCAGGAGCACTCAACCACTAAGCTGCATCCCCAGCCCTATTTTGTGTTTTATTTAGAGACAGGGTATCACAGAGTTGCTTAGAGCCTTGTGGTTGCAGAGGGCTGGTGCCTGGCCCTAATGTTTACGTTAAAGCAGTGAATAATTTGTCTTGGGGATGTTTGGCATCATGGAATTCCGCTCATTTGGCTATCATTATTTACCAGTCCTCATGGTAATAGTGAACTTCTCTACAGGTTTCATATGTGGACGTGCATTCTCATCTCATTTGGTGCTATGCAAGGTTAGACCCAAAGGACATGTTCAGATATGTTATAAGACCGGGATTGTGTTTTGTGTTGATAATTTTTTACATGCAATCTCTATAAATAATGTAACTCTATATAAATTTTTTGAAGCTTGAAAGTTTTTTTTTTTTTTTCTATTTTTTTTTTTTTAATATTTATTTTTTAGTTCTCAGCGGACACAACATCTTTGTTTGTATGTGGTGCTGAGGATCAAACCCGGGCCGCACGCATGCCAGGCGAGCGCGCTACCGCTTGAGCCACATCCCCAGCCCCAGCTTGAAAGTTTTTGAGGAATGGAACCACACAGAAGCACAGAGTGTATATACCTCACACACACAGGGACTTTATTGCATGAAGAACAATGATAATGAATTGGTTGTTAGTGTTTTTCTTTTTTGCAGTGGGGAGGGGAGCAGTAACTGGGGATTGAACTCAGGGGAACTTTACCACTGAGTCACAACAGGCCTTTTTGTTTTTTTTATTTTGAGACAGGGTCTCACTAAGTTGTTGAGGGCCTTGTTAATTTGCTGAGGCTGGCCTCAGACTTGCAGTCCTCCTGCCACAGCCTCCCAAGTTGTTGGGATTACAATTGTTGGGATTGTTGCATAACTTGGCCCAGCACGTTTTTTTTTTTCCCTTTAATTTCCTTACATGTGATCTTATGCCATTACTTATATATATTTCAAACATAGCCAGATGTCTTGTAAGTCTAATGTATAGATTTTAAGAATTAGATGATCTGTGTATGTTTTTATTAAGTAGATATTTTCCTAAAAAGTTTTTATTTAGTTTTTCAAAATGGAACAATGCATTTTTTATTGACATTATAATTTCAGAATGCTTCATATTTATTTCTAACTGTTCTTTAGTTAACAATGGGTATTGGTGTTACAGATTGAAGTTTTACTATTTCTAGTTCTCTTTAAGTAATCAGTTGTCTGTCATATCTTCTTGGTAATTCTGGGTCCCATATATTAAATTGTCTGTATTTTATGCAACATGTATTTACTGCATTTGGATAATCTGTTAAGAGTTGGTTAAGAGTTCTGGGGCTTGTAGAATAAAAAGACAATGGCTCTGGTCTTAGGATGTTTCTAGAATATTAAAGACACACCTAGACCAGATGTTAAATAGAAAGTAAAGGTGTCATGATACCCATGGAATATACCCATGAGTATAGGGTAGTAGGAGATTTAGGAGGGGAAATGGGGATGAACCTGAATTTTGAACTTCAGTTTTACAACTAAATGTCTAAGCATCCTTACAAAATGGTTACTTAACTCTGTCAGAGAGAAAATGGACCTACTGGAGCCCCTAGGCTAACCCCACTTGGCCTAAATATGTGATTATTCAATCCATTAGCCTCCAGACTTTTAAAATGCTATTATTCTCTTCAATAAGAGAATATATCCTTGATATGTATATGTTCATTTACAAATTATGTATGCTGGATTATTTATGTAGTGTATATATATATATATATATATATATACAAAATATTAAGTATATTACAAATTCTAAAAGATAAGATAAATTGAATATAAAGGAAAATTCTAATGTTTTCTTACACCTACTCTGAGTGGACTATGTTGTTCATGTTTTGGGTTTTGAGAACCCTACTTTGGAGACTGCTGGTAAAAATTGGTCGGTATTATACCATGTCTAGGTAAGTTCCAAATTGGGCAGTGTCATACCATGACTAGGTTAGTTCCATGAGATCAGGGACTTTCTTTGTTTGCTGCAGTATCCCCATCATCTAGAACATAATAGGAACTTAATAAATACTATTAAATGAATATGCAAAATTAGGGTGGTTGGTAGGGGAAAGAACAGTTTAGGTCAGCATCAGCAATCTGGCAAATACTGGTAGGGATAACATTTATTTATTGCTGTTTCTCTTTTGCCTAGAAAAGTGCCTGCTGCAAAGTAGGGACTCAGTAAATATAAGTTGGCTTCATAGGAGTGTGGATGGTATGTTGTAGGTCAGCACGAGGGATCTGGCAGAGGCCATAGGTCTGTGGCATGAGAAGGTAAGTTCCAGGAGGTCCCTTAAAGCAGGACACTGTATGGAGATAGACTGACAGTAGGTAGGTGGAGAGATCAGCCCATGGCAGGTCAGATTGTTAGCAAGAACATCTCTGAGGAACAATGGTTTTGGTTGGTTATCTCATCTCAAGCAGTGAGATCTGGATTTTACTCATTTTTGTATCCCCTGTCCTAGGATGTAGTGTGGTAGGTATCTATTTTTTTGTTGAATTGCATCTCTGTTTTATATTTATATTGGAGGCCCTGAGCCTGCAGGAATGAATCAAAGTCAGGATCAGAGATCAGTAAATGAGTCTTTTTCTAAATGAACTATGGTCTGTGGTACAATAGGCTGATATGTTTTTAAGCCTTGCAGTGTTAGCCCATGTAGAGGGTACTCTAGTGACCAGAACTTGTGTTTTCCTATTCCTTCTTCCCTATCATTGATACTGGGGTATGTCATAAATCATTCCAACCAACACTGTTAAAATTGGGACTGAATTTATTTACAAGTAAAATAAGGTATATTACATTTCCTCTCCTCCTTTTGGAATATTTTACTCATAAAATAAACTTGTCTTTTGTTTTACTGAACATCATCAGAGTTGGGAAGAAAAACATTTTCTCCCTGAGAAGCAGCTTTGGCCACATGGAGCCAAAGAAGGACGCGACATGGAGGCGTCGTTCTTTGGCTCTGCCACACTGGTCAAGACAGGCACCTCCTTTTATCTCACTTAGACATGTTATTTAAAGCAGTTTCCCATCTGTACAGTTAATAAGTTATTATATTCTAGTTGCTTTTTTGACACTTTATAGTAAATATAGGAAGTTCCCTTTGTTCTTATAAAGATGGTCTAATCTGCCCAAGCTTCTCTATAGTTGAATAAAAAAATTTAATTTCTTTTGAAAGCCATCTTAGTCTTTGGTATGATCTCTAAGTAAAGGCCTGGACATCTTTGCTCTCGTCCTGTTAGTCATGAAGTCATCAGATCTTTATTACAAGGCTCTCATCCTTATTATTGCTGAGCAGTGGTTATATCATACTCTTGTTATTTCAGCTTAGAGTTTACATTATGATTTCACTGACATTATTTTATTTGCGCTTTTCTAACTGTGCTATGAGGTACATAGTAGGATATCATCATTCTCTTTTTTACAGATAAAGTTAAGTAGCTTAACTTAGCTAATAAACTTAGACATTTATTTTTAAGTAGTTGCAACAGTCTTGCCCAAAGTTAAGTGGCTTGACCCAGGTCATTGAATTTGCATTGGCTCCTCTAAGATCAGAACATACTTATTTTGGCCATTTCTTCTGTACTTCCCCATGTGCCATATAGAATTTATCTTTTTTCAGGTAAAATTTGCTTTTTTCTTTCTCTTACTTGTTTTCAACCTGCTAGGTTTTTGTAATACCTGAAACAGTGGTGGTTTAGAAAATATGGTGGTTTTAGTTTGTGTCTTTTGGACTACAAACTATCAGTGAAAAAATTGGTCTTTAATTTCTGATGTACTTAAATCTATTTGGGCATTTAAATAAGTGTTCAAAGATCATGTAGGGAATCTGTACATCTGGATGAAAAGCAATTGGAAAATATGATTTGATATCTAGTTATTTGTAATACTCTTAGTTCCAGAACACATTTAGTTCACAATTGGATATCACCTAGTGTTTCCAAAGAAATGCAAACAAGTGCCGAAGTATTTTTTTCTTTTTGAGTTTAACATACATTTTAATTTGGCACTTTGTAGCAGGAGAGGTTTCATGGGTCAGTTGGAAAATGTTAGAGAATCTAGTGTAGCTCTGCCAACTATAAAAGAGAAGACATTTCTAATAGTTATTTCAGGACCAATTATCCAATTAATATTTTACATAATTTAGAAGTTTTATTTGTTAGAATCTTATCTCCAAATTCTCCACAAGAAAAGAGGCCTACTAATTATTTTACTCTGAGAGAGTGATAAAAGATTGTTCACATTAAAACTCCAAAACTTTTAAAATTTAAATGTTTCAGGGTTGACACAGAAGCAGTTAAATTAGAATGTTTATTTCTGTAGATTCTCTTTTCTTCAATTTAATTTTTATACTTTGTATTTGATATTTATACTGCCTTTGGGACATAGTGTAGTATTAATGACTAATGAAGAGGTTTGTTGAAGAATTTCAGTTTGATAAAACCAGAGCATCATATGCTTATTGAATAAGGCATGTAATGGTGGAAGTGATTAGAAGCCATTAACTTTTTTATTTTTTATTTTTTTTGCTTTTCATTTGAAGTGGACTGTGAATATAAAAGTCATGAGGATAATTAAAACTAGAGTAATTTCCTACCCTCAATCCCTACCCTTCCCCCCACATCTGATCCCAGGGCTTCACACATGCTAGGCAAGCTCTCTGCCACTGAGCTACACCCCCAGCCTTTTTATTTTAAGAGAGGGTCTCACTGAGTTGTCCAGACTGGCCTCAAACTTGTGAACCTCTTGCCTCAGTTTCCAAGTAGCTGGAATTACAGGCCTGCATCACCACACCCACCTGTTGGACCTTCAGTTTCTAAGCGATGATGTAAACTAAGAAGCACCTCCCAACAACCCTGTGAAGTAGAAATTATTGTCTCCATTTTATATGTGGGAACTGTTTCAGAGGCTTGCCAGCTTGCCCAGTCATTCTTCTGGTAAATGTTGGAGCTGGCATCCATCCCAGTTCCTTTTGTCTACTGAGACCACCTGCATAATCACTCACTCCTTTACCTGCCTCTGGTGCTTCCCACAGGCATTCATACCACTCTGTAATGCATGGACCTCTCTGGACTTCCACTGAATTGTAATGTCATGGGTTTAAAGTGTGGCTTTCGAACACAGAATAAAATTTCCTTTTCTTAATTTGTGTTCCTACATCATCAAACAGATTGTCATATATACAGTTGTTCCTCAGTTACTTGTTTCTTGAATCACTCCAAGAATTTAGTAAAATTCTAAAGTTAAGGGGATAGTAGGGGATAGGAAAGGTAGCAGAATACAACAGTCACTAATATGGCATTATGTAAAAATGTGAATGTGTAACCGATGTGATTCTGCAATTTGTATTTGGGGTAAAAATGGGAGTTCATAACCCACTTGAATCAAATGTATGAAAGATGATATGTCATGAGCTTTGTAATGTTTTGAACAACCAATAAAAAAAAATTCTAAAGTTAAAGTTGGTATTATATAGAGATGAAGTATCTGTGATTTAAAAGAAACATATACTACTGTAAGAAAAAGATAGTAATTTTGGATTCGGATAACTTAAACCTAAAGAGAGTAGTAGAATTTTAGCTCTACAAGGCACATTTCAGATGATTTTAGACTAATACAATCTGTTATTTTAAATTTGAAGAAAACAAGGCACAGAGTAAGGAACTGGCCCCTGGCTGTTTGAGTGGCAGAGCTAAGTCTAAGATGTAAGACTTCTTGGTGTTTTGCTTGCTATAGAAATTTGCTAGCTCCCAAATGATGTGGAAAACATTTTTAGCCAATTTATAGTACATCCATACAGCAGTAATATGTTTTTTTGTCATTATTGTTTATAAATGGTAAAAAAATTAAGAACTGTAATGTATTGTTAGAGTGAAACTATAATATGTTATACACATTACTTTGAAATCATTTTATTTTAGTTGACTTAGTAGTAGGTGGTATATGGTGATTTTGGTAGCTAACATTGAGTGGAAACATGGCTTGGGTGTAGCTCCCTGTGTCTTGTGAAAACAGCAGGGATTTGTAAAACAATAACACATTGTTAAATGGCATACCAGTTTATCAAATGCCCTAAGTTTATTACGGTTTGATTTTAGAAAAGTCATCCCAGCCCCACAGTAGCTCATCCTAATCTTAAGCAAAAGAGCTTTGGAAAGTTATTCCTGTGCTGTTAGATTTGTTCTATCCGTGAAAGAATAAACCTCTCAAAGCTGATCAGGAGAAAAGAAGTTTGTAAAACCATAACAGATTTAGTTGTGAAAGAGTGGTTTAACTGATCTCTGTACTGTGGTGCCTCATGGTGGCCTTATTAGGAAACTACTGTAGTGAAATATAGTGACCACATACCTTGCCACTGTGACTGAATCCCCTCAAATGTATATGGACTAAATATTAGTGAATTAAGAGCCCAGATGATATTCCTAGGTTGGTATTTTTATAAGTTTCATTTGGCAGAAAATAACTTCAGCTTTGCAGTTCAGGGAGGAAACCTGAGGAATCCTTATCACAGTTAGGTTCCTGGGAGCTTGCCTGGGGAATGGCCACACTCAACCATAAACTCCTAGAGAATAAGTCTGGGTAGCAGCCACAATTTCCACTCCTTTGTATAAATTAGAAAATAGGCACCCTTTCTTGAGAAAAATTGTCATAATTGGTTATTTTTTTTTTCTTATAACAAGACACTTCACTGCCTTCTGGTATGAAATTGTAATAAAATACAGACCTATCCCTAGGTTTGTGCATTGCACAGCTTGCATGAATATATGCAGAGACCCTAGGAAATCATGTCTTTAGACCTCAGATATTAAAATATCACATAGAGATCTGTAAATATAGTTCTTGAATAAAATTTTAGTTATTTGCTAGGTGTGATATGTATACCTACAGTCCTAGCTACTTGGAAGACTGAGGCAGGAGGATCACAAATTTGAGACCAGCCTGGGCAACTTAGCAAGACCTTGTTTCAAAACACAAAACAGAAAATAAAGGGACTGAAAATGTAGGTCAGTGGCAGAGTACTCTTAGGTTCAAACCTCAGTACAGAGAGAAAAGGCTATTTATGAAAATCATTGTCTAATATTATAAACAAATTAATAAAAAAAGTAATGGAGACAGTACTTCTGCAGTGCAGTACTGATAAAAGGTTCTACATTCTGTTACACATCTTTTGGGCCAACAGATTTTATATACTTTTAAAGTTAGTCTGTCTTTTAGTCTGATTAAAAGAAGAAAATTATCTGACCTTTATAAAGGAAATTTCTTATATTAGATGGGTGCTATAATAGGATGCAAAATGACTTTAAGCATCTACCTCTTTCATCTGTCATTAAAAGTTAATTGTCACATCATATATAAGTACATCTTGATGGGATTTTTAACATACTAAAAATTGGCAACCTGTGATGAAGAACGTATGCTCTGTGAGTATTTTAGTTAAGAGAAGGGGAACATGAACCTTTTATAAATCTTATGTGGCAGCTAAATGGAAATAAAAATTTTAATTTTTGAGGGAGAATAGTGATAGTGGATCAGTACCTTATGTTTAGTTAGAAGCAGAAGTTTCAGAATGCTGCGTGTCTGACTCTAGGGTGGTTGTTTAAGAGGCTAAGGTCTGTACAGGTTTAATTCCTTGCATATTTGGAAAGGTAGCAATATTGCCTCTTTGTGCTAGTCCATGTAATTATTTTCTTAATGAACAATAATTACCCTTTTATTCTTTAAGGAGTGGCAATTGGTTGGATATTGAGCAGGAAATCTCTTATTATGGCTGGTGTAGTCTGTGTGCTCCCCTGGTCTAGTTTGGGTCTTGCTCAGTACCTAGTGATGATGCTTTAAGTGGTTATAACCATAGTTTCGCTGGGGCTTTTGTTTGACTCAGGATCAAATATGACATGGTTGTAAAAACACAGGACTCCAAACAAAGATTTGAAACTCCTTACAGATTGGTGGAAAGGACAGTAAAATGTTGTTGGTTTGTAAAAAAGGAGAGTCTGCTTGTGGATAGTAGCTTGTCCTTCCCTTTAAGAAATTAACAAAACATGACATTAAATACATATTTATTATCCATTTGCACATCAGGTATTCTTCTGTACACTGTAAATATCTTGCTTTATTGAAGATCATGACAGGTATTAGTAGACATAATTTATCCAACCTCCCTACCTTTCCCTTCCCTTGTCTTTTCTGTCTTGTTCTTTTCTTTCACAGATTTTGAAATGGAACCTCTAATAGAAGGTGTAACCTGGATCACGTAGGATGGGACTACATCCGAATCCGAAGCCACTTCCTTTTCTCACTTATTTAGGGACTCATATGCCTAGAGTCTTTAATTTCCAATTTCTGAAACAATTGGTTGTTTTTCTCATTTGCTTCGCTTTTTTCCCTCAAGATTTAAAACAGGGTTCTGGGTCCAGCCACACTTCAGAAACCTAATTAAGTTGGTCTTTTAAATATCTACCTGAGAGGCAGTGTGGTTTAGAATATAATCATGTGTCAGACAACTCCTATTTCAGTGTCATCTATGCCACCTCCTAGCTGTGTGTATTTGGGCAAGACACTTAACCTTTTTGTATTCTGTTCTTTTCTATAAACAAGAAAATAATGGTTGCCTTTTGTAATCATTTTGTAAATTATAAGATATAATCTATGTAAGAAACTCTTGCTTTGTATATAGGCACTTAGCAGTTGCAAATATATGTGTATATGTATATATATGTGTAATACTTTTTTTTTGTAAAAAGACACTTGTTAGATGAGTTCAGTGTTTCTGTTTGTATTGATTTATCTTCTTTTCATGTGCATAATATATGATCTTATTTGTAATCATTTATGAATTAAAAAATAGATTCAGGAAACAAGTAGTTTTGTCAGGGTACTGATAATGGGGAGTGTGTGTGTGTGTGTGTATAATATATATATATATGCACATTATATATATATATACACATTATATATATAAAACAAAACAAGCAGAACATTATTTAAAAGAATTATAGCATTTATTCAACAGACGTTTATTGAGCCTTCTGTGAGCTAGGTTCTGTTCTAGTCTGTAGGACTATAGTAATAGTAATAATCTGGTTAAAAGTGCTGCCTTTATAAGTGTACCTTTAATTGGGAAAAACAGTGTCTGCAAAGATGGTAAAGCATGATGCTGACCTCGGGGAAGTCCCATACACTTGAGACCCGTGTGTCTTTTTCTGTACTGTTGAGTGTTTTCAACCCTTTTGGAGACATTCCTGTTCAGTATGAAAGGTGGTATAGAAGTTGTACTATGTGGAAGCATTTTGGGCATTCATTGTTATGCTTGGAAGAGGGTGCCTGGTACTCTGTAGTTGGCAGAATTAGGGACAAACCACATACATTACTTGTAGCTAAAGTACTATTTCTCTCTCTCTCTCTCTCTTTTTTTTTTTTTTTTTTTAATATTCGGGATAATGGTCAAGTAAGCTAGCAGGTATGCCTTTTGGACCAAGAAGTGTCTTAAGCAAGTATGCTGTTCTTAATTCCCTTTTTAAAAGATACTGAATGGGAGGAAGGGTTCATTTAAAAAAAATTTAAAAAAATTTTTGTAGATGTAGATGGAGAAAATTCCTTTATTTTTATGTGATGCAAAGGATTGAACCCAGTGCCTCACATGTGCTAGGCAAGCGCTCTGCCGTTGAGTTACAGCCTCAGCCCGGTACATTTAAATTTTAAATAATTTATAAAGGAAAGGAGGACTGAGCTAACATTTTCTTTTCAAAAATTATTATGCAAATGAATGCTTTCTTTCCCATCCTTCATATATTCATTTATAGATTATTCTTTCAGCATATTTTCATTGAGCATTTATTGTTTTCTAGGCACTGTGAATGTTAGAGTGAATAAGGGTAAGTAAGGTATATCTCTGTGCACCAAGAGCATATACAACAGAATGGGAGAGCAGGTACTCTTAGGAGTCCTTGAGGAGATAACAGAGGGGAAGAATCTAGCACATGTCTGGGTATAGCAGATGTTCTACACCTATATTGATTCCTGAGTAAAGTGATTACTCATTCAAGAGAAGTACAGACAGTCTGGTAAAGGAGGTCAGTTTTGGGATCCAGTAGTGTTTGACTACATTATTAAAGAAATCCACATGGAATCTTGAAATGGGCCTTGAGGATTGAGTAGAATTTGGGCATACTTCCCTGAGCATGGGAGAGGTTACCTTGATTTTATGATTTTCACAGTGGTACTGAATAGGCTATCAATAAATATTTGTTGGGATGAATGACTAAAGGGAAAAGGTGATCCTGGTGAGAGGAAACCTGCAAACAAGGGCATGCCAGAGATTGTGAAGCATAGGGGAGTTTAGAGGCTCCAGCAGTAATCCAGTTCAGCTGAAGAAAGGGTGAATGCAAGAGAAATGTGGCTTCTAGGTTGGATGAGGGTCGGGTCCTAGGGGATATAATTGCCAGGCCATGAAGAATCACTAAGGCAGACTCAGTTGTCTGTGCTGATGACATTGGAACAGGGCATGATGGGTGGCAGGATCCTCAGGTGAGGAGACTGTTACAGCATCAGAGCTGGAAGTAATTGGCAGTTCCTCTCAGGTGGCCATAGAGACTCTAGAAGCATATTTGGAGTTAAATACTTCAGTACTTAAACTATAGCTCAATGGAATGGTTTTAAATACTTCCTTTTGCTGTAAGAACTTTTTTTTTTTTTTGAGAAAATGAAAACATCAAATTGAATTTACTGGAATAACTTTTTTTGAGAATTTAGCACTATCTCAGACATTTTCCCAAGAGGCCTTATAAACATTATGAAAGCAAAACAGACAACAAAAGTAAAGTTGTTATGTCAGTGTTTAGGTAATGTACAGTAGAGTTCAATTTTTATATACTGTAAATATATTTTTATTATAGTTCTTTTGGGCCTTTTGCTGTATATTCTGTGTTACACATACCAGCAGAGAAGGAGGTAATAGAAATAACCACATATCAATATGTTACTTATTTGATGCTGCATTGTGGATTAGTAATATAGTCCAGTGATAATTCTTAAGATCATCAGTCTTATAAAGTGATTTCCAAAAAAGGATTTCAGTGAGTTTTTTTTTGTTTAAAGAAAAAGAATAGTAATGCTGTTTAAGCTTTTTTTAGTACAATACATTTTTGTTAGTTTTCTTCAGAAAAACAATTTCAGCTTTTGTCTTCCTTTCTAGCATAAATGTATTACACTAAGAGATAATATAAAAATGTAACATGCATGCTCCTGTTTTTTCCCAACATCATAAACTCCATTAATATGATTATGTGTAAGGGTATATTGTTCAGAAAATTGATAGATTCTAGCTGTGGCTTTTGTATTACTAATGTGAATAACTTGTGCCAGACACTTTTATTTCAGTAGACCTCAGTTTTCTCATCTATGAAGAGCAAAAGGCCATCCTGAATGATCAGGAACATCCTGCAAGGAGTAATTTTCTATGACTCTGTGTTAAGAGCCAGAAGGGGAAGGATCTCCAATACATTGACAAATTGTACTATAAAATTCAAATGATTTGATATTCTTCACAAGTGCGCGCGCGCGCACACACACACACACACACACACACACTCTCTTTTTATTTTTCTACGTGTGGACTAACGTCTCCAAGTTTACTTTAATTGGAGAACATTTAAGTTTTCTATGCAGAATGCATGGCATGAAAGATAACCCAGTAAATAATTGCTGGGTTTGTTGCAGCTGTGAGAGACATTGGTGTGTTAAGGGATTACTGTTCAACGTAGTCTTAACTTCTCTTTGAGTTAGATAAGCAGTGGAAATAACTCTTGACATATTGAGACGTAAACTTTTGAATGGGGGATCACAAAAAACATTATACTGTGTTTCACTGCATAATCATCACAAGAGTTTTTTTTTTTTTTAAAGGGGGTGCAATCATTATGTGAACTTTTTTTTTTTAATTGTCCTATTACTTGAAAATCACTTATTACTCAACTGTCTTTGGTGCAAGATTAAGTTGCAGGTAATACTCATGAATATATGTTAAAATTGAATAATCCAAATCAATGCACATCATTCCTTTGTGGCAGTGTAGCAAACATTTTTGAGGTCTGAAAAAAATAAGTTAACACATTAGTTATTGATTTATTATTGATTGTGCATTATAGTCTAAATATTACTCTTGAGAAAATTTACTACAGTGTTGCAAGTTTGGACTTAGAAAATTTAATCTTCTGTGTGTGAAGATTCTGTCCTGCTATCATTGGTTTTGTTATCTGATTCACTGTCTTCAGCACCACTCATAAGATGTGTTTACTGTTAGTCCTGAAGCTCTCTAAACAAAGCAGGCAAGTAGACTTCAGAAATACACTGACAATGATTGAGTGCTGGGAATTCCAGGCTTGTGGCTTGCAGTGCATTAGAAGACAAATGCACATCCATATGCCACTGGTGAACACATTGCTGCTCTGTTTGCCTATAAGTTGGTGTGGGAACAGAATTATACCATGCAATGCTTATGTGGTGGAAGGTTTTAAACCATTTTTTGGACTAAAAAGAGTGTGACGATTATGTAGTGAAATACTGAGTATTGACTGAGTGAACATTTATTGAGGTCTTGCCATTTACTTGGAGATCATGATATTAAGCCTTGGGAGTATGAAGTAAATAAAAATAAGTACTCCTACCAGCTTCCATTATAAAAAGGAAAACAGGGATTAGGATTTGGTACAGTAAGTTGTACTCTACTGTTAAAGAAGAAAAAGTGTGAAATCAGGTGACTTGTTTAAAAGTCATTGTTGAAAGTAAAATTGTGTTTTAAAAAATGTCTAAATCAGTAAAAATATTTGGAAAAATTAAAATAATACGTCTCATCCCAGCTTTTCTTCCCCTCTTGAAATAAGATGGTGAATTCCTATGTGGTTTCTTCCTATTTTCCTTGTTTAGGTCCGAAGAATAGACATTTCAGCCAGTTTCAACAACCATGAGAGACAGGAAGATATGCCACCTCTAAGGACATTGCAGTGCCTATTTTATAGGGATTTATAGATCTAAGCCATCTTTAGTCATTTTTGCTGAGGTAGCAAAATTCTAATTTTGCCTACCACTTTAACTGCTGTACTTCATTTGACTTCATAAAGAAAAAAACTGATTTCAGAAATTTTATTGTTGAATCATAGAGTGACATCAGGTTCTCAGGATCTGCTAAACTGGCTGAATTTGTACTGACTAGTCAATAGTGAAAAGTTGGTAGTTACTCATTGCATTTAAATGAATGATGTAAATTCAAACACTTTATAAATTCTTTTGTATTAGTACTTATTGGTTATTGAGCATCATGTACCAGGCAGTATGATATTTTAAATCACCTTATTTAAACTTAATTCTATTATTTCCCATTCTAATTGGGAAATAAAATATCTATGTAGCTGTTTCTATGCTTCAAAGTTTGAATTCTGATTATTTCTACTGGAGAATCTAAGTCAGTAACCAATTTGCCACTTTCTCCCTTGCTCCCTAGAAATTATGGCTAAGGGCCTGTACTTTTTAATATTGTGGGCTAAAGAACAGACAGGGTGGAAGAGGTTTGTGTTTGTGAGAGCAGCATATAGGAGTAGAGTCTTTGGGGCTTAAAATGAGAAGTTCATTTTAGCAGCTGAGGTGAGAACTAGATAACGGTAGGCAGCAGGAGAATTCAAATCGTCAATAGAAGATACTGCACCTTACACTAAAGTGAAAAGGTGGATCAGTAGGTAAATGGGGAGCTAAAGTCTAGCTTGATTCTCAACTCCTACCTCCTGGTATATTCCTGAATAATTTAGTTTTAGAGTGCGATCCAAGGGTGTGTATTTTTCACATCTTGCAGTTGATTCTGATATGCAGCAAATGCTGATAGGACCCAAATAAGCCTGCGGAAAAGGTAAAGTAGATGAAATGGGACTTTGAGTTTGAACACAGGAGAGCTGGATATGTGGAGGAATGTTCCTTTTCTGTAGAAGAGAAGCTGCGGATCAAAGAATAAAACAAGTTGAGGAAATATAGATTACAGATTTGGGACATTAGTCATTCTTAAATTTTAAAACCTTCTCTGGCTATTATTTGTGAAAACCAAATCTGTCCTTTTCTCTTATATTTCTTTGCATTACATGGTCCATCTTAAAGGATCTGGTATCCAAAGAGACTTTGTTGTGAACAGATTGATATTTACTTGTTTTATGAACACAGTGTTAGTTTTAAGCCAAAGTTATGGTTATTTACTGAGTTCAGGTTTATACATATTCTATTAATTCTTCAAATTGTTTATTTTATTTAGTTTCATGAGATTAAAAAAAAAATTGGCAGTGTAGGGATTGAACCCAAGGCCTCATGGTCAAGCCCTCTTCCTCTAAGCTATATCCTAGGTCTTTCATTAGATTTTTAATTCCTGAGTCAACCCTCCATATCCTTGAGTTCCACATCCATAAATTCAATTAAGTGCAAATAGAAAATATTCAGAAAAAATAAATTTGTATTGTATGTGTACACTTTCCTTGCCATTATTCCCTAAGCAAAGCAGTATATTAAGCATTATAAGTGATCTAGAGATGATTTAAAGTATATGGAAGATATGTGCAGGTTATATGAAAATACTGTACCATTTTATATAAGGGATTTGAGCATCTGTGGGTGTTGGTATCTGCAGGAGGTTCCTGGAACTAATCTTCTGTGGATACCAAGAGAGCTCATTCTCTAAAAATTCTGACAATGGTGAAAGGTGGTATTATTTTAGGTTTGTTTGTGATTTTTTTTTCTTTCTTAATGCTGTAGCTAAGTGGTTACTATGAATGACTCTGGAGGTATGGTTATGCCTTATGGTTTGTATGTATTTTAAACTTGTTAAGGGTAATTTTTCCTCTAAAATCTTAAATGATTAACAACAACAAAAAAAGAATATAGATAAATGATAGAAGAAATGAAAATACTAATTATCCTGATTTGATCTTTATAGATTATATACAAATATTGCGTGCCAATTAAAAAATAAAAAAAAGGCAAAGGAGATGATGGAAATAAACCTATGGGAAGACTAACTAGTAGTGTGGAGTGTACTAATGGAGCAATTCTGAGGCATTTTTATCCACAGCAATTATTATAATGTCATTTTTGCTTTTTCTATGTTGTCTAAAGCTCTTTACCATGTAAAGAATATTTTTTGAAAAAATTAAATCTGTGCAAATGACTGAGAACTTTATTTTAATATGTAAATCTGTGCTTTTTAAAAAAATATAAGTATAACACTAGCTTTGTTTATGCTGGACCAATGCTTCAGTTGTTCAGTTTCCCACCTCCTGTCTTACCCTTTCTACTTGCATGTAGTCTAACAGTTTTGAGTAAGAGGCATAAGAAAAGGATTTGGATAAATAATCCAGAATAGTTGGAATGTGTTTTCCCCTTGTTTTAAAGTTTTATATGTACACAACTCACAAAGAATTTTTGTGGATTTCCAAGGGCACTTTAGCAAAGGGAAAGTAACATACAAAGGGCAAAATAATGTACCCAAGTTGGGTTCTTCATTAAAGACCCCAGAAAAAGCTTGGAGAGTGCCTTTAACGTTTTAAGAAGACATTGCTGCAATCACATCACTGCTGTGGAATTATTCTTCAAAAAGCAAAAACACAACCAAAAATACTATCTTACCCATGTTTAAGAAGGCAATGTTCATGTTTTCTAAGTACCTTATTTCTAAGTACTTAGAAAGACACATACACAAAGGTATGTGTCTTTGATTTTTTTGAATTACATAGTATGTAGATACTGACCTAGAGTTAAGGAAATCCCAAACAAGGGCATCTTAACACCTTTGGGATGGGTAGGTGTCATAGAAGGAGGCACTTTTCTTGAATGCTGAAGGCATCCCTTGTTTCAGTCTTTGAAGTCGTGGATAAAGAAGCAAAGGGTCAAATTCACAAGAATTTGAATTAGTAGTAATTTCTTAAGGTCTTAAAATATTTCTAGACAAATATTCCTTCCCCTTCCATGAATAACTTATCTTAAACATTAGGCAGAAGTGTAATTAACTATTGTCTGCAGAGAAAGTAATAGAAAACACAAATTTTAAAAAATTTAAATGAATTTGTTTATAATAGAAAAATAATGGGATATTATTGCAAGTAGAAGGATTGGAGTTTATCCATAATTTTGATATTAGGGTTGAAAAAAGCCACATCCTTCCACAGTCCTTCCACAACAAGATCAAGTACTGACCTGAGTGGCTCATAGGCCTGCTTAGCTTTGTTGGTTCACATGCTTTGATGTTATAACTTTGCTGCTGTTCCTCCAAGACATTAGGACGTTTTCTCTCTGTTGTAGAAAATATTGGTTAATAGAATCCACTGTTTAACTGTGTGATTCAGTAGATAGTTATTGAAGAGGTTTGCATACTTACTATTATCTATAAATGATCCTTTTTGGGTTCATAATTTCAGTGCACGAGGCTTTGTGTCTTTGTTTTTTTTTTGAATTACATTCTATGTAGATACTGACCTTGAGCCAGAGCCATTTTGCTGAACAAATTTTCAGAGCCTTCTTCCTACCAGGGAGTATTACACATAAATGCTAAGTGTTATACAGCTGTATAGGTGTGTGTCTAGGTGTCTGGTAAGTTCTGCACTTATTCCTTTAATTAAAAGAACCACTGGGGCAGTCCCACTAGGGCTATCATGTTTGTGATGTGTGTGTGTGTGTGTGTGTATGTGTGTAAGAGATTTCTTTAGGAAATGTGTGTTAAGGCATAGTCATAAGTGATAATCCTACCAGGGTCACCCATTTAAGTTTCCAAAGAAGACTTAATTACATAAAAAAAACCCAAAGAAGAAGTTGGAAAACTTTTATGAGTCATGTTAGAGATTCTGGAGCTCTCTCAAATAAACTTAGAAGCTAGAATTGGGACTCTTTGGATTTCTTAAGCGTTTTGCTTCTCAAATTTTTCTACTGAAATACTTAAATGGGAGAAGGAAGTAAACTCAGTCTTAATGAAGTCAAGGGATATAGCTCATGTTTTGCTATCAGAAACTCAGATTTGTTTTATCTTAAAAGTTTATTTGTATGTTATATCCAATTCTATAATATATACTTTTTTAAAAAATTAAGGTAAACGCCATATATGGTGAAATGTATACATCAGTATACAATTTGAGTATTGACAAAAACACATACTGGTGTATCTTCAAGTCTTATGAAAAATGAACTTAGATGATTTGCCATTGATAAAATTGATGTCCTAGGAATATTTACCTTTTTAATTTTGTGGCTTTTCCTTGTTAAACCAGCCCATATTCCGAAGGGATGGTGTGAGTGGACAAGACATGATTATTTTATTTTGAGAAGTATGGGCTTCATCAACAAAGTAGCTATGCAAAATAGCTAGATATCTTAATGTACTTTCTTCAGCTAAAGTCTAACATTAGCTGGACAAATCATTCACCAAAACACCGAAAAATTCCTGTTTCTCTCATTGCATCTAGTTTATCAAGTCAAGTAATAGAGCTGTGGTCAGGACACTTTATTCACATTCTCGATTTATTGTTTTTTCTGGCAATTTGTTTTCTAGTTAGATCTTTTTTACATGTATGGGATCCAATATTTAATTTCTTTAACATACTTTCTAGGATAATACATTTGACACTTTTTTCCCTCGTACTCACCCTCGAGAAACCCCACTGATGAGTCATTCCTGGCTTTCGGTCCCATTTCTTGAATTCTTTCTTAAGGATTGCCTATAGCAATGATGACTGAGGACTTTTACCTCTCTTTTCCTTCAGAATCTTCAGGAGGTAGATACAAAAACTCTTTTTTGGGGGAGGCCAAGTTTTAGTTACTATATGTAGTGCAATCTACAGTACCTTAAGACGAGTATATTGATTTCCATGGTCAATATTGGGGTTAGTTAGTAAAGAAGGCAGGAAATTCGGTAAGGGATAGATAGACTTAAGACATTTTTATTGTACTGAGGGAACTGATAATAGTAGGTAATATTTATAGTCAGTTTATGGTCAGGCACTATTCTTTTGTTCCCATATTTTTAAGTGGTACATTATAATTAAACATTTGTTACATAATTACACATGTACACAATATAACAGTATAATTTGGTTGATATTATTTTCCAGTATCTCTCCTTTCCTTCCCCACTTCCCTTTTCCCCTGATTTCCTTGCCTCTACTCTACTGGTCTCCTTTCTGTTTTCATGAGTGCTGCTGCCCCACCCCTGCCTTTTTTTCTCTTTACCTTCCACATATGAGAGAAAACACAATCCTTGATATGACCCAGCTGTACAACTCCTTGGTATTTATCCCAAAGAATTAAAGTTGGCATACTCTAGAGATATCTTTTTACCTGTGTATGATTCACAAAGCAGCATAATTCACAAAGTCAAATTATGGAACCAGCCTACTTGTCTGTCAACAGATGAATGGATGAAGAAAATATGGTGTATATATATACACAATGGAGTTTTATTTATTCATAAAGAACAACGAGATTATGTCATTTGCAGGAAAATGGATAAAACTTGAGCATTGTATTAAGCAAAACAGTCAAACTAAAAGTCAAGGGTCAGACACCATTCTAAGCATATTGTGTCTATTATCTGGCTTTATCTCCACAGTAATCATTTAAGTACTAATACACCCCATTTATATATTAGGAAACTGTGTGCCTTAGGTCAGGTCTTCTACAAGCAAAGCCTGAGGTGTAGATTCTTGTGCAAGTTGTTTATTGAGACAGAGCTGTAAGGAGCAGCGGGGGAAGGCAGAGGACTTTGCACTAGCAATGTCAGCATCACCTGTTAGAAATACATATTCACAGGTCCCACTTCAGGATCCTGAATTAGAAACTCAGTGGCTGGGCAGCAATATATGGTGTAATAAAATCCACCAGATGATTTTGATTGATGCTATAATTTAAGAAACACTGGATTTAGAGGAAGTGAGGTAAGATGTGAGTTTGCTGAAATCTAGCCACTATAAGATTCTTCAGGGAACTTTAGGGTGTGAATGACACCTTAGAGTTACCATAGAGTTGCCATTGACAAAGAGGGCCACCTTGATACTCCCTGTTAGTCATGCATTGGATGTGAGGAGTTGTGATGGGGGACAGACAGTGAGGGAAAGGCATAATCTACCAAAATCTCTGGGCAAAGGGTTTGTGCAGCTGTAGCATCTAGGACTCACAGCAGCTAAGTAGTGGGTATGCTGGTAGGGAAAGGATATCTGGGCAGAGCATACAGTGCTCAGTACACTGAGGTCCAGGGAAGTTATGGAACTAAGAGGAGGCAGCCTCATCCTAGTGTCTGTCTTCCTAACCATTTGCTGTACTGTCTTCCATGGTCAGAACAATCACAGCAATAACAAGATGAGCATATGAGCATAAGTGAACAAGAGACAATTCAGAGGAGGGATTTGCTTCTGACTAGGGGAAAACAGAAGTTATCATGTTTTTTTTTTTAAGCTATTGATGGACCTTTATTTTATTTATTTATATGTGGTGCTGAGAATTGAACCCAGTGCCTCTCACACATGCTAAGCAAGTGCTGTATCCTAGCCTGTATCATGTATTTTGATTTTGCCTTGAAATAGGATAAGGTCTGGCGTTGTAATAACTGATATGACAGGCTTTATAGGCAGAAGGAGTAACCTGAGAAAAGGCATTGTGGCATGTCAGTATAAATGTTTGTGTGTAAGAAAGTTGTTTATTCTGTTTGGCTTTGATTTGGCTTATCAAAGAGAATTCTGGAAGAAAAGTCAAATGTTCAGCATTACTTTGAGGTCAATTCATGGATATCCTTAGATGCCAAGCAAGTGAAGACTTTTAATCTGGGAAGTGGCGTGATCAGAACTACACTCTAGAAAGATTAATATGACCATAGATGTGTATGATGAATTTTAGGAAAAGAAACTAGGGATAAACGGGATGGAGAGAGATCTAGAAGCAGTGTGTGGGATAAACTAGGACTTGCTCTCAGTTGTGGCAATTAAACTGGAAAAGAACAAACAGATCAAAAAGATATTACAGAAGAGGCAGTATAGGAGTTTGGAGACTGAAGGAGAGGAAGCCATTAAAGATGTTGGCTTCCTATGGGGCTAGAGGTTCTTTTACGCATGAGTGGAACTTCTGAGGTGGAAGGTGTTCGAGAGTGTGCAAAGACCTTGCAGTTTGGGTTTAGCAGTGTCCCCTAGGTTTGTGCATTGCACAACTTGCATGGATATATGCAGAGACCCTGCAGGCAGTCATATCCTAGGAAATCGTGTCTTTAGACATCAGATATTAAAACATCACATATTAAAACATCACATCTAGAAATCTATAAATAAGGCTCTTGAATATACCGTGTTACTAGGTGTGGTATGTACACCTGCAATCCTAGCTACTTGGAAGGCTGAGGCAGGAGGATAGTGATAGCCCATATGATGAGGTCAAGCCAGTCGCTGGAAATGCTCAACTAAAACTAAAGTTTGGATATGTAGATTTAGAAGGTTTCATTCTAGAGGCAGTCCCCGAAAGCCACTGTGGCTGCTAATACCATTACCAAGGATGGAAATGATGAGTCCGTCAGTGTCAGTCAATTTGTTCAAGTATTTTTATCTTGAATGACTCACATGGCCTGCAAATGAATACTGAAGTTACATTTTGCATATTAAATTGAGGAAAAGTATATATTTTTAATTGCTAGCAGTGTAGGGAAAATAACAGGAAAAATGAAAAAATATTAAAAACCTCTCAGGTGGAAGCAAATTTGTTTTTCCAGTTCTTCCTAGAGTATCTTGACCTTTTATCTCCTCTTTTCTTTTTTCTGGAAGAAGTAATTAAATGGTTTAGCTTTAAAAATCTTTATTTCTTGTTCTTACTATGCTGTTCGCTTAGAAATATAAATAAAAGAAATGGAAAAAAATGTCAGCTGAGATACTAAGTCAACTAGGAATTGAGAGTAAGATATCTTTTTGATAAGCCATGAGACTCAGTTGTATTTCCAATTGTTTCAGTTTAGATACGTGTAGTCAGTTACTTGAGAAAGGTATGTTATAAATGCTCCGAGTAAGGGGGATATAGAATGTCTTTAGGTATTGTAGCTCATTTTCCTTATTCTGAATCCAGCTGTTTGTGATGTTGGAAAATGCTTTTAAAAGTTACTGCTTTAATTTCTGCCTAAAGAATGACTTTGGGCTGGGGATGTGGCTCAAGCGGTAACGTGCTTGCCTGGCATGCGCAGGGCGCTGGGTTCGATCCTCAGCACCACATAAAAATAAAATAAAGATATTGTGTCCACCGAAAACTGAAAAATAAATGTTAAAAAATTCTCTCTCTCTCTTAAAAAAAAAATAAGACTTTGTAGGCCAAAAGTTTCTGGCATTTGTATTTGGCTAAGGAGGGAAAGTGAACTTGTGTTTCCAGCTTATGCTAGAACAAGCAGGTGGATACTCATATTCTTCAAAGGATAACATGGTAGAAAGTGAATTTTGGTAGAGCTGGATGGTCTGTTATCCTGAAACCACTGAGGAAGACAAAAATATAGTAACCTAATTGAGAGGGAAGACCAAATTAGAATCAGAAAGAGACTGGATCATACTACCAGTGTACTATTGACTTTTTAGTTTAAATAATCTTTTGTTACTGGGGGTTATTTTTTGAATTATAGAATATTTAGTAGCTTTCCTGGCTCTAACTGCTGGGTGCTAGTGGCACTTCTCTAGTTAAGATAATAAAAAATGTCCCTAGATATTGATACATGTCTTCATGTCTTCAGGGGCAAAATAACTTCTGGTTCAAAACTACTGTGGTACTAACCTACATGGTCAAACAAGAACATGAAAGTCAGCATAGTCTGTATCTTGGATGTTATAAGATGTGCGGTAAATTAAATTTTGCTTTTAAAAAACTGGTGCTTGGAGCACAATGAGTTATTCAAACCCAATTCCAAATTGAAGTATAAATTGATAACAACCACTTAGGGGAGCACTTCATCAATATCTAGCAAGAGTTGAAAAATGTAGCAATTCCATATCTAGTTGTATATCCTACAGAAGTTCTCCATTATCTGCACAAGAATATCCATATCTATCTATCTATCTATCTATGAGTATTCATATTAGAATTGTTTCATAATGGGAAATTTTATAAGGAGTTGTTTTGTAATGGAAAACTGGAAATAGCATCAGTAGGGAAACAGTAAATTATGATATAGTCACATGATAGAATAAATATTCATCAGATAAAGTAAATGAATTTGTGTATCAATCTCAAGAACAACAGTGATAGAAAACAAGTGAGCTGGAGAATGATTTTTTTCTATATCTTTTGTGTATGTCTTAGAAAACATCACAAACAACACTATATATTGTTTATTCAAATTCATGGCAATGGTTAGCTTCTTGAGGAGGAAGGAATGAAGATTAATGGGAGCAGGGAGATAAAAATGGAAAACCTCAATTTAATCAAGTAATTATTTTTTCAAAAAGTTTCTATAGTATACTATAAATATGTACTATGAAATATGCAGTTTTTGTAGTAGGTTTTGTTCATGTGGTAGGTATTCTTTGCACTTTCCTTATTTCTTTTCCAAATTAATTTTTTATACTTTATTACCCTTTTATAAAAATGCAAAGGAAAAGTTTAAGACTTGACAATGCAAGTTGTTGTTCTTGATTGCATTATGGAATACGTTGAATTGTGCCCTTTCCTGAAATATCTTTTAGCCATAGATTTAATTTTCAATGATGTGTTTGAAGAAAATGATTGTGCTTTGTGCTGTTTCCTATTCACATTTCCATGCACTATGCCATGGTTTCATTCTTGCACAAAGATGTGTAGATCTGGATTCTCACACGTTGAAATAAACGCAGCTGTGTTTATTTCAATGTGATTACATTCAAATAAACACACATGAGATTCCTTATGAGTGTGAACCCATAAAACACTTGTTGATTTGGTTCTGAAATTGTGTGTTCAAATAAACACACTTGTTTTAAGGGAAGTTTCGCTTTACTCAAATGTTCATGCCTTAAACGTGTTTTATAGAGGACAGATGTGGTGTCTTAAAAGAATAATAGTTCTTTAGAGTCTGAATCATTGCTTTAGACAAATGCACAATTTATTTAATGAACTATTTTTTAAAATATGTAATTGTCCTATATAGTACAAATAATCCTTGAATAAAACACTTTATATTTTTTGTTTACCTTGGACTAAATGGAATAGAGTTTTAAATTAAAAAAAAAATGATGTTTTATTTTTATTTATGTCTTTATTTTTTGCATCCTGCATTTTCCCATTTTTTTATTGTTGCATTAGAGTTGTACATAATGTAGAATTTGTTGTTACATATTCATACAGGTACACAATATAACAACATAATTTGGCCAGTATCTTTCCCCAGTGTTTCTTCTTTCTCCTCCCCTCCTCCCTCACCCTGGCCCCTTTCCTTTCCTCTGCTGATCTCCCTTTGAGTTTCATGAGATTCCCTCCTCATCTTTCTTTTCCATGTAAAATATACTTATGAGTATATTTTTAGGAAATATTAAGAATAAAGTAAAACATGAAGAAAGAAGGCTTTTTAATTTTGAAAATTGCTTCTTGCTTAAACAGACTAAAAAAATCTGTGTTTTTTACACTTCAAATTTTAGAATGAAAATAGAAGAAAGTTCCATACCAGGAAGCATACTGTTCACCTTTACAAATGACTATATGTAACTTGAAAAGAAATGAATTAACGTGTTTCAGACTACAGGATATTTTACTCATATAGACTGTAATTTTCAAAGTCCCCATATTTGAGATTATCTGTCCTTTCCAAATTGAACTGTAGACTATAGCAGTCTAGCCTTTTTTCCCTCCAAAATATGGGGGAAATTGATATGTTGGGTATTATGCATATATTTAGGGAGTAGACAAACTTAGGTTTCTTTTTGACCTGAATCCTGAGAGTTACTTCATTGTCCAGGTAAGGCTGTTTGGTTCAGAAGAGTCCTTAGACCTGCAGCCTTAGGCTGTGTAGCTTCTCCTCCCTGCTGTGTGGGAGGAACTCTGGGCAGGGGTTTGTGTGTGCTGGGGAGCAGAGAGAGGTGGGAGGTTGGTAATGGAGGGGCATTTTCAGACAGTATATCTGTGGCCTGAGGGGCCCTTTCCTTCCCTGCCTTCTCAAGACCCATGGGACTTGTTTCATACCTCTGAAGCCCTGAGTGACTTTAGCTCTGTCCCATTGGACTAGGCAGAAGGCATTACCCTCACTGTGCCACAGTGTATATATAAATATCTCAATATAGAGTCTGTATTTCTTTTATTAAACCTATGTTTTCTGCTAATCATTTCTGGATTTGGCTTTTTAGAAATTTGTAACTAGACATTTCAGAAGGTTAGATATTGTTATACATACCCCTATAGGTAAACTATTAGAGGATAAACAAAATTTTATAAAATTTAAAAAATTATTGCTTATTTTATAGGTAATAAATCTATTCTTATTTTCCTTTGTCAAAGACCAGTACATTTCAGAACAAAAACAGTCCTATTATTTTCCCTAGTGTTTACTAATTTCTAGAAATATTTTAATTTAAGTAGTTTGATCATTTGATTGTTTACATGTTTATAGCCTCTAAAAAGGAAGTTTCATGAAAACAAGGACCTCTGTTTCATTTGCTCATTATGTTCAGTGCTTATTGCAGGGGCTGACCTGTTAAACAGCAAGTGTTTGTGAACGAATGTTAAATTAATAAAGTAATTTTTTTCACTTCATTTCCAATCTTGATGTTTTGCAGCCCCACTCACACCAGCCTGGGTACTTATTAGTTAAGTGTGTGTTCAGTGCCTTCACTTATGTACATCTTTTTACAGAAAACAGCAGAGAATAGGTATTATTTTCCTATACCTTTATAAAAGTTGGTGTTATTAAATGTCTTAAATTTGTCTGATGTGACGTGCGAAAATATATCTTGCACTAACTTGAGTTTTATGTTAACTAGTGAGATTGAACTCTCTCATTTGTTTATTGATCATTTTTTTCCCATTGAAATTACTTGCCCATTATACTCTGGAGCTATTGAGCTTTCCTATCTTCCTTTTTTTGGGGGTGTTGTTTTTGAATGAACTTTTCATATAGAGTCTATATTATTTCTTTGTCTACATGTGTCTATGTCTGTGTATATGTTTGTAGAGCAAATATTTCTCAGTTTAGCTTTGTTTATAGTCATTTCTCATGAGGATTGTTGCCAGTGTGCATGTAGTAAACTTCATCAATATTTTCCTTTTTGTCCTTTCTGTACTTAAAGAAGGCCTTCCCTGGGCTGGGGCTGTAGCTCAGTGTAGAGCACTTGCCTCACATGCATGAGGCACTGTGTTTGATCATTAGCCCCACAAAAAATAAATAAATGAAGATATTGTGTCCATCTACAACTAAAAACTATTAGTGTCATTGATATAGTTTGAGTCTTATGTTTCAGCCTTTAAAAAAAAAAAAAAAAAACCTGTCTGTATTTACTGTTAATGTCAGGTAGAGATACACTTATCTCCCCACCCTTCACACAAAGGGGCAGGGGGCAGTGGTTGTTACAGCTCCTTCTGTGGACCAGTGTGTGCTTTCTCTACTTTGAAATGTATTTACCATGTACAGATGTCTTTGAGTTGAGTTTTAGATGTATATCTTGTGTTCTGTCAACCTATTTTTCTTTTACTATGGAAATGCAAGATTGACTAATAGCTTTATAGCTATTATAGCTTTACATATTATATAAATATATATTATGTATATTATAGCTTTATAGCTCTCTTTATCTGATAGAGCAGATTTTTTTCTTTTTAAAATTTTTAAAAAAAATTTTTTTTAGTTGTAGTTGGATACAATACTTTTATTTTATTTATTTATTTTTATATGGTGCTGAGGATCGAACCCAGGGCCTCACCTGTGCTAGGCAAGCACTCTGTTGCTGAGCCACAACCCCAGCCCCAGCAAATTCTTTTCTTAATTACTCTTTTTCAAAATTGTTTTGGCTATTTTTGAGTATTCTTCCAAATGAATTCAGAATTACCTCTTGATTCTAAGTCTTACTTTTGAATTTTTGTCTGAATTGCATGTAAATTGATGTCGGTTACAAAATATTGATTTTCCATCCAGGAACATTCATTTTATTTATTCAAACTTTCTCTTCTATTCTTCAGGAAATGTTAGTCTTTTTCTCCTGTAAATCTTACACATTTCTTCTTGAGTTTATTTCAGAGTACTGTAGTTTTTATTGCCATAATGAAGGAATTTTTTTTGTACTTATTATTTCTCACCAATTATTGCTGGTGTGAAAAACTTTTGATTTTTTTTTAATCACATAACTGGCTACCTTATGAACTTGTATCAGTTTTACCAGTTTGTCATTTTATTCTCTTTGTTTTTTTCCTTATAGAAAATAAAATCTATAACTAATGACAGTTGTGGCATCCTATTTAATGTTACTGTTTTTTTTTTTGAAATACTTTTTTTTTTTTTTAGTTTTAGGTGGACACAATATCTTTTTATATATATGTATATATATAATTTATGTGGTGCTGAGGATCAAACCCAGTGCCTCATGCATGCTAGGTGAGCATTCTACCACTGAGCCACAACCTTAGCCCCAACATTTTTTGTTTTTGCTTTCAGAATCTCTAGTTCTTGAGATACAGTAATGGAATACATCCTTATTTGTACGTACTTTTAGGTATTTTCATCATCTAATATTTATTTCACCACTATGCAGCATGTTTCCTATGTGTCCTAGGTACCCTTTACCAAGTTAAGAAAATTCTCTTCTTAGCTAAGAGATTTTTTATCATGAATGCATGGTAAAATAAGTTTGTTGACATAACCATATCATTTTCTTCTTTTGCCCTTTTAATGTAGTGAATTCCATTGACGGATTTTCTGAGGTTAAATATCACTCAATTTTTTTTTTTTTTTGTACCAGGGATTGAACCCAAGGGTGTTTAACCACTGAGCCACACCCCCAGCCCTTTTTGTATTTTGTTTAGAGGAAGGGTCTCACTGAGTTGCTCAGGGCCTTGCTAAATTGCTGAGGCTGGTTTTGAACTTGTGATCCTCCTTCCTCAGCCTCTTGAGCCGCTGAGATACAGGTGTGGGCTACCACACTTGGCTCACTGTTTTCTTTTTGATGATTCTTTTTATGCACTCTTTTATTTTTTAAAATTTTACTTAGAAATTTGACATCTAAAATTGATGTGTGATTGCATGGTTATTTTTTCTTTGCTGTTCTTACTGGTTCTGGTTCTAGCATAGGTTTAATGAGCATCATTTAAAAAGTTTTCTATAGCTGTACTATGGAACAGTTTGTATAAAGTGCAAATTAATCTGTTTGATAGGACTTCATAAATCTGCCTTAGGACTCATGGCTTCTTTTGAAGTTGTGGAACTTTAGTAAGTGCTTTAATCCCCCGCCCCCCATTATTGTATTGTAGAGTTTTCTGTTTGTTCTTTGGTCAGTTCTAATAATTTACATTTTGTTAGTAAACTATATTTGTGTGGGCTTTAAATTTTAAAAGTTGTTCTTAATGTTCTCTTCTAATGTCTATTCTTCTGTGTCTCTAGTTTTTGTTTTTTGTGTATTAAATTCTTTTATCTTTTTTCTAGTGCTTATTATAAAATGTTACATCTTTTTTCTTTTTTTATTGATTTTTTAAAAAAATAAATGACAGCGGGATGCATTACAATTCTTATTATACATATACAGCACAGTTTTTCATATCTTTGGTTGTATATGAAGTATGTTGACACCAATTCATGTCTTCATACATGTACTTTGGATAATGTCTAACACATTCGACCATCCTTGCTAACCCCTGCCCGCTCCCTTTCCCTCCCACTCCTCTTCCCTATCTAGAGTTCGTCTATTCCTCCCATGCTCCCCCTCCCTACCCTACTATGAATCAGCCTCCTTATATCACAGAAAACATTTGGCATTTGTTTTTCTTGTGATTGGCTAACTTCACTTAGCATTATCTTCTCCAACTGCATCCATTTACCTGCAAATGCCATGATTTTATTCTCTTTATTGCTGAGTAAAATGATACATCTGTTTTCAAACTTTTAAAAATTGTTCTTTAAAATGTCACTGGATGCACTGTTTCCTGAGCATTTTGATGGAATCTTCCAGGTTTTCTTAGGTAGTATGTTTATTCAGTTTGAAATTTGAGTACATCAAAATGTGGATTTTTTAAATTTCAAATTAAACTTTGAAATGTTCTTTAAAATCCCCACTAAATTGCTGGGGCTGCAGCTCAATGCTAGAGTGCTTGCCTAGCTTGTGGGAGGCACTGGGTTTGATCCTCAGCACCACATAAAAATAAATAAATAAAATAAAGGTATTGTGTCCATCTGCAATTAAAAATATTTTTAAAAAATCCCCATTAAAATTTTTTGCTATCATTTTATTATCAATTTTTTATATAACCATGTTTAGGTTAGCACTATTTAGGAATTTGTTAATATGGTCAATCTCTGAATATTTCATATTTTTGAAAAAATACAATTTCTTTTATGTGGGTCCAAAATGCTGTGTATCTTTTAGGCTACTATTAGGTCTATTGCATTAATTTGAAAATGTTATGCTTGTCCTTCATAATATTAACTTATTTTTCTTTTAATGTACCATTTTCTGAGAGAGGCATTTAACTATCTCCCAATCTGATTATGATTTGTTATGTGTTTTGTCTGTTTTTCTTCACTTTATATATTTCAAATCTAAAAAGAATCAATGACTGTCATTCACTCATGGAAGATTATTCTTTTTGGCAATATAAATGTTTCTTTATCCCTTGTAAGGATTTTCTCCTTGATTACCTTGTTGTCTGTTGCCAGTATTGCTACACCTACTTTCTCTTTCTGTTTTCTTTAGTTTCACATCCCTGAATCTTAAACCTTCATATGCTGTTTTGTTTTATGTGTGTCTTTTATGGATATAAATCTGAACATGATTCTGAATAGGTGTATTTATGTTTATTGTGACTTATCAGCTGATGTTTTTTATTACCATTTTTTTCTATTTTCATATGGCAGACTTTTGTTTGAATGATCAGATTTTTTTTTTTGTTTTTTTGTTTTGCTGTTTGTTTGCTCTGTTGGCTTAAATAACATACATTTCTTTCTTGTTTTGTGGTTACTTTCATTTTTAACATACATATTGAAACGTGTTTATCTAACAATGCCTGGACTTCTAGGTGTCTGTGGTTTCTTTGTAAACAATACTGAACTGGAGCATGCTCTTGGTTTCCTCCATTCTGTCTCTTGAACCCCCTGGGTTGATAAGGACAGAATATTTCCCCTGTCTTTAAAAAGGGGAAGTTTGGTGTCTTTCTGTCTCTTTATTCCTGAACATTTTGGATATTTTTTCTGTTTTTCTTTTTTTACTCAAAAAATTTCCTTTGATTTGTCTCAAGTGTTTTTGTTTTTAACATATCCCAGTTGGCACTTTGGTTCTTTTCAATGTGAATCATGTTTCTTGAATAGTTGTTTTCCAATATTGCCTCTTCTCCAGTCTCTGTCTTCTCAGATCTTGGCCTTGTAAATAGGCGAATGGAAAATATATCTCTCCTCTGTGTCTCACCTTTTCTTTCTTTACCTTTTGTTTCTTTATCCTTTCTTTTGAATTCTGGAGATTGGTCCAGGTTCTAATTTACTCTTCAGTTGCCGCAGTCTGGCTGGGCACAATTCAGGAGCCACTTATCAAAAGAAACGAACTTTATTTTTAGAACCACACGCTCCAAACAAAACAGCTCCTCAGGAAAAACCTTCAGAGCCCAACTGCCACCACAGGCTTCCCACAAGCCTCTCAACCTCCCCCACTCCTCCTGCTCTTGAGGCCAATTGGCTGGGTCGTGTGGGCGGAGCCAAAAAAGTCCCCCAATGAGCAGCTCCATGGTCTGAAAGGGCGGGGAAACAGCCCAATGAGCATCACGGCAGAGGAGCCAATCAGTTGGCAGCTAGAAGTTGCTGGGGCCGCTGTGAGCCAATCATCAGCTGGCAGCTGCAAGTTTGCTGGGGCCCCTTCTGGCTGTGGCTCTCAACATTCAGTGGTGTTCTTTCAGTGGTGTCCTGCTATAACTCTACTCATTCTGTCTGCTCAATAAATAGGATTCTTGGTTTTCAAATTTTCTAGAGCTCAAGGTTCTTTTTATATCCAGCCAGGGGATTTTGAAATACATGTAAAATATATATCTGATACAAGTATATAAATTCTAACTATCACAGAGCTATATTCAGATCTTATTTCACTGCTGCTTAGCTATGTTATGGCTGTTTACTTGCTGCCTCTGTTTGATCTTCAATTTTCCAGCAAAATGTGGCAAAAATGCCACTCTTGTTATTTTAAGGATGAAATTCCATAATTATAGTATTAGACTCTTTAAACATTATGAGCCAAGAACTGTACTACTATTTTTCTCACATATATTATCTGATTTAAATCAGAAATTTCTTTACAACAATCCTAATATGTTCTTGACACTGTCTTTGTATCTTATTCCATTGAAAGCAACCGATCTTGTTGCTCTAGTTGTTGAAATTCATTGTGAAAGCAAAACTTTGATCACTGGTTCTACTGGCTTCTCAAACTTAACCAAATTAACACCATTTTGAAGAAATGTGTTTGACCTACCTTTGTATTTCTTAGAGTAATTTCTTTTCTGTCTACTTTTTCCTGCTAGTGTTTGGTCCACATGAGTTTATATGTATTTTGAGCGTGTGTGCGCGTGTATTGGTGTTGTAATTCATTAGCTGAGTTCCATACCGTAGGTGCATATTCTCTTGTTTACCATTGTGCAGGGCATTTACTTTTTCTTAAATGATAGTGTGCTTATTTTATGAAGAAATCACTTAATGACTTAATATGAAAAGGTAAATAAAAGTTATGGGAAATTATATCATGTTAGACTAAGAGACTGAAGATATCAGAAAGTATACTCTCTTCTTGCAGATTCTAAGGATGGTACAGTTACTTCCACAATGTACTGCTAACCATGTCTAAACTTTTCAAACTGCAATATTCAGATCCTTTCTTTAGTTCTTACAAATTCTTAGTGAATTTATAACAGTTTTTTTTTAAAATTGAGCAAATAATTGGAAATCCATTTTTCTGTTTAATACCTTGTTTTGAGATAGTTGGTATCTATTAAAGAAAGGACTATTTTATCAGAATTATTATTCTTTAGGAAGCCAAAAATGCCTGAAATGGATGAGGAATTTGTGGCTCAGTGGTAAAGCACTTGCCTAGCATGTGTGAGGCACTGGGTTCAATTCTCAGCACTGCATATAAATAAATGAATAAAATAAAGGTCCATCAATGTTAAAAAAAGTAATTACATATTAGTTAGCATTTATATCTAAATGCTTTATAATTACAAGTAAACTCTCAACATGTTGTTTCCTTTCTTTGTAACCTTCTGATTATTAGTATGTTTACAAATTCTTTGAGAAAAAGGTTAAAATTAACATCAATATGGCATAACCATTTCAGTGTTTAATATACAAACATACAAACAGACTGATTTTAAAAGTAGCATTTTAAATTGTCAACCATTCAAGTAAAAAATTATATCTTGAAGTATGATTAGGAAAACTGATCTTTTTCTTTACATGTACTGATTTACCTCTCATATTAAAAGGCTTACTTTAAAGAATGTGAAACAACAAAAGAAACCTCCCTGAAGTGATTAAATGAGCCACTCTTTTTGTTAATTTTGTCTTTAAAAGAAACGTGCTCTTAGTTTACTACCACTGTATCAACACATTTGTTTTTTGACATATTT
This sequence comes from Marmota marmota marmota, assembly GCF_001458135.2. Taxonomy (NCBI): domain Eukaryota; kingdom Metazoa; phylum Chordata; class Mammalia; order Rodentia; family Sciuridae; genus Marmota; species Marmota marmota. Next base: position 11,628,948 of record NW_025999968.1, on the reverse strand, counting down.
AAAAATTTTAAGTAAGTTCGTAAACAATAAAATATTTTAGATGTTATCATAACTTACTAATAAACAGATTAACCAAGTGAAAACAATGAGAATATTCAGTCTTACATCCTTCTGGGAATGTATCATATTCACAATAAGTAACTCACATTAATCCAGATGTTTCTGAATGTTTCAAAAGTATGATGCTTTTGGGGGCTGGGGTTGTGGCTCTGTGGTAGAGTGCTTGCCTAGCATGCATGAGGTACTGGGTTTGATCTTCAGCACCACATCCAACTACAACTAAAAAAAAATTAAAAAGTATGATGCTTTAATATCTACATAGATTAAATCTAAACCACATTAAAAAAAGAATTGAATATGTTTAATGCAGATTAAGAAGTATTGTTGGAGATTTAGTCAAATCATGTGGTGTCTCTTTACTTAAACTCACAATTTCTTTAGGTACAAATATTGAAATGTGAAAACTATGTAGGTTTTAAAAGTGAAACCAAATATATACTAAACATAATCATAGTTTTGTTAACTATTTTCAGTAGTTTTTACAGGAAACACATAGTTTTGCTCTTCTAGGACAGTCCAAATTTAAAACCTATCTAATTGTCTTTATAAGTATACTCTCCCACCCCCATACTGTGTGTCTCCATTTTTGTTTGGGAAAATAAAAATAAAATAATAAAAATAACAGCTATCATTTATTGGATACTCACTATATATGCAATAAATGTGGTTAAGAATATTTCAAGTATTATATTACTTATTCCTATGAAAAACTATTCATGAGACTTATAAATATCTCCATTTTATAAATGAGAAAATTGAGACCCAGAAAGGTTAAGTAACTAGTCCAGAATCACATACTTCATAAAGGATTTCAGATTTAAACCCAGTACCCCCTTACTCCAAGATTAACATGTTAAATCAATTTGAGTACTGGTTATTTCACACTTCTTTGCAATGTAACAGCTTAAGATTGATCTGTCAAGAAACATAATTTCAAGGAAGTGTATATCTTTAATGATTTAGGTGATCCTTCAGAAATTATGAAGGAAAAGATTATGTTCTGTATGTTTTGGTACTACCAATACCTGGCTTGGTGTTATATATAGTAATAAAGACTTAGGAGTTATTTGAAGTGAAATGAAGGAAATTCTTCAGTATGAGCTTAATGAATAAAATGGGGAATAAGTATCTGGCAATATTTAAAATCCTACTTTTAAGTCACTATTATTAATGTAATTTGGAGATAAAACTCAGTGTTGAAGAATATCTCTGAATCCCTAGTTCTGTGTTGTCCTTCCATATTTCAAAAATCAGAATTATTTTTCAGAAGGAATGACTCAAGGCTGTAGAGGGCAGTATATGCCAACTGAAGTGTACTTTTCTGGGTTAGTGAGGTGGTACAATAGTTGCCATTGTCCAAGTGTCCAGTTAGGTTCAACACCGAAGTATCTGACAACTGTTTATTACAGTTGTTTCAGACTTCAAAACAGGATAAAATGGAAGGTGTATTAGAAACACAGAATCACACAAACCCACAAAGAAGCTGGCAAGTAAACAAAACTGTTTCTGTCCTTAAACTCTAGTGTCATAGTCAAGGTCATTACTTGAATAAGTTCATATCCCATACATTTTTGTCTGAATGAATTTGGTAGATTATGTTTCTCATAAATTTTCTTCTGTTTTTCTAGTTGTATAATTTCAATTAAAAATAGTAAAATCCTTCATTGTCCTCCTTTTTAGTTTTTCTCTTCATTACCTCTTTATACAACATTTAGTTGTATGTCAAATTGTGAGCCATTACTAAATTTAGAAAATGCTATCGAATGATATCAGTTAAGATTTATTTTATATTTTTTCATTCTGTTGTCGGTGTTCATGGACATTTTGATTATCCAGGGTTTGCTTGATTTTATCACTTTTTTCTTGTAAGATGTTTTGGTGAATTAAATTTCGCACTGATATTTCTAGATTTTCATATTTGAAAAACCTACCAGCTATGAATATCTCAGTCTCTACCAAAATTGCCACCTTCCTTGACCAAGGATAATGTTAGTTAGAATATTAATTTTTATTACAGTACCACATCATGTGCCATTTCTTTTAAGTTTTTGGCTTTACATAAGAACTTAAATAAAAATCTGTATTTGCTAAGGTGCCATGGTATGTGCCTGTAGTCCCAGCTACTTGGCAGACTGAGGTAGGAAGATCACTTGAGCACAGGGGTTTGGAGCCAGGTAGGTAACAAAGGAGATCTAGTCTCTTTACAAACAAATAAAAACATGTCTTCTCAATAATATGTGCTAATATCATACTGGTCATTACACTAATTTTATTGGCTAATGCCATCTAATTTAAACATTATTAATAGGCATGTAGTGTTCGAGTTAAATAGTATTTCAAAAAGTTGTTACTAAACATTAGATAGCAAGTTTTCTCAAATGTGGATAAATGAGGTATTTATGCCAGAAAATGATAAGAGTGCTGACTGCAAAACTTTCTTCTGTTTCATAATTTAAAATATGATGGGAATAAAATCAATTGTGATGTGAACTAAGGAAAAAAAAAGTTCATGAAAAGAATAAAAACAACATAAAGACACCAAATGTTGTATACAGCACTATCCATATTCTTATTTGGTTTTTACAACAACCTGTTGGTAGTCTGGGTTACTGTTGTTATCTTTGGAGATGTGGGAAAAAGGAGACATAGATAATACCAGTGAAATGCTGAAGTTGAGTTGTTTCATAAATTTTAACACCATAACCAAATCTGGTCCTGTCTAAACTATGACTATTTTATGATTTTGTTGCCACTGTTTTATGATTTTCTTGGATATATTTAAGAATCAAAACACTACCTACATTTTGCTGAATGAATAACAGTCATTTCTTTTTAACCAGATAATATGTTATTTGAAAATACTCAATAATTGATAATTTCAATTTTTTGAATTCAGTAGTTCTCTGACTTTGGGATAATTTCCAGTTTCCAGTTTTGCATTAATGGTCTTTATCAGTGGGTTTTTTTTTTTTGTGTGTGTGTGTGTATGAATGAAAAAGTCAAAATTTAAAAGGATTCATAATTCTTCATAACCAAGGGACCATTAACTGGATGAAATTGTAAGTTCAGTAAATTTCAGTATTCTCTAGGTATCAATCACCATTCCAAGAATTATGGCTGTCTCTCTAGGTTTTTGTTTTTTTTTTTTTCCCCTTTGTGACTTTTGTTTTAGTGTTAGGGGCTTGTTGGCTATAAGGAAGTGACCAAAACTTAGAGCTTCTTTCTCCCAAAGCTCTTTTAAACATCCAATCACAAGAAGATATTTATGTTTTTTTACTGCTCCTCTGAGAGGCATATGAAATTTGTTGCCATAATTCTCATTAATTAAAAACAGATCCCTGGCATACCTACCTGCTCTGAAGAGAGGAGGTGGTGGATCAGTGTATTGTACTGTTTTTGTGAGTGTGGAGCATAATGTGATTCACCCAGCTAGAGGTGTGAACCCCCATTTTGGTTTTAAATTTGTCTAACGAACACTTCCAAAGTTCTGTGGAGAAAAAGGTAGGAATAGAAAGAAGGATTGGAAAGTGAAGTTGTTCTGCTGTTCTTCCTAGGAGGAGAATTGGAGGCATAAATCAAGGGTGCATGACCTAGGGCAAGTTACTTAAACTCTATAAATCTCAGTATCCTCATCTGTAAAGTGGAATAATAATGATTATTAAGCATAAAGAATAAATAAAGTAAGAATAGTGAGATAAGATGTATAAATGACTTTCATACTTCTTGGTACGTGGTTTCCTCTAAGTAGTTGATAATAAAATGTAGTTGGTTTTATTGCTGTAATAATCTTAAATGAAAATTAACGCATGAAGTTTAGCGGAAGCACAGGGAGTGGAAAGGAAAAAAAAATCAAATGACTGAAGACTAGGTGATTATACTCCTAGCCATAAAGGCTTAGCAGATGATGTGAGGTGGGTGTTTATGTAAGAGGCTCCTTGATAACTATGGTGGTTCAAACATAGGGGGCTAGAAGAGAGACTGTTCTCTTACACTCCAAGAAAGGAGGTAAGGTAAAGAAGTAGGTAAAAAAAAAAAAAAAAAATCCAGAGAGTAACTTCTGTTTTTACTTGACACTTTCATTTTAATGAATTTGTATCTAACATTCAGCATTTGTAAATGCTTTTGGTTCTACTGCCTAAACAAAATTCAAGTTTTTTGTACTAATCTGTCTGAATGGTCAGTGTTCTTCCGAAACAGTTAAATGGCAAAATTTCTGCCATTGCTCTATTTTAAAGAATCAGCTCTTCTTTAAGATAAAACAGTATCTAGAAGCATGGCCAGGTACATTTACTGCACTGAGAAGGAGACATGGGGGGAGTAGTCAGGAAGCATGTAGGTGGGAAGGGTTTCCTGTTTCCAGGCAACAGCGAGGAGCTACAGACGGAAAGCAACTTGAATATAAATTCATTCAGGAGAGGACATTTTACCACCCTGCCTTCTAAGCTGTGGGGACAGAGACTTGACTCTGGAAGAGGGTGGGGTTTCAACTTCGTCAATGGGTAAAGTTATTAGAAACCTATGTCTAATTAGGTTTTTTGTGCATAAAAAATATCATACACTGGTGGCCAGGTTAGAATTTTACAATGTTTAAAAATCAGCAGCATCTGCATTTGCCTTCTCATTTTCCAGAAGCACGGGGCTTTCTGTGGCTTCATTTTCCTGTCTGTCTGCTTAGAGAGCCGAGGGGGCTCTTGGCCCTGGAGTGGGCTCTTTTCTTGCCTGACTCCATCTGCAGGAAGGAGGGAGAAGCACAGCACAGTTGGCTCAGGGAGGCGCTTCCTCCTCCTAAGAAGCCAGCCCAGAGGTTCATAGTGAGCAGATGAGGTTGAGTCCCGCCCTTCTTCTGGACCTTGGAGAGAGTGGGTTTGTCCCCTCCTTGATATTTTCCCCTCTCGTGAAATGCAAGAGAATGGTGGATTTGAAAGAGTGGACGAAGGAATTTGCAAGAGGCAGCTACCTAATTGGGGTGGGTTAATTTTGAGACTTTTGAGATATTGAGACAGGTGGTGGTTAAATACTGCCTTCTGCCCCCGATGATTTTATAACCGATGTAATAATTCTGTGCCCAAAGGCCCTTCTCATTTTATACTCCAGCTCTCTTATTGCTGTGAGAGGGATCATACATACATGCTGAGAAGAGTTGCCTGTGTAGAATGCATAGATTGTCCTTTCTTACTTTCAGATTTTTTTCTTCTGTAGTTTTTGAGATGAGGTGATTTTCTTTTAAAATCTGCTTTTCATTGTTTCATTTAGAGTTTTTTCTTTTTTTTTTCCAGAATCAAAGTCAAATGACAGGTCTTGTAAAGGACTTGGGAAGATTATACACTGAAATTTGTATACTAATCAGACTTGAAGAGAATAGTGGGTGCTGTTTTGAGAATCTGCTTGGAACAGTTGTGTATTTTTTCGCTCAGTCTGAAACCTCCTCTAGTCACTTGTCCTGAGACTCTAGATACCTTACACCCAGTAGCTAGTTATAGGGCACAGAAAGAGCTGCCCAGATGCTTAAGCAAACACACAGGGTCGGAGCTTTATATTAGATCCCCTCTCACCATGTGCCTGAGGATGAATCACTCCTTGAAGGGTCTAATCTGTCTCAGTATTGTCCTATTGGGAAAGGGTCACATTATTTAAGTGTAACTCCTGAGAGCCTGGCAAGTCTTTTCAAACAAATGTTGATGGATGCTCTGCAGTCCCTCCCATCCCAACAGATTTCTTTATGCTTCTTTTTACTTAGATACTTAACCTATGTTTAGTGTGCCTCTTTTATTACCAGAGAGGAAAGTTGAAAGAGTTTAATCCTCATTGTTTATGTGGATTGTTTTTCCCCAGTTTGTGTTCTGGCATTAAGTCAGATAGGGTTGCCTTCTTCTGTCCATCTCTGAGTAGTATCCTTAGTACCCTGGGACATTAAGAAAATATCTATTGTGGATTGAGTATCTTTAGTGTAACTGTCATTTTCTATCATTTTTTAAAAATATAGTTTTAGGAACACAAGTTGGCAAGCCCTGACGTATTTTTTGTTAATTACATAATTATAAATTTATGGCAGTAGATAACTGTCCCACCATAACTTTGTATTATACTTTAGAAGCTCATTTTAAATCAACATAACAGCCAAAAAATTGAGTTACTTACAGCATTGTATAGGCATTTAATTGCGTCTAGATCATTTTAATCACTTGACATCAACTATAGTCTAATTTCAGGTACAGTAAATTGGGAAAGATTAATATCACAAAAATTGATTATGCGTGGTGCTTCCTTTTTGTTTAAATGAAAAAACACATAGAGTTTTGGCTACCAATTTTGGTTTTTGTTGTCTGTCTGATTCTTAAAAAAACATTGCTTCTAATGAGTTAGCATTTTGGGCAGAAAGTGAGTCTTAAAACCGTAGGGTTGTTTTTATTTTGTTTTTTTTTGGGGGGGGGTAATATAAAAAGTTATTTTCACTATTCTTCTCCTGTATTCCTGTCCTTTTACTTCTTTATGTGCTCAATGCTGTTTTCTTATGCTAGCAACTCATGTGAAAATTTGTTTTTTACTTTACAGCTAGATTAAAAAGAAAGATTACCCTGGGGAATTCAATTAATAAAAGATATTAATTAAACTTTGGTTTAATTCTTAGTAATTAAATATTTACCCCAAATATGAAAGATGAATAGGTATAGTATCAGGAAAAATGATCATATAGTGTTAAAATTTAGGCAATCAATATTTTTAATGAGTCAATTTTATGATACAAGTCCTGTAATTACACAAGAAGCCTTTTGTTATTCACAAATTCTTGAATGAGTTTTGCTTAAATACAGGCTCTATATTTCACTAGAGCAGTAAACCAAGTTTCTAGTTTTTTCAAATAAGCTGGTCATTTTACCTTAAAATAGCTTTCAATTATATTTTCACTTATTGCACTTATTTATATATACTTACATTACTATTACTACTGCTGCTGCTGCTGCTGTTTCTACCACATTCTTTGTGAGAGTATGGGGTGAATAAAAGAGAAATTTAAGATGCCCCACCCCCCCAGATTCCTAGGAAAGGAATGGCTTTCCCTTAAAGTCTTTTTGGTGATATAGGCCAGTCTCTTTCATGATTCTTAAACTTATAAATTCACCTTCCGTGATCTTTTATTTGTACCTTTCTCTTACCAAGTCTGAGGAAGGTTTCATATTTATTCATCCTTCTATTTATCTGGAGTAACTAACAGCTTTGCATATACTAAATAGCTGATAATCGTGGAATTAAGTGGAGATTTTTTAAAAAGTAGCTTTGAGAATAGAATTGTATGCCAGATTATAATTAGTGGTTTGCTAATTGGTCTCCTCTGCTGTTGGGCATGAGCTGATGATATTCAATTTTTATCCATTGCATCCATCCTGGGTATTTAATGCCTTGAATTAGCTGTTTCTTTTACTTCACTTACAGGAATTTAAGAAAAGGATCAGAACTATACATAGAGAATATAATTTATCAGCAGCAGAGCAGAATTTGTAGAATTTATTAAATCTTATTCTCAATAATATAGTGTCTATGTCCTCTAAGGAATAGTTATCATCTTTTTTTGTTTGTTTGTTTTAAGAAAAGGATTATGCTTTACTGTAATTAGTGCTGTTATTAAAAAATCCATCAAATTTAGATCACCTTTACAGTGTAATCTATAAGATGAATCAAAAAATATTCCCCCCCCAAAGATTAAGGCAGAAAATGTTACTATTTTTAGCTTAAGAGATCAGGTATCTTACCAAACTTTCTGCTTAATAATATTCATATTTACCTGGTTAATTTACTACCTACTTCCAATAGATAGTAAATGTAGAGCAAAATTGCAGTATTTTTTGAAAATATTTGTGGGAAAAATCGTGTGCAGTTTTTATCTTTTAAAAATTTTCAGTACACACACCATGTGTGGCAACTTTTTTTAAAAATAAAAACTATAGTTTTTTTTTTAGCCTCATTTTATTTCCAGTAGTCAGACAGTGCTTATAAACTGTTCTTAAGTAGTGACTTTTTTATGAAAGTGTTGAAATTATGTCTTTGTGATTGTAAGATTGTCCTCTTCTGCCAGTTCAGTGATCTTCTTTGAAACCCATAAACTGCTCAAATGCCAAACAATTAATACTAATTTCAATATAGTTGTAGGCATAAATTTCAACAACAATGAGTACTTTCTCCCTGTTGTTTATGTGGTTTCTTGTTTGCTTTTAATCTTGACTGGAAGCAGAATAGAATTTAACAAATGTAACATTTTTTGTTTTCTGATAACTTAAAATCATTGTTGCTGTTAGGACTGATAGAATGGTGTAGATAAGGACTATAGTCGTGTATTGTGCTCTTTGTTTCACTGTAAACACTGTACACTGCTGTTCTTTAGAGAATGCTTTAATATTTTTTTCTATTTTTCTTATCATTTGATTCTTCTCAAGGCAGTTATCCTAGTTATATGACTTACATAGCAAAGCAACTATACAGTATTGTAAGTATGATCAAAATTAAAATTAATGTGAAATTTCAAAGCCTGCCTAAATAGGACCTGTTGAGTATTAATAAAAACAAATTTTGGCCAAACAGATAATTTTTTTCTTTTTTTGATTGTATTATTATATTATTATATATATATTTTTTGATTATATTATTTTTTGTAGTTTGAATAGTTAATAGTCTCAGAAGCCACCTTTTTGATTAGCTAGGATGGAAAAGTGTTAGGTTTCTTGCTATAAAACTTTCAAAAGGATTGGAAAGAATCTCATGAACCAGCTACTCAACCATTATATTATGAATGAGGAAATGGAGCATGAATGATTTACCTTATTACCAGCAGTGCAAGGTGTCTAGATTTTGGAGTAATTAATGCTTTATTTATCATTTTAAGAACAAATTGAGTCACTGGGAGTAGTTTTTAAATGCTAATACAGGTTTAAGAAACATTTATTCCAGAGGCTGGCGTTGTAGCTAAGTGGTAGAGTGCTTGCCTAGCATGCATGTGCCTCAGGCTTCAATTCCCAATACTGCAAAAAATTTTAAAAATTAAAAAAATTTATTCCAGTATGTTTGGCTTTCTTTATTATTGTCTAATTTCTGTTGAGCGTGAATGGATTAATGATTCTGCAAATTAGTTCTTATTTCGGGGGAAAATTTTTTCTATAGGGCATTTTGTTTAAAAACATAAAAGGCCAATCATTTTAATATTCAGAATAAATTGTACATACTCTCTCCAACTGAATTGCAGTTGGTTTGTTTTTAACATCTAAATCAAATTATTGAAATAACTATTTTTCTTCAGTTTTACATACCTTATAGAACCAAAGTTAATAGTTGTCCATTTAGTTTGTGAAATTCATTCATTCCAGTATTCATGTATGGAAAACAATGTGGTAAGTACCAGGGGGTCATAAACCTTTACCTTGTAATCTAATGAGGGTAGTCTGCATCAAATAATTAAGTATGTAATTATTTCAATTCAAATTCATATAAATACTTAAAGGCAGAAGAATGAAGCAGTAAAAAAATTGGCTAAAATTTTTAGGGGAGGGCTTCTGTGAGTAAGCTATGTTTCAGTTGAAATTTAAGAATTATTGGGCTTTGGGATACAGAGATGCAGGGATAGTATAAGAACAAGGCCTAGAGATCAGATGGAGTGGCATGAATCAGTACAGAGGTTGAGTACTGGCCAGAGGGCCAAAGGGAAACAGGGAGAATGTTTAGTCAGTGACGCAAGTGGAGGAAACAGGTAGCAATGTGGAGGCGATTGTGGTGGTAGTGGAGAGATTTTGGAGAAGTAGGGGGCGGGGGAGCCATATTGCAGTGGACTGAGGAGAGAGAGAAGGGAGAAAAAGGTGATAGTTGCTGATGACAAATGTTTTGAAAGTTTATTTGGACATAAGATAATACTAGAGATAGATGTTGGAAGTAGTCTGAATTTTTATGCTGAGATGTATAGGCTATATCTTTGTACCCAGTGTGGGAAAAAATAACTTTGGAAGCTAATGAAGATTTAGCTTCTCAAGTAAAATTATTCAATTTTTTTTTGTAGTTCTGATATTTATAAGAAGCCTGTCTTTCCTGTAAAGGAAATTATCACTAACTCAGTGATCCAAAAATACTGTCCTGTGTTGTTGTCTTTGGTTATTTTCTTTAGAAAATGTTATATTAAAAATTATAATTACTGATGATGCTAAATTGGCATGAGACATTTGAAATAATAACAAATATTTCCAGTATAGGAAACTTGTGTTTGTGTGTGTGTGTGTGTATTGTGTATTGCATTACTATTCATATATATATAAAATGAATGAAAGAGGAATAAAACTAAAACTATAAATGTATTTTAGTTATATTATTAAAACAGTAGGAAAATGCAAGAAAACAAGATAATTTAGTTTTATTTATTTCACAAAAGAGGATAGTGATTCCTAAACTAAGAGGTTCCAGAAACTTTACATTTACTCTGCTCTAAATACTGTTCTATAGGGTCACACTTCCTTTACAATCTTTATATATTTTTATAAACAAGCAATAAAAAATCAGGTTTCATACATTTTCTGATGCTCTTAAAAGCACATTGCTAAAGATTCTCATTCAATGTTTATTATTTTCTTTTTAAAAGTTTGATGTAAACTCTAAGTTAATAAATAAATAGGCAATGATTATTTGGCCAAGGTAATTAACCCCACATGGTTTTCTTAATAGTAATCTGCTATTGTATCAACTAACTTGTCTATAACACAGCTGTAGCTAATGAGCAAAAAATCTTAAAAATAAAAAAAAATTAACAATCTTAAATTTCTTTTAAATTCTTAAATTTCCTCTTATTTGAATACTACTCAAGGACGAACTTTTATTATATGCAGTCTGTTGTACATACACATGTTTATACCATACAATTCATACAATGAATTCATACAGTGAATTTCACGAACTACATGGACAACTATTTGGTTCCATAGGTATACATTCATTTCTTTCTTGGGAGATACTTTTTTTTGTGTAAATCTGGATTTCTTAAACTTGACTCAAGTAAATGGACATATTCTTAGGGGCCGACTGGTTCTTTCTTTCTTTTTTTTTTTTTTGGTACCGGGGATTGAACTCAGGGGCACTCAACCACCGAGCCACATCCCCAGCCCTATTTTGTATTTTATTTAGAGACAGGGTCTCACTGAGTTGCTTAGTGCCTCACCATTGCTGAGGCTGGCTTTGAACTCATGATCCTCCTGCCTCGGCCTCCTGAGTCGCTGGTATTACAAGTGTGTGCCACCATGCCTGCCCAGCTGGTTCTTCATGAAAATTTAAAAAATATATTTCATTTAAATGATAAATATAAAAGAAATAATGTTAGTGTTTTCTGGGTGGCCTGGTTAGATTTATAGATTTGTAGATTTAGAGCATTGCTATTGTATTTTCAGCACAAAGTTTGCATTTGTGTTCATGGTACTACTAAATTTTATGTACTAAAAGCTAATGTTTTATTTTTAAGGCCATTTTCATTTAATGCTGGGGTCCACAGAGTTGTTTGTGAAGTTGTTGTTATCAAGGCTAAGCAAGTTTGAGAAACGGTGGCCTTGATGATGGTATGTGAATATTGTGGTGATATAAGCAAGTGAGAATATAAGCATACTTTCGAAGAGTTTTGCTACTTTACTTTATTTAAAAATATATTCACTTGTTCTGAATATTTAAAAAAATTAAGCTAACAGTTTTTATTTATTTATTTATTTTTTATGTGGTGCTGAGGATTGAACCCAGTGCTTCACATGTGCTAGGCAAGCACTCTACCACTGAGCCATACCCCCAGCCCTAAACTAATGTTTTAAAAGAGAAATGAATTAGTTTGGGGGAGCTTTTAAGAACTTTAGAAATCCTAAAGAATTAGTTATGAATGTATTACAAAGTTTTTCAGTTTTCTGGCTGTTGTTAGTTATTACATTTTGGGTCATTGTTATAAAACAAAACCTGTTGGGGGGCAGATGCTCATAGGCACCATGAAGGGAGCATGACTGTGAATGGGGGCTTGGATAAGAGGAGAGAAAATAGTGGGAAGCATAGCTTAGCTGGAGATGAACACATTGCCTGAAATCACTTAATTCGTTTTTTCCTTCACTAGGCAGGCCAGACTAACACCCATTTGCAGGCTTAAGGTTCTTGCTGTAAGAGTTAGCATTTCTCAATGGTTTGAGGGTGTCCTCCCTTCCTCCTTTTCCTCCTCCCATCCTATATCCTATGCTCCCATCCTCCCTCCCCTTCCCTCCTTTTTGCTTCACTTATACATGTTTTAATATACTCATTACTGAAATGTGCCTATTATGTGTGCCAATCCCTGCTTTTCAGCAATTCATTGTTTTAACTGAGTTTGGCAAAAAGCCAGCCAAAAAAATTGTACAGAAATTATCTTGTTTTTGTAATGGTTTTAACTGACAGGAATGATGCTTGCATTTTTTTTTTACTCCTGTTCTCCTGGAAGGCAGAGCCCTTGTCTGCTTTGCTGCCTTTTTTATTCAAATGCTTAAAGCATAGTATGCGTTAAATAAGTAATTGTTGAGTAATTTGAATGAATGAATGAATGAATTAAGATTCTTATTTGTCACATATGACTTTTTGGAGGGGAGGAGACATGAGCCAGGTCTTAAAAGGTGGGCCTTGAGAAGCCAGAGATGGGTACATGAGTGCTGACACTGATAGGTATACAAACTGACAGAGTCCTGTGAACAACAATGATCATAAAATAAGGGAAGGGGCTTGGTGCATGGGATGGGGGAATGGAAAGATAGAGAGTAGGATGATCAGTAAAGAAGCCAGTCTGGATTAGCAGCCATTTCATGTTGGAGATAAGCCAGATGCTAAAGTGTTAGAATGAGATGTAGGTGGGAGGAAGGTCAGAGGGATGTGGCATATATTACACTCAAACAATTTGATTACTAGCATGAGCTCTGAAATCACATATTTTAGGTTCAAATCCCAGCTTATCCCAGCTTTGTTCAAGATGCTTAACTTCTCTGTACTTGAGTTTCCCAATTCCGGTTGGAAAAACCCCTGAGCCATGCATGGTGGCCCTTACCTTGGGAGCTACTTGGGAGCCTGAAGCAGGAGGATTGCAAATTCAAGGTCAGTCTCAGCAACCTAGTGAGACCTTGTCTCAAAGTAAAACTTAAAAAAGGACTGGGGATGTAGTACGGTGGTGGAGTACCCTTGAGTTCTATCCTTACTACCACCAACACACACACACACACACACACACACAAAGCAATTGATTATATGTAACACATATATAATATATATTCAGCCATTAATATTAATGCAAGTGATAAAAAATAATTGAGTAAAATTGAACATATAAAATGATTTATCGTGTCAGGGTTTGGGATTAAAAAACAAAAACACCGGGAGTCTAGAATGTCAATAATAACAATGTGATTATAGATAATATTTGTTTATTTTAATAGAAATCACATGTAATAATTACTAATAAATAATCATAATATAATAAATTAAATACCAAGTTAGGTGAAACATAAATAATGTTTTCAAAGAACATCAGAATGAGGAGGCTCTGTTTCACTGCTTGTTTTCATTTCTGTCATTTAATTTATCGGGTGAATTTTTTATCTGGCCTTTTGACATCATATTAGAACCTGTAGTCATCATTTTATGCTGTGTTTAATGCCAGTTTTTCTTTAGCAGATAAAAAAAGGGGCTATTTCAATTTTTTATTATTTGAGATTGTTAGTTATTTTCTGTGAGTAAATATACTCACAGAACATCTACTCTTTGACTATCTTGTTAGTTCTTAGGATAGATAAGAAATGTGTTTGGTTCTTTACCATCTATCCATTCATTCATTCATTTTTGGTACTGCAGATTGAACCCAGGACACTGTATCACTGGACTGCATCCCCAGTCCTTCTTATTTTATTTTTAACGTTTTGAAACTGTCTCACTAAGTTTCTTAGGGCCTTGCTAAGCTACACAGGCTGGCCTCAAACTTGTGATCCTCCTGCTCAGCCTTGAGAGTTGCTAGGATTATAGGTGTGTGCTACCATCCCCAGCCATCCTACATTTTAATGAAAGAACTGAGAAAACAAAGCTGTTAGACCAAAGAAAATAGACAATAACTGAAGTCGAAGTAGTTTAATCCTAATTCTGAATTATTTTTTAGTTTTTCTGCCTCCTAATCTGATAGTCTTCCTTTGTTTCCAGATTGCCTTTTTAATCAAGTCATTTGGTCCTTCAGGTAACTATTTTGGGGAAAAGAAAACAACCCCCCCCAAACAAAACAAAACAAAACAAACGGACCACTGATTCATATACTCCAGCTGCACTATTTTAAGTGATCAAATAATTCCACTTGGCACTGTTTCAAGTAGTTCAGGCTGGGTGTGGTGTCCCAGCAATTGGGGAGGCTCAGACAAGAGGATCACAAGTTCAAAGCCAACACCAGCAACTTAAGGAGGCCCTATGTAAGTTAGCAAGACCCTGACCCTGTCTCAAAATAAAAAAGAAAAGGGTTTGGGATGTGGCTCAGTGGTTAAGTGCCTCTGGGTTCAATTCCCAGTACCAAAAAAAAAAATCAGTGAAAGTATAAAAGCCTAAGGCCTCAACTTGATTTGTGAGCAGTGCCATGTAGCAGTTCTTTTTCAAAATTTCAGGAGTAGAACTACACTCTTCATTTTCTCTGGCAAGATCTCAGAGTAGTTGAATCTGACTATTGTTTAGGTGCAAAAATATCAGAATTTCTTTGTGCCTGTTTTGAGAACTTTGGCCTTCTTAATCACAGAGAAGTTACACAATTGTATTTAGAGAAAGAGCAAGATCTAGCAAAATAAAACTTTTAATTTTAAAGTGTAATCTTCACAGATGACTAAAGATTTCCTTCATGCTCTCTGAATTTTGGCTAGTTCCTTTACGTCTTGTCTTTATTACTTTTCATCATTTTGGGATCTGATATGGTCCTTTCCTCCTTTGTACAGATCTTGATCTTTCATTTTTCCCAGAGGTATATGACTTCACATGTATAACATTTAAATGTCAAGTATTTCTTTAAAATGAATCTTTATAAACATCTCTGAAAACATTTTCATAAATAACCATTCCATGGGATCTTTGTCAGTAGGTTGCATCAGCTTAAATATAAAGATTTTACAAATAAAATAATTTCTTTTAAAAGTGTGTATGTGCACCTGTTTTACTTCAATTTTCTGAGTATTTGCCTCTCTTATTTTACCAGTCCCTCTCTATTTCTTTAAATTATTTTTAAGGACCACTAAGTTCACCTCCTACCTGCGAAGACAGATGGATCCCTTTTCTTGAGTGACCATGTTGGGCTGCTTGCCTCGGACTCACACCTAGCAGCTTATTGACTCATTATTTACTCCATTGGCTAAAGCCATGCCAGTCACCCTGTACCCTGCAGTTGGGTAGGGACAGGGAGTAGGAATTATGCTGATTTGGAGTCTGGAGGTTGTGTGTGGTCCCAATGGAGGTCACAGCTTTCCTTGCTCCAGTACTGACAGAGACTTCATTACTGACCTTTCATGACCTTACTTCCCTAATAAAGTTCAGAATATTCTCAGCTTCCAGGTATTGCCCACTCTTGGGAATCAGCTAGTTTCCTAAAGGTTAATGTCATTCCAGATAGTTTTTCTGAACCCCAGATACTTAAGGATACAATTATAGATTAAGTACAGAAGCATATCCTTACTTTTCAAGGTAGATATCCTATCTCATTGGTGCTTTTATGTTCTAAAAAAGTCTTTTTTTACTTTTTAGTATTAACACACACCTGAAAGTAAAAGCTTAATTTTTTAGTGAATCCCTTGACATTCTTTATTTTACATAGGACAGTGAAGAAACTCATAAAAATAATCAAAGAGAGAAATGGATCCAAAATCATGCTTTGAAAATTTAGGGGAGCAGTGCAAGCACATTAAAAGAAGCTTATGAAGAGTTACAATGCAGAAATAGTCAATAAGCTGCTTAAAAGCTGGGTAAGAAGGAAAGGAGGTAGTTTTATAGAACCATGTTAAATTTTCTTGCAGATTTTATATGCCTATACTGCATTGAGAAACACATTTTATAAACTGATTAGTATTAAAAACAGTTGATTTTGAATGAGAAAATCCAGCTCAAATTTTGGCTTTTTAGCTTACGCAGGCAAAATGCTCTACCTTCCTAGATTTTGGTGTTTTTCTCTGTAAAATAGGAATAATTAATAATTACCTCAGTGATTTTTTATTTCTGAAGTAAAAGTTTTTGTAAAATGTTTGCTGACATAAGGTCAGCAAACATTTTAATGTAAATAGGTCATCTTTAGATGTCTCTGCAGTTAGAAGGGGCTTGCTAAAACATTTTCAAATTGTGACTTTCAAGCATGAAACCTCTTGAAAGGATGTTAGAGTAAAAACAAGCCTTTTCTTCAGGAAAAATTATCAGATGAAAAGAACATGTGAATAAATGACATCTAATCTGATTTGGAAAAATATGTTTCTATTAAATATAATTTATTTATTTTGTAAGGAGCTAAAAAAAATAAGCAGATGTTACACCTGTTAGTAATGCTGCCTACTTAAATGGAAAACCTAAATCCCACTCTTAATTATAATATTCTGTTTATTGTAAAAAGTATAATAGAAATGTTTTCTTGAGGTGGAGTAACATAAATGATTGAAATACTCTTAGTAAGATTTCATGGAAGTAAAGGAAAAATATTTGATAATGTGTGGTGAGGATAATCTGTAATTTGTCAGTTGATTCCTGCTGGTTAGCTTTTTTAATCATCATGGTACAAAAATGTTGTTATTTTCTGATTTTTTCTAGTATATATGTAATTTAGTTTGTAGTTAGCTATGCATGTACCCTTGCATTAGAGGTTAATCTCATCAAGAAGTTAATAGTCCTCAGAGTAGTATAACTTTTATAAATTTGGCAAAACTTGAAACCCTGTCAGACTGAAATATACACATGGTTCATTTTTCTTAATGTTTTTGTTTTTTTTAAAAAGGTGTACTAAAATCATCATCTGTTCTTTGTGAAATTGTTGATTTAAAAAAAATCTTAAACTGAATTTTAATGTGATAGCAACATTAGTGTTGAACAGAATGCTCAAACTTAATGTTTCTTGGAGCCCAGTAATGCAAGGAAATCTTAGAGGAAATTTGTCACATTTAGAATTAAATCTTTGCCTGCAACCTAAAGTTTAAAATTAAAGTTTCTTTTTTGTATTTATTTATTTAGCTGTGTTTACTGGTACACACAAGCTCAGGTTTTATTGATAAAGGAGATACATGCAATTTAGGAACCCCAAGATAATTTTTTCAAGTAGATATGTTTAGGTTTACAAGATAGTAATCACATTTGGGAACTTTGAGGAATATCAGGTGATCATTGGTCCTGATCTTTCTTACACATACCTTAAGGGCCAGCAATTTCTAAATTACCACCTCACTTATAGGGAGTCTCCC
>NW_025999968.1:11533056-11611408 GCF_001458135.2 Marmota marmota marmota | reverse complement strand
GAGATTAAGGTAAAAAGTTCCCTTGGCCCTGCATTTTTCAAGAATGCTGTTTTAAAAAAGTAGCAGTGTAATTATTTATTTTTAAAAATTATCTGACTAGGGTTAGGGTTGTGGCTCTGCGGTAGAGTGCTAGCCTAGCACGTGCAGGGCCCTGGGTTTGATCCTCAGAACCACATAAAAGTAAGTAAATAAAATAAAGGCATTGTGTTGAACTAAAACTAAAAAATAATACTAATTATCTGACTATATGTCATTGTATATATAATTCTAAAAAGCTAATTGTATGATCTTAGATTCTTCTTGGTGTTTTTCTCAATCTTTTAACACCTTTGTGGGCAGTTCATGGAGAGCCTGCTTTTGGCCTATGACAGTTGTAATAGCAGCAGTCAATTAATCAACCAATATGAAAGTGTGTTAGACACTAACCTTGTGCTAGCCACTTTACTGGATAAATAACCAAAGGCCCCCAAGCTAGTTAATAAATTTTAAGAGCTCATGACCCTGAAGCATATCTTTTGTCTGAAAACCAATATCACTGAAGAGGACTCTGAAACATGGACCCAGGGGCCTTCCTTTTTATTTCCCAACCAATTGTCAGTGGAGTAATCACTAGTCCACTAAATTCTCATCATTTTTGTTGATCTAAGATTATCACTGTCTGAGGAGATTGTCTTCTAGAGTAAGTTAAGTGACAAAAGAAAATTTGATGAAGTCAGAAGAAAATAATCTTTCTTTTACTATTTAATGATAGTAATGCAGTGTACTGGAGTTGTAAAGATGAACAAAACCTGGGAGTACTTTTGTGGAATGGATACAGGATAATGGAGAAAACAGATCTATAGTCACAAATGAGGTACACCAGTGCCTCTAACCGGTATCTGCAAAGTATTTGGAAGCATGTAGGATGCAGTCTACCTCTGCTGGAGAGAAAAGGGCAAAATGTGATTTCCCCCAATTCCTTTAAGTGGAAAAAAAAACAAGCTTCAGATTTAGATAGAAGCTATAGAGGGCTGGTTGTGGTGGTAAACACCTGTAACCCCAGGCACAAGGCAGGAGGATACTAAGTTCAAGGCCAGCCTCAACAACTTAGTGAGACCCTGCCTCAAAATTAAAAATAAAGAAAAAGGGCAGGGAGTGTAGCTCAGTGGTTAAGTGCGCCTAGGTTGAATCCCTGATTAAAAGAAGCAGCAGCAGCAGCTGTAGAAGAAAATAACGTAGATTAAAAACCCAAACACAGTTGTTCAAAGGAACCCAGAAATAATTTTACATGAGTACATGATTTGAGATTTGCAAAAGATAGTTGAGAGGGATGTTTTACTGGGCTCTGATACTTTCAGAGGCAAATGGTTTTCATTTTGCCTGGATCAGATCATCAGTGATGGCTGATTAAAATGATCATATCCTCTGCTTCCTCAGTTGGAGAGAAATTATTAAATAGGCAAGACCTCAAATTATCACACATTGATTTTTTTTTCCTTTTAAAAAATTCTTTTAGGCACCTTATAAAATTTCATAAGTATACTTTTTCTTTGTTGGGATGTTTCCGATTTTTGTTCCCTGTGTCTTAGCTGATTACTTTTTCATATTCTGAGTTTCAGGCCTGTGTTTATCTCTTTATTCTGCTGTACGTTATTTTCTTCTGGGGAACAGCCTCCTTGACTTTTTCTCTGAAGCCTTCAATTCCTTTTAGTCTCAGATTCTTTCTATGTCTCACTACTGAGTGCTTTCTAGACCCAAGGCCCTTCAGGTGAACTATAGAAAAGGTTGGTGTTGATGATGATGATGGTGAGAATAAAGATAATGTTATTATTTCCAGACAATCAGTAGTTCTAATGACTATCAGCCTGAAGTCACACCATTTAGCCTAAATGCTAGCTCTTTCACCCCCTTAGCTTCATAACCTTAGGCAAACTGCTTTCCCTCTCTTGGACAAAGTCTTTCTTCATTGATAAAACATTAATAAAAATCGGAGTATCTACTATGCCATAGGATTGTTGGGAGAGTTAAATGAATTAAGACTAGACATAGTAAGAACTTAAAAAATTAGTTATTATTTAGGAAATTCAAATTGGCATCTAGCTTGGAATGAGGATACTCTCTTTTGATCCCTAATAGGACCATTATTACTTTTTATAGATCAGGAAATTGAGGCTTAGAAAGTTAAATAACTTACTCAAGCTCACGAAGGCAGAGAAACCGTCAAAACTAGGATGCAAGTCTCCCGATGTAGGGTTCAGCAAAGTTTCCTAGTATATGACCTTGCCCCACTGAAGCAGCTGTTAGCTGCAGACACTACAGCAGGGAGTGGCAGCAGCATTCCTACTCTGTTCTGCAGTTCTTGGGAGGCATCATGTTTTTAGTCAAGAGCAGGCATTCTGGAGTTGTGTGTGTGTGTGTGTCTGGATTTGAATCTAGAAGTGTAACTGCAGGCAATTCACTTAAATATATTTCAGGTTCAGATTGACAGTCAGTAACCCAGAAATAATGTAGAGGTGTATAGAGGTAATCACATAATGATCAAGTGAAACCATAATAATGGTAACTACATAATAATTCGTGGAAGAGAATAATGTGCCTAGTTTACCATATGGGCATTATAAACAGTAGAGGTAATGTATATTTTAAAACACTTTCTTCTCTCCTCTGATGTTTCTTGAATTTTATTTGCTACTTCTGGAAATTGAAAGCTTTATTCTATGTGTTTGGGAGTTCAAGAATTTGGAAATCATGGGTTCTCACCTATAATTCTTAATTGACATTTAAGTTTTTTCATTATGTTTAAATTCTTTGCTAAAGGTATAATTGTTTTTGTAAACGTTAGATTTTTAAAAAATATTTTCTTCTTAAATATATTCATTTTAGTCTAAAACTATGATTTTTAAAATACTACCTTCCATTATGCATTTATAAATTCTTATGTAGCAATCTGAAATCTTAGTGTTTTTTTTTCTCCTTGAACTTTTACTGTAATACACTTTTCTCAGCAGATTTGATCCTTGTGTATTATGTTTAAAAGTCTTTTATTACTCACTTTATCATTCTTTTGTGATTAAAACTTTAATTTTCTATGGTCATGGGGTTCTAAGTGATTTTTTTTTTTTTTTTTTTTTGTGGTACTAGGGATTAAACCTAGGAATGCTCTACCATTGAACTACATTCCTGGCCATTTTTATTTTATTTTTGAAGAGGGGTCTTGGTAAGTGTTCAATGGTGGCCTGGAATTAAGATCCTCCTGCCTCATTCTCTCAAATCACTGGGATTACAGACATGTGCCACCATACTAGCTTCTGATTTTCAAGAAAGGGATCATTGAGTAATGATTAGTATATAGTTGATCAAAATAATATGCTTTAAGACACAAATTTTGGTAAGTAAATTAGAGATAAAAACAGTTTTATTCAAAATCTGTTTATTAATGCATGTTTTATTTTTCCAATTAGCTCATCATCAATTGATTACTATTATTCAGTATATTTTCATCCTTTTTAAATGTATACACTGTGGAATTTTGTTTACATAAGTTGAAGAGAATGGAAGTATAAGTTAGCAGTGTCACTTGTTTATTTGGACTCCTGGATTACATTCAAAATCCTAGTGATCCATCATTTAAATTATCTTTAATGATTCATCAGCTGACAATTCATTCAGGCCCTCCCCCGGTTTTACTCTAAGCAAAGAATTGGCAAAAGCTATCTGAATTGCAGAAGAGTGATTGGGTTAGGGCCATTCACTTTGGACTGACTGGTATTCTAATTGTCCCCTTGTGTACAGCCCTGAGGTTTCCCCACCCCTACTCCAAGATATGCCCCAGAGTGAGATTTGTGATGGGTAAGTTGTGTGCCCAGAATTTATAAAGTGGGGGAAAAGGATGTTTGAAAAAGGGAGGTGACAATTCTGCAATCTATATTTGGGGTAAAAATGGGAGTTCATAACCCACTTGAATCTAATGTATGAAATATGATATGTCAAGAGTTTTGTAATGTTTTGAACAACCAATTTAAAATAAATAAAGAAAGAAAGAAAAGAAAAAGGGAGGTGAGAAAAGTTAACAGACTCTGCAGGGGACATTCTGAGGTTGGGAGGGGGGTTTAGGAAAGAGTGCTTAGAAAAGTTGATCTGGGAAATATTTACCCTCTGCATAACCTTGGAAAAGTATTTCCAGGAGTTTGCATATCTGTTTGGAGAGGATTTGCTAGCAAACAGTAAATGATGGGCTCTTAATTAAAAAAAAAAAATTAAAATTCTTGGTGAGTCCTTTAAATTTATATCACTGCTGGCCAAGGCAAATAGTTTATGCTGTGTAGGGTAATGTCATAGGTCTTAATTGCTTCCATACATCTGTTTATCAGTTGTCATTCCTGAGCATGAATTTCCATAATCCTAATTCTCTACAAATTTTCCAGATCAGAATTAGCACTTGAACTTCCTCTAAATTTTTTTCACTATATTTCTTGTCCTACTTGGCGAAGCAAATCTTTAAAAGGTTGCTGAATAAACAACAAACAATTGACCACAGTCTGGCTCCTCACTTTTTAAAAAAAATTTTGGGTAGCAGTTTATATCACCAAATGTATGAGATATCATATAATTTATGTTTCTTTCATTTTACAGAAAACAAAACCAGAGAGATTAAGCTAGTAGATCACAGAGGTGGTATTAAAATATTAGAACTCTTCTCTTCTAATACCCAGTATTACACCCCTTGCTACATCACACCTTTTGCTGGCTTTTGGTAAATTACATTCCTCACCTCAAAACTAGTTAGTGTTATTTGTCCTGGGGACTGACTAGCTTTTGGACATTCGGCATTTTTTTTTTTTTTTTAAATAGAAAGGCATTTACTTTCTCATTGAAGACTTTCTGAAAACAAAAATATTTCTTACTCCCTGGCAAATACTTTGTGCTGCACAGTAGGACACAGCTAGGCTAGCCTGGGGCCCCTCAGCCCCAGGGCAGTGGCCCTGGGGGAGGGAGGGGATATGAACAGGTCAGAGTAGAGGTGGATTGGCAGAGCGGGGGCTGGTGGGAGGTGGGAAGCTTACATCATTTCCCTGCAACTGGGCTCTGGCGGGGCTGTAAGGCCTTACTTTCCCCTGTGTGATAGTTTACCAACTGACAGAAATTCGTAAAAGAAAGAAAAGGTATGGCAGGACGGATGCTCACCCTGTTCATAAATCTGTGCTATTAAGAGAAAAGTGTCAATAAGTAACTAGAAGCGGCCAGGACTGTCTGTGCTTCGCTTTTCCCCCAGCTCAGTTCCTTTCTGCTCCGCCCCATCCCTGCTCTCTGCTGCTCAGATCAGCTTCCTGCTTCTCTGAAAGCTGTTCTATAAAGCTGGTTTGCTTTCACTGAAAACGTTATATTCCTTAGACTGAGGCAGGTTTCGTGAAGTATTGTTGGCTTGGTTTTCTTTGGGGGATGAAGGTCAAGAAAAGAATTTTTTAAAAAAGAAAGGGGCAGGCTGAAAAAGCAAAATCATCATGAATTTTGTTGTCACATCGTGCCGGTGTTATAACCAGCTCTGTAGACTGCTGCACTGAAAACATTTCTATGAGAGGTATGTGCTTGAAAAATGGAAAGGTGACTGTTGGCTGTGGAGCTATCTGCCTGTCCAGCAGCTGCTCAAATGGCTATAAGGTCGTAATTCTTTCTAGTGTTTTGATATGGAAAAGGCAATCATTATTTGAATCGGAGTGCAGTTAACCAGCTTAGTGGTTAAAAAAAAAAAAAATTAAATGTGTGCTTCGTCCACACATCAGGGCTCTTGACATGCTCTCAGTCTGACTGTCTGGTCAGATCCTCGGTATTATTCCAGTTCCAGGCTCTTTTGGTGGTGGCTGTCTGTAAACAAGATGATGATCTTTAATACCTCTCATTATTTATGAGCCACACGACAAAGATTAATGAGAGAGATTTCAAGTAGCCCAGAAGAAGCTTCAGATTCATTAGGAGTTTTTTACACTGACAGATGATAAAAATAAAAGGAAATGGTTGGTGTTTTACCATAATCTAAAGTGAAAGTTTTAAAGTTTAGAGGGTGTGTTACATGTAAGTGGAAAAATCTGGAGGGGTCACTAAAATTTACAAGTTTAACCCACTACTGTTGATGCCTAACCTATATTAAGGTCAGAAGGCTTTTGAACACACACTGATGTATCTTTTCCAAGGAGATTAGGAAACCTGTAGAAATGTTTTTATTCAGTAGTCAGAGAAAAGGATCAAGAGCAAGAGTACAACCAGTACTGAAGGAAGCACGGAGAACTGTAAACTGATTACTAAAAATTCAGTTTATTCTATTATAAAAAGTTTTAGAAGATATTTAAAGCAGGAAAATATAGCATTTTATTATGTACATAGAATAAACTACTACTGGTGTTAAAGTTCATTCAAACTACAAAATAGTTTTTTGCTTGATTGTAATTATTTTATCGTGGAAGAAATGAAAACTTGAATGTTACCAAGTTTTAAATTTATTTTATCAAATTTTGAAACTAATTTATAGGTTTACATATGAAGATGCTATACTGTTCTACAAAGTAGTAGTACTTAATCTTTGAAACCTCTTATTCAAGAATATGCTAAGTATTATAGCCCAACTTAAATCTTCCCTTTAGGAGAGTAAATGAAATCTTTAAATGAAATCTAAACTTCATTTCTTCTCAAATATTTGCAAAAAGTAGCTAATCTTTCATGATTGTACAAAAGGGCTGAGGTCAGTTCTATAGTAGAGTACTTGCCCAGCATGCCCAAGACTTAGGTTCCCCAGAATCACAGAAGAAAAATTAAATTAAAATCAACAAAAGGTTCCAGAGCAGAAGAGGATCTGGGAAGTAAGCCTCATACACCAAACATGGATAGGTAGCCACCCCGATTCTATTTACCTTTGTCATCCTCAAGTGAGCTGCATATTAGAAATCCCAGGGGAGCTTTCAGTAACTACCATTGCTCAGGCCCTTACCCAGAAATTCAGTCTAGTTGGTTGTGGGCAGGGCTAGGGCATTGAAAGTTTTAAAATTATTCGTAGGTATTTCTAACACAGCCAGGGTTAACCACAGTTGCATTACCTCAGCATTCCCAGTGCTGATCCAGTTTTGTGTACTATTTGTATCAACACCAAATCTGCTTTGGAATGTGTCCTCTTAGATCTCCTCATCTTCCCTAAGACCTAGCTTTTCCAGGTCAAATAGTCCTGGTTCTCTCAGTCTTCAGAAATTGTTTCTTGTCAAGGTTCTACAACATTGTGGTCATTCCTCTTCCTGGAATTTCTCGTTTGTCAGCATTACTCTTAAATAAGGTGATCTTGGGATTTAACCCATCATTCTGGCTCTGTAGCATCCAGCACAAAATGTAGAGGACGCAGAGAATACAGTAAAGCTCTAATAACACCTTGTTCTGGACATTACACTTCTGTTTTTAGTGGCTGAGATTATGTTAGCTTTTTTGGCAGTCTTGTCATAGTGTTGACTTATGTGGAGCTTGAAACCAGCTAAAGATCTTAGTTGTTTTCCTCAGGAACTGTTCTTAAATCAGGCCTCTCCATGCTTGTAGATTTTTCTTTTTCAGTGTAGTTCCAGTATTTACATTTATACTTGTGAAACATAATGAGAGAAACCAATGAATCAGTTATTCCATACAGGGAGAATGATATATACAAACTGGATGTCAGCAGCAATGTTAAGATTGTTCTGTGGATTCATTTGGATCCACAGTCAAATTTAATCTTGTGACTTTAACTCATCTTTCCAGTGTTTCTTTTGTTTCATTACTCAAAATGTGATATTCAGAGTTAAGAATTCATTTGACTATGTTCAGTACTTGATCCAATGCCTTTCCAGAGACAAAATGCAGCATATCCATAGCATTCTTCTGGGCTATTTTAAAACAAAATGTGTTGCATTTATCGTAACATTCTTGATGATGACAGAAATGGAAGGAAATGTATTGTGACAAGCCAGTGACTTGACTAAGATCACACATTTCAGTAATGTGGAATGCTAGCACTAGTGCCCATACAATCGTCATTTAGCGGAAGATTTCAGAGAAAACTGAAAGGAAATAGAAAACCTTTATGAATTCTTCACTTTCCTCATTTGGATATTTAATATGTAACCCCACAGCATTTTAACATATAGCCCAGCCATGAATTTGTTACTCATTTAATGTTCTGCCCAAAGCAATAAAAAGAGGAGTAAAATAACTAATTAACATTCCTCAGTTAGCTGCAGAATATAATTTTCTTAGGGATTTGGCATTTTAACTTCTTGGAGAGTTAAATATTCCTCCATACTTTTCCTTCTCTCTGAGTTGCTTTCTGACCGCTTACATGTGCGTGTGTATGCGCGTGCTCACACACAACTTAGTGAATGGTAGAGTAACATCACTTTGCTCTTAGTGAATCACAGCATGGAGAGCTTTTGTATGTGGAGAGGCCACTGTGTTTAGTCTCCTAATTTTGCATATATTGAAACTGAGGCACAGGCAAGAAATACTTGCTGTAGCCATGGTGTTTAGTAGAGTACTTGGTACATAAAACATACTTAACTTAGTATATAAGATATATTTAGTAAATGCCCAGATATTGCCCAGCTTTCTTCAGTGCTCCTCTTCTTCACGTAGGAATTGGATTTTACTTTTCCTAAGCTTTGCCCTTGGGCACTCATTGCTGTAATAGTGCTGAAAATGGAACAGATTTTTCAAGAATACCTATTACTTTAGAAAAGCTCCAATGATATAGTAAGAGCTCAGATAACCAGGTTTATTTTTCCTGCTCTTGACTTGTAGGAAAATAAGCTCCTTTTCTCCCTTTTAAAAATTGATTTTAAGCTATGTAGTAAAAAAGAAGAGAAAAAAAGAAAAGTTCCAATGAATAAATAGCCTGGGGCCAGTCTGTATACATCTAACCCAAACAATCCCAATGTCCACATTTTCATTAAGTTCCAGTGAAAATGGATGCTCACAACAAGGCCTTAATATCTGATCAGACCATAATCAACAGTGAGAGATTTAATTATGTTCACTATATTGTACTTTACTAATGCAAGATGCATACCTCAATACATTTTAGAAAGGTTTTCAATAGCAGTTGTTAAAACAAAAAGGTTTATAAGTAAATTTATTAAGTCAGAATAGGCTACTCCTCCAGCCTTTAGTTAACACAGGTTTGATTGTATGTGTTCTCTCTCACAGTTTGGAATCCCCTAGTTTTGTTAATCCAAGGATGGTGTAATATCAGCAGTAACACCTTGTGAAGCAGCATTTTTAGAGCATCCTTTTCCTCCTGTGCCCCAATAAATATTTCCACATATTTAGCTTGTATTTTATAGCATATTTCACATTACTTCATTGTTTTTAGTGGGTTTTCCTCTTCAATATTGAAATATATTCCTATGATCCCTCCATTATTTTAATGTTTCATAATGAGGCTTTTAAATAGATTTTTTAAAACAGGAAATGAAGATTGAATGTATATAGAACCAAGAAGCACATATATATGAACCATATAGAACCACAGAGTTGAAAACTAATATGCAGAGACAGAGATATGAATTAATATAGTTGAATTAATTAATTCTTAGTTGTACTAAAAACCCTACTAATCTAGGAAGCACAGATTCATATAAATACTTTGTAGAATTTTAAATGTAAAGACTTAACATTATGGTGATGTGGCCACGTTGAGTATGTATCTGTGTCAATAAAGAGTAGAAAAATACTCAGATATAGAGATTTAAAATGCAAACTTCTCTAAATTACTATTTAGATGGTGCTATAGACATGTCTTCTAAAGCTTCAGACCTTTTTTATGAGATACGTTCTAATATCTTATGTGTTTTTGTTATTGTTTTCATTGTTATTAAAAGACTCAGTGGAGCTTATCAAACTTTGGAAGAATACTGGGTAGCTAAACTTCAGGGTCAACAAAATGTGTTTTTTTTTGAACTTATAAGTCTCTAAGAAACTTAGGGTATGTATATCTGAAATGACAAATAATTGTGAGGAAAATAGTTGTACTGGTTGCTCATAATAAATAATAGTTCTAGTTTGACTATGAATGACAAAGCCTCTTACTAGAATCTTGCTTTTTATACTTCATATTAAGAAAATTCCATAGCAAATAGATGTTAAGTGCCTATCAAGTGGGCCTAAGTTAAAATAAAATACCAAATCAAATATATATGACTTATACATTGAAAAATATTGGTTTTTACCTTGGTTATAATCTTTGAAATTTATAGTTGTTTGGTAATTTTTTATTAAAACATTTTAGTTTGAGTGTATTCAAAGTTGGGTAGGCATTCCTTTCATTATTTAACAAGGACCTCCCTTGATTTGAGGGCTCAGGAAAACTGTTTTAGAGGAGGTGATGGATAGGAATGGTAGATGTTAGATAGTTTGGGCTGGGAGTGATAAAAGTGTGAAGGTCCTGAAGTCTCCAGAGTGCCTTGGAGAAACTAAGCCTTATTATGGCCAGAGTTTAGGAATGAGCACGCATGGTGGCATGACACAAATAGAAACAAGAATATATGGGATTTTGTATGCTTTGATTAGGACTGTGGGAAGCACAGGGTAACAATGAAAAGTTATAAGCTAGACTTGTATTTGAATTTGCATTCTGTAACACTGAGTCTGGTTACTACAGGAGGAATGCTTTTGAAGGGGTGCAGTGGGGCTACAGAAATCATTCAGGAGGTGATTACAGTGCTGCTTCAGCCAAGAGGCAGTGCAAGGGATGGGAAGAAGAGAACTTACCAACTGTTCACATAAGATTGGTGACATGAGAGTGAGAATAAGTCAGACTAAATCTCACACTAGCTTAAACAACTGGAATTTATTTCTCATTATCTAGAGTCTAGGTTGTATAGGATCAAGGTAGGTACCATGTCTGAGAACCCATTTCCTGGTTCATAGATTGCACTTTCTCACTGTGTCCTTACATGGTAGAAAAGGTCAAGGCAGCTTTGGGTCCTCCTTTGCAAAGGCACTAATCCCATTCATGAGGGCTCTACCCATGAGGGCTAAACCTCTCTCCTAAAACCATCACTTTGAAAGTTAGGATTTCAACCATGAATTTTGGAGGGATGCAAACATTCAGACCGTAGCAAATGACAACTCCTGAAACAGGAAAAGCCCCAAGAGAAGCCAATCTGGGGACAGCAGGGGAAAAAAAAAAAAAAAAAAAAACGTCTAAAATTGCAGTGTGGAAGTGCTTGTGAGTTACCTAGGTTGAGATACTCAATTAAAAGTAAAATATATCTGGACTTTGGAAAAGAGGAATGGGCTTGAAATACAAATTTGGTAATCATTGGCATATGGTAACTGAAGTCCCCAGTCCCCATTCCCTTGGAGAAATGTAGAGTAATAGTATAACTTTG
Source organism: Marmota marmota marmota (assembly GCF_001458135.2). Taxonomy (NCBI): domain Eukaryota; kingdom Metazoa; phylum Chordata; class Mammalia; order Rodentia; family Sciuridae; genus Marmota; species Marmota marmota. The sequence continues at coordinate 11,600,036 of NW_025999968.1, read as the reverse complement.
TAACCCTGACCAAATCCCCTGAAAAGGAGATAGCCCACACCCATGAGATGGGAGCATAAAGGGGAAACACACACTACTCAACTGCTTTTTGTTATATTTTTTCACAGTATTGTTCTATACATTTTTCAACTTTTTATTTTGAGATAATTATAGATTCATATTTAGATATCTGAAATAATACACAGCGATCCCATGTGCCCTTTATTTGGATTTCTTACAAGATGACAGTCTAGTAACTATGATATTCACCTATATACAGTTAAGATGCAGAATATTTCCATCACCACCGTTATGTTTCCTGTTTTATTGCTACATCCATTTCTCTTTTGCTCCCACCTCCTTTGTAACACCTTGCAAGCACTGATCTCATCTCCATTTCTATGATTTTTGTTATGTCAAAAATATTTTTATATTTTACAAATAGTCATATAGTAGGTGTTTTTTTTAAAATTGGCCTTTTTCTTTTTTTTTCAGAACAATTCTCTGGAGGGTTCATATATGTTGGACGTATCAGTAGGTTCTTTTTCATGTTTTTTTTTTTTTGGGTGGGGTGGGGTGAGGTGTGTTGCTGGGGATCAAACCCAGGGCTTCTGTATGCGGGGCATGTGCTCTATTACAGAGCTACATCCCCAGCCCTCAGTAGTTAGTTGTTGTTGTTGTTTTTTTTCCTTAAAGGAAAAAAAAAAAAAAAAGCTGAGTAGTGGTCTGGAGATCCCAGTTTGTTTAACCATTCACTAGTTTACAGTCAGCTGGGATTATTGCCAGCTTGGAGCTATCATGAATAAAACTGCTTTGAGCATTCGTGTCCATGATTTCGTGTGAATAAGTCTCCATGCCTCTGTGATAAATGTCCAGGACTGCAATTGCAAGATCAAATGATAGTTGCATGTTTGGGTCCCCCCCACCTAAAAAAAGAAAAACAACAACACAAACAAAAAACAAAACAAGGGCTGGGGATGTGGCTCAAGCGGTAGCACGCTCGCCTGGCATGCGTGCAGCCCGGGTTCGATCCTCAGCACCACATACAAACAAAGATGTTGTGTTCGCCGAAAACTAAAAAATAAATATTAAAAAATTCTCTCTCTCTCTCTCTCTCCCTCTCTCTTAAAAAACAAAACAAACAAACAAACAAACAAACAAACCCAAAAAAACTCCTGTTACATGGTTTTCCAAAGTGGCTGTATTGTTTTCATTCCCATCTGTAATATATGAATGATCCAGTTTCTGTGTATCCTCACCAACATTTGGTGGTATCATTTAAAAAAAAAAACTGTTTCAGTAGGTGTACAGTTATCATATTGTAGTTTGAATTTGCATTTCTGTGATGGATAATAATATTGAACATCTTTCTATTTGTTTTTGCCATCCATATGTATCCCTTGTTCAATTTTCTGTTCATGTATTTTGCCCATCAAATTGTTTATTTCACTAATAATATCTACCATGTAAGTAGTTCTTATGTAGATACTAGTACTTTGTTGATATGTGGTTTTCATGAATTTTCTCTGTAGCTTGTCTTTTTCATCATCTATATAGGGTTTTGGGCAGAGCAAAAGTTTTGAATTTGATTAAGTCCATTTTATTAGCCTTATCTTGTATGGATCCTATGAATTTGGTGTTAAGTCCAGCTCACATTTAAATAACTCTTAGATTCTGAGAATCTTGAAGATTTTTGTAGTTTTGTATTTTACATTTAAGTCCATGATCTGTTTTGAATTGATTTTTACGAGATGTCTCATGTCAAGGTTCCTTTCTTTTTGCCCATGAATGTCTTGTTAGCTCTAGCACCATATGTTTGAAAAGTCTATCCTAGTCCATTTAATTACTTCTATACCTTTGTCTAATACTAATATAGATATATTGGTGTGGATCTATTTCTGGGTTCTCTGTTCTGTTCCCTTGAGCTATATGTCTGATCCTCTACTAATAGAACTCATTCTTAATTACTATAACTATATAAGTCTTGAAATCTTGTAAACCAATTTCTCACATTATATTATTTTTTCAAAATTGTTTTAGGTATTCTAATTCCTTTGCTTTTCCACATAAAATTAGAATAATTTTGCCAATATCTATTGTATCTATAAGCATCATGCTGAGTTCTCTTTTAAAATAGAAACTGTATTAAATTTGTATATTAATTTTGGGACAATTGACATCTTCACTGTGTTTTGTTTTCCAGTTAATGAACACAGTATGTTTCTTATGTAGATCCTCTTTGATTTTATTTATTAGCATTTTATAGTTTTTAGCATACATGCCCTGGACATGTTTTGTTAAATTAACATTTTAATATAAAACATTATTGTATGGTGGAATGTGATGATCATTATTATACAAAGTATATGTTTGAAGACATGAATTGGTGGGAATATACTTTGTTTACAACCAGAGATATGAAAAATTGTGCTCTAAATGTGTAATAAGATTTGTAATACATTCCGCTGTCATATATACGTATATATACATATATGTGTAAATTGTATTGCATTTTTCATTTTCATGTCTTCATACGCATTGCTAGTAAAGCATTCTAATACTGATGTTCATGTCCATTATATGCATATAAAAGTAGTTAAATTTTGTATGTTTAACTTGTCTCAACTGACTTTTTTCTAGTAGATTCCTTGAGATTTTAATGTAGACAATCATGTTATCTGTAAATAGTGATAGTTTTGTTTCTTCCTTCAGATCTGTATACCTTTTATTTCCTTTCCATGACTTATGCATGAGTAAGAGTAACGAGAGTTATCCTTTTCATAATTTCAGGGAAAAAACATTCAGTATTTTACTGTTACAGTGTTAGGTTAGTTTAAGATGTTGTTTATTGAGTTGAAGAAGGCCGCTTGATTCCTAACTTGCTGAAATTTTTAAATATTGAATTGTATCTAATATTTTTTTTCTGAATCAGTTGATATGATCATATGAATTTTCTTCTTTAGCTTATTACATTGGGTTACATTCATTGATTTTTTTTTTTAAATATTTATTTAGTTTTTCAGTTTTCGGTGGACACAACATCTTTGTTTGTATGTGGTGCTGAGGATCGAACCCAGGCTGCACGCATGCCAGGCGAGCGCGCTACCACTTGAGCCATATCCCCAGCCCACATTCATTGATTTTTGAATACTGAATCAGCCTTGCATTCCTGAAATAAATCCTTGGTTATATTGTGGGATTATTTTTGTGTCTTCCTGAATTCTATTTGCTTGTATTTTATTAGGTTTTGTTTGTTTGTTTTTACAGTACTGGATATAGCAAGGCTTCACACACAGTAGGCTCTACCACTGAGAGCATCCCCAACCCTTGTTAGAAAATTTTGTGTGTGTTTGTTTATGAAGGAGACTGGTGTGTGCTTCCTTTTTTTGTTCCATCTTTGTCTGGTTTTGGTAGTTAAGTAATACCAAAATTATACCTTTAGTATTTTCATAACTTGTGCTTGCTTTGGGTTTAGTTTGATCTTTTTCCAGATTCTTGATATAGGAATTTAAATTACTGATTTGCAAGATTTCCTCTTTAAAAAAGAAGAGTATTTAGTGCTACAAATTCCCCTCTGAGCACTGTCTTAGCTGTGTCCTACAAATTTTGATGTATGTCCTACAAATTCTTGCTATATTTTCATTTCATTCAATTCATTGTGTTTTAAAAATCTTCCTTGAGGCTTTTGACTCATGGATTATTTGTGTGTTATTTAGTTTCTAAATGTCTAGGAATTTTTTATTACCTTTCTGTTATTGATTTCTAATTTTATTCTGTAGTGATCAGAGAACACCCTGTAGGATTTCAGTTCTTTAAAATTTATTGAATAACTTGTTTAATAGCCTAGCATATAGTCGTCTTGGTATGTATTCTTTGGGCAGTTGAAATGGGCACTTGAAAAAGAATGTGTGTTTTGCTGTTGTTGGGTCATGTGTTCTTTAAATGTCAGTTAAGTTCTGTTGATAGATAATATTGTTGAGTTCTTATATCCTTTCTGATATTCTATTTAATTGTTCTATTAGTTGCTGAGAGAAGGATTGATGTTTCCCAACACAGTAATGAATTTGTCTGTTGCTACTTTTGGTTCTGTACATTCTTACTTTGCATATTTTGTAGCTCCGTTATTGGTGTATACATATTTAGGATTGATATATCTTCTTTTTTCCTGCCTTGTGTTCTTACATTCTCCTTATACATAATATTGGGGTTCATTTTGACATAATCATACATGCATAGAATATAATTTGCTCAATTTGAGTCCCTACTACTTACTCTTTCCTTCCCCTTCTCCCTCTCATTTCCCTTCTTTTATTCTACTGGTTTTCCTTCCATTAGGTTTGGTATATCTTCTAGATGGTATTGTCCTATTATTATGATGTAATGTCCCTCTTTGCTTCTGATAATTTTCTTTTTTTTTTTTTAGAGAGAGAGAGAGAGAGAGAGAGAGAGAGAGAATTTTAATATTTATTTTTTAGTTTTCGGTGGACATAACATCTTTGTTTTTTGTTTGTGGTGCTGAGGATCGAACCTGGGCCGCACGCATGCCAGGCGAGTGCGCTACCGCTTGAGCCACATCCCCAGCCCCAAGCTTCTGATAATTTTCATTTTTTCTGAAATGTGGACTTGATTGGTACAGTATTCTTGCTATATTTTTATTATTTGTATGATAGCCTTTCTATTCTTTTATTTTCAACCTACTGATGTTACATCTGATATGTTTCTTGTAGAGCACATACTTGGACCATTTTTTTAAACCACTGCTAATTAATTAGTATGGTTACCTTTCCTTTATTTTTTTTTAAATTTTTTTGATTATCAATGGATATTTATTTATTTATTTATATTGGTGCTGGGGAACCAACCCAGTGCCTCACACAGCATTCTACCACTGAGCCGAAACCCCAGCCCTGCCTTCCCTTTCTTTACATCCTGTTACTTTCTTCATTTGTAATACATTGTTTTAAATTCTTCTACATACACTTGGAACCACATTAGATAATGTTATTATAGACAATTTTATAATTTGTTTTAAACATCAAATATAAAATTTAGAAAACTTGAAGAAAGAAAATGTATTTACCCATGTTTTTGTTTACCATGTTTTTCTTGATATTCTCAGTTTCTTTCTTTTTTTTTTATATTTTCTTTTTGTTTATTGTCTTTGTTTAGCTACTTTTGTAGGGTGGGTCTGCTGCTGAAAATTCTCTTCAGTTCCTCTTCCTCTGAGAAGATCTTTATTTACTTTTCACGCCTGCAGGATAGTTTTTCTGGGCAAAGGATTCTAGGCTTGTGGTTGCTTTCTTTGAGTACTTAAACACTGTACCACTATTTTTGGCCTCTATGGTTTCTAATGAGATATGCTGTTTGAATTGTTATTCCTATATAAGTAAACTGTCTTTTTCTTTCTTGTTGTTTTCAGTATTGGGGAAAAAGGGGAGATGATTAATTTTCAGAAGTTTGTGATGTTTCTTGGTGTGTTTGTATGTGTGTATGTTTGGGAAGTTTTCAGCTATTATTTGGAATACTTTTTTAGTCCTCCACATCATTACAATGGCATGGATTTCAGATCTTTTCTTATTGTTCTGTAGGTCCACTGAGGCTGTGTTTATTTTTTCAATATATTTTCTTTCGTTCAGATTGGATAATTTCTCTTGTTTTACTGATACCCTGTGCCCCCCACCCTCTGTCAGTCTGTTCTACTGTTGAACCCGTCCATTAAGTTTTATATTTTGGTTATTGTGGGGTTTTTTGTTCAAAAATTTTGATGTGGTTCTTCTTTATATTTTCTGTTTCTTTGCTGAGACATTTTATTTTTTCATTTGTTTCAGCCTTGTTCACAGTTGTTCATGAAGCATTTTTATGGTTACTGCTTTAAAATTTTTGTCAGATAATTCTAGCATCTCTTTTCATCTTTATTTTGTCATCTTTTATTTGTATTTTTTCATTCAAATGGAGATATTCCTCCTTTTGGTATGAGAATGACTTTGAATAGAAATCTGGATATTTTGGATATTGTGTTGCGAGACTGTGGATCTCAACACTGACACACTGGGTTAGGGGTGGGAAATATGAGTTGGTTATATTATTGTTGGACAGTGGTCAAAAACATTCTGAAATTGTATACTAGGTCTACTGTGATCCAACCCAGGTAGGGAGAGAGGGAAACATCATTGTTGGGAAGGTGGCTGGAAGTTGTATATTCACAGATGATTTCCATTGATTGTGTGAGTGGTGGTTGATAAAAGCCCAAGGTTCTTCTGTGTTACACCACCCAGTGTGGGAATTGTGACCCATTTTTAAAACCTGTCAAGAGTGGAAGTCTAGTACTGGATTTTAGAAGGCAATGGTAGATATAGGCCCATAGTTTTTTTTTCTGTGATGTTTCAGTTATATAGAGCAGTTATTTGCATCAGTTTTCTGTCTTGCTTTGTGGTCCTTTTCCTGGTCCTTTAGCTAGAGAGAGCTAGTTTTTGTTGGGACTTTATTGTCTGTGCCCTGTTGGTATTACTGGATGGCCAGCTTCTTTATTTCAAGTCTGGAATATATGAGGTAAAAAGAAACTCCATGAAATTCACCAGTGTTGTTGCTTGGCCCTGAATTCCCTAGTAGGTCTGCTTTGTTCTTCCTTCCAGTCTTTTGGAGGTCATTTTATGTATGATTGCTAGCATTTTTAATTATATTTCATGAGAAGGATAGGAGTACATATATTTGTTCCATTTTTACAGAAGTGGAATTCCCTCACCTTCTTTTCAGTGTGGCAGGAAAAAAACAAAAACAAAAAACAAAAAACAAAAACAAAAAACACTGCGTAGATTGTGTTATAGAGAATACAGTTTAGAATTCCAAGTGGAATTATTAACATTGGAATGGATCTTTCAAAGGCAGAGAGATTCTCATCTCAGGTAATTTAGATATCATTCAGTTTGAAGACACGAGTTGCTGCCTGGTGACAGGCATTGAGTGACACAGTATTCTTTGATTTTCTTTCCATGTGCTATTTTGGTCTTGGTTTTGTATATACAGTAGAAAAGGAAGCATTTGGGATAGGATTACACCTTTATAAATCATTTTCAGGCCTGTTGCAGTTCAGTTGATTCCACTGGGCTTTCATGCAGTGGACCAAATGCCTTTCAGTCAGTCAACTTACGTAACTCATCTTTTATCTTTTATTCATAATTACACTAGCATTATTACACTGCCCCCCTTCCACTTTGGGCTTTTAAGAAATTTTAGTTTTTAGATTAGCTGTAGATTAATCAGTAAGATTGGTTTTTTTGTTTTTTTTTTTGTTCTAAGAATTAAAAAATATATAGATTTCATGTAAAACTTTAATAATAAATGTGTTAAGTGGTATTCATTTATAACTAGATCCTACCCCATGGCAACTACTATGTGTTCTTCATTATCAAAGATAGTTTTGTCTTTTGGAGTATGTCTTATGAATGGAATTATATGGTATGTAATCTTATAATACCTGAGATTTAGTTTCTATAGTACTGCTTGTATCAGTAGTCCATTTTGTGTGTGTGTGTGTGTGTGTGTGCACGTGCGCGCTGAACAGTAGTCTGTTACACATACCCATACATATACACTATAGCTTATCAGTTTCCCTATTGGGTTATTTCCAGTTTATAATAATTTATATGAACAAAGCCACTATAACGTTTATATTTTTATATATATTTATATAACATTTATATTTTTGTGTGAGCATAAGTTTTGATTTCTTCAAAGTTAATATCTAGGAATGTGATTATATATTTTTGTAGTAAGTACATGCTTATACAAGAAGTATCCAAACTTCCAAACTTTTTCAGAGTAGCTATACCATTTTTTACCTCATAAATACTTTCTATCTTTCCATCCTTTTCAGGAGTGTTAGCCCTTCTGTGTTAGATCATTTTATAAAGGTTCCTTAAACTCTTTCTCAGGTAATTCTGACAACTGCGTTGTTTCAGATTGGTGTCTATTAACTTTTTTTCTATATAAGTTGAGATTTTTTTCCTATTTCTTCATATGTTGATTAATTTTGAACTTTATTTTGGACATTTTATTACTATGTGAGATTTGGTCTTTTTTATATGCTATGGAAAATATTGTATTTTAATTTTAGTATGCAGTTGACTCAACCAAATTTAGGATGCGTGTTCTAACCAGCCCTCTATGCATTGTGGTTTCTGTCATTTGGTTCAATTTTCCACATCTTTTTATTGGTTTTTGGATTTGTCACACTTGCCACCCAGTGGCCAGTTTGGGAATCTGACCATCCTGTCCTTCAGTTTTTCATTCAATACAAGTATTTTGGATCGGACCCACACTTGAATAATTTGGAATGATACCAAGAGTTCATAAATAACTTGAAGTAATCACTTTACTGAGTTCCTTTCCTCTTTGTCATCCCTAAATACTTTATTTATGGGTCTCTGGTTGGAAAACTCAGATCTTTCATTAGCATAATTTTTCATACAGTTCCAATGATAAAAAAGGAGAAGGAGGAAAAAAAAAAAGCAATAGGGTTTTCCCTACCCTCTTGGGACGAGTGTTCCACTAATCAAAGAAAAAAGGTTCTTCTCCTTGAGATTTTGTGTTCTTTTCCTGTAGGGTCTGGTGTTGCTACCTCCTCCTGACACCACAGAAAGACTTGAGACTCAGCACATAGAGAATAGAGGAAAGCTTCAGATTTTGTTGTTGTCCTATTTCCCAGCTACTTTTAGCTGAATTTAATAATCAGATTTTATTGCTACTCACAGTGGAACAGACAAGATAAAGTGTGCTTATTTCCTCTTAACCAGAACTGGGACCTACTGGACTTGCTTTACTGTTGAAATAATGGAAAGAGTAGAAGTAAAGATTTAGGTTTTATAGGGCCTGAAGGTCGTAACATTTAGGGGCCCTTTTAAAGAAATGTCAAGAAAATGAAATTAGGTACAGTGTTCGGAAGGGGATGTGAAAGTGAAGGTCGTCCCTGAAGCTTAAGTTTCATTGGTTTTTATGTAAAACATAACTACTGATTATAGATTGTACATTGTACAGTGTGGTTTTTATTCATATTTTCATTCAGTATTCATAAAAATGAAACCTATTTTTTAAATAACCCCAATTTTATAGATGAGTGAAAGAGATTTAGAGTTGTAAAATCATCCAGGTAGAAAAGTTGGAATTGTGCTTTAAAACTCAAATATATTAATTCCAAAGCATGTGGTCTTTGACTACTATAGTACTTAATAAGTAGATTATAGATTATGAGAGCCAACATATGCTTATAGTTCAGAAGTCTGAGTGTTCAGTTGTAGCTCTGGTGTTGATTATCAGTGTGGCCTCAAAAGTTTAATCTTACTTCTATATGTCTGTAAAATGGGGATAATAAAACATTGCTCTTGACATTGTTTTGAGGATTACATAGTTAATATAAAGCATTTAAGATAGCTACTGGCATATAGTAAGTGCTTTTTGTCCACCATGTACAACAGTATTTTTTGATAAATTAAGTCATATTCTATTTGCTGTGCCTATCAGCACTGCTTCTTCAGGTCTAAAGACTAGTTATAAGAAAAAGGTATTTTTCACTTACTTATAAATAAGTTTTGATCATATTATAGACTTGGAACACAGACTGAGATATGACTATTGGTAAAATAGGCTACAATTATATAATTGATATTTTTGTTTTCTGTAAAGAATTTATTTTTTTTTAAAGTTTAGGATCATTAATGTATTTAACAAACAAAGCTAGAAAAAAACATGTTCTATATGGGGTGATCTGAAAATCTGGAATATTATAGGCTAAATGTTTTGGTAAAATGACCAGATAATTAATAACATAGTTGGAAAAGTTTAAAAAAAAAAAAAAGCCCTCTTCTTAGTCCTAAGTTCCTCTGTAAAATGGAGACCCCATTCACATTTTCATTTTCCATGATTTCTGTTACCTGCGATCAACTGCAACCTGAAAATATTTAATGGAAAGTTTCAGAAATAAATAATTTACAGGCTTTAAGTTGAGCACTCTGAGTAACATGATGAAATCTTACACTGTTCTATTTTGCCCAGCCCAGGATAGGAATCCTTCCTATGTCCTGCGTATCCACCCTGTATATACAACCTGGCCATTATCACCTAGTAGACATTTAGATTATCGGATTTGCTCTAATGGCATTGCCGTGTTTGTGTTCAAGTCTTATTTTACTTAATAATGTAAGAGCAAGAGTAGTGATGCTGGCCATTCAGATATGAGAAAGAGACGCTGAAAATGCTTCTTTAATATTAAAAGGTGAAAATATAATAAGTTACTTTGAGAGAAACCATATTCATATAACTTCTTTATAGTATATTATTCTACCAGTTAATCTCAGTATATTGTTATAATTGTTCTACCAGTTAATCTCATTCATAAATTAAATGTTATTGTACCTATGTATGTATGTATAGGAAAAATTATAGTATAAATAGGTTTCAGTACTATTTGTGGTTTCAAGCATCCATTGGGGGGGGGGGTCTTGGGACATATTCCCCCATTGACAAGGGGAAACTATTATAGTTATTTTTTGAAGTGTGAAAAATTACCATGAAACTTAGAGTAAACATTTATTATCTCACAGATTTTGTGGGCCAAGAATTTGGGAGTGGTTTTTAGCTGGGTCATTCTGGCTCAAGGTGTATCATGGGGTTGTAGTCAAGATGTCTGCTTAAGCTACATTCATTCAAGCTTTGAAGCCTTGAACTGGGGTTTACATTAAGATAGTTCACTCACATTTCTTTCTGTGTTTGGCTTGCAGAGATTGTGCCTGGCTTGTAGGAGGGTTCATGAGTATCTTCACCCATGTGAACCTTTATTTAAGGTTTCTTGCATATCCTCATGATACATAGGTGGCACCCCCTAGAACAAGCAGTACAAGAGAGGTTAAAGAGGAAGTCACAATGTCTTTTATGACCTAATGACCTAGCCTCAGAATTCTCTATCTTTTCTGCAGTGTCTTACTATTTACATGGGTCAGCCTTATTCAGTGTGGAAGAGACTACTAGGAGTTGGAAATCATTGGGGACCATGTTGGAGGCTGGTTACCATCTTATATGATAACTCTGACAACTAAAAGAAATGCTACCAGTGTAAGCTTCTAGAACCTAGTAGGAGCCCAAAATAATACCTGTTTGATTAGCATGTGCTTTATTGATGGTCCCCTGGACAGTGGAAATTAGTTTCTGGTTGTTTCCCAAATGCAGAGGAATATTTAATATGTCTCTATGGAGAAGAGATGGCCACTGATCTCTTGACTGAAGAGGTGAAGTCTTCAGATTCATCTTGTAATTGTTAGTTTATTTATAAGCTTTGTTGGTTATTATTTAGATACCAAATGATGAGAGCAATTAAGAGTTTGAGGCAAGAATGTTGATAAAGCCTTTAAGCCACAATTGTGGCCCATAATGAATTTATTTCAATTACTATCTAGCACATCATCATTGAGGAAGAAAATGTATTTCATGTGTGATGTGTGCATATTTTAAGTGTCGTGATTGAATGCCATTAGCCTCTTCTATTCTCTTTAAGGTTAAATAGGCTAATTTTTTTTTTCTAAGTAGACTAAACCTGTGTTAGCTCTCTGTCATTATAACAGGTACCTGAGATAATCAACTATAAAGAGGAAAGGTTTATTTTGGCTCAGTGTTTTGTTTTAGAGGTTTCAGTCCCAAATGGCTGACCCTGTTGCTTCTGAGCCTTTGGCAGCATAGCTTGGTGAAGCAAAGCTACTCACTCACCTTGTGGGAAAGTGAAAGAAAGAGCAATAGGTGGCTGAGGTTCTATAGTCCCCTTGAACACACACTCCCAATGACCTGGAAAACCTCTCACTCATCTTAAAAAGTTTCCAATAGTGCCAAGCTGAGGACCAAGCTTTTAGCACATGGGCTTTTGGGGGACACTCCAAATTGAAGCTATAGCAGTATCTTACTGTTGATAGTGATATAGTATGGCTTATTTTGAAGAGGACACTATTTACAAAGCAATGCATAAGTAGAACATATGACAGTTACTTTATTTGTTGTGAAAAAAAGCACATGAATGTTCTTATTTAATGTGAGGTATTCTTTAGATGAATTAGTTCTTTGGTATCTGGAAAATATCTTTTTTTCTTGTAATGCTTATTTTAGTACTGAGTATATTTTTGGTGAGTTTTTTTTCTTACTACAGCAATAAATAAGGGCTCTATGGCATTGGAAAATGTCAAATCATTTTATAATTTCTGGAATCTAATTATGTATGGTTGTTTATGAACAAAATTAATCGAAACATTTTTCTTTAGATGTTGGTTAAAAACTTCATAAAGAAGTGGTACCCAATTAGACTATCAAAATTTATCATAGTACTGTATAAATATTTGACCACTGGAGGGCTCCATATTTTAAAAAATTGTATCAAAGATATAATGCTTACTCTAAATAGTTTTAAACAGTGTAGATTGATATAAAAGATTCCATATTTTTGAGTGAAATTGTTAATGATTAAATATAGTGAATTAGATAGTAACTGATTACAAATGAAAATTGTGTGCATGTACAAATAAAATATATTAATAAGTAATTCTTCCTTTTCCTTTTATTGGAATTCTTTATAATATATCTCAACTCATGTCAAAGTAAGAAACTAATATTTGAAATCTCTTAGTAAAGAAGTTATTGAGACAGCTTAAATAAGTATATTTTTAAATCTCTTTCCTACATGTACAATTTTTATATTAGGAAACTTCCTTTTTTAAAAAGTTCCTTGAGTTTATTATTTCTATCTAGTATAAAGAATTCTCCAGTTATCTCAGTTGACATAATATAAGCTTCACAGGACATTAGGGCACATTTTGAAACTGAACCCAAACCAAAAAGTTGTGGCATCTAGCTGGACACAGCACACACCTTGTAATCCTAGATACTCAGGAGGCTGAGGTTGAAGTATCACAAGCTGGAGGCCAGCCTGGGCAACTTACCTAGAGATCCTGTCTCAAAATTTAAAAAAGGGCTGTAGTTCAGTGCATGCCTAACAGTTGCAAAACAAGAAAAAAACAAAAGATGATTTTAGGATTTTTTGGGGGAACCAGGGATTGAACTCAGGGGCATTAAACCACTGAGCCCTATTTTGTATTTTATTTAGTGACAGGGTCAGTCTCACTGAGTTGCTTAGAGTCTCTCTGCTGCTGAGACTAACTTTGAACTCACAATCCTTCTGTCTCAGCCTTCTAAGCTGCTGAGATTACTGGCAGGCACCACCTCTCCTGGCTGATTTTAGGATTTTAACCCTTAAAATGTTAGTATTTCTTAGGTCTAAATGTATAGTTTATGCTATTTTGTTCTGAAGACTTTAGAGCTTGTTTTTCTTTTCTTTTTTTTAGAGAGAGAGAGAAAGAATTTTTTTAATATTTATTTCTTAGTTTTCGGCGGACACAACATCTTTGTTTGTATGTGGTGCTGAGGATCGAACCCGGGCCGCACGCATGCCAGGCGAGCGTGCTACCGCATGAGCCACATCCCCAGCCCTAGAGCTTGTATTTCTTTATCAGTAAAATGGTATTTTACAAAGATGAAGAATTAGAAACTCATCACATATATTAGTACTTGAAGGAAGTGTCTTTTTGTTTAGAGAAATTCTAGAAGGGAAACTATTGTTCCTCAAAACCAGCATTTTTTACTTCCTTGATCTTTCCTACTTGAAAGAAAGAAGTATTTTGATTTCTTTATAATTGTGAAGTGTTTACTTTTTAAATGTTTGATCAGAGCTCCGGGAAGCCTGCAGTTTCTAGGATAGCTAAAGATTTTTCTTTTTCCCTGATAAGATTTGTATCTCTTTTTACTCAGCTTGCAGAACTGAGGATATTTGTTTTAGGTGTTTCCCAGTTGTTCAGTAGCTTTGTCCTTTAGCACCCCCTTTTCACAAAAGGAAGCTAAAATGCAAATTAATTGTCAATGAGGAAGAAAAAAACAAAGCAAAATAAAGTAAAAACACAAAACTTCCCTACCTGATCACTTGAAAACTGCCCAGGATCTATGAATATATTAAGTGCTCACTTACTTCTACTTGTATATAAGGGCTAATTATTGGTATAAAGAGCAACCAAAAAGAATCACGAGAGATGACGGTCCTGAGCTGTTACTAACTGTGTAAATGATATTGGAATTGTGAAACGATATTTATTTTTAAGCCATTGATGTAAAATTTTAAGCCATTAGGCAGCCTCACGGAGACAATAGCCCTTCTCTACCTCTCATTCACACCACTCAATAATAAGTGAAAGACAATAATCAACGTCATTTTGGGGCATTGAGGCACATTGTTTTTTCTTCCTGAAAACACACCTAAGTAACAGTGATCATGGCATACTTCCAGATGCAGTTAGAGGATGCAAGAAATTCTGCAAAATGCTTCCATATTAGTCAGCTGTGTTATAAAACTTGTTTTTAGCTGTAAAATATGACAGAAGATATAGGAAAGAGCATGACACTACAATTATGACTACTTGCTGCCCCCTGAATGTGAAGACAGTTCTGCATTGCTTGTAGTGAAACTTTCTTCCAGCACCTTTTTTATACAGATTGATTGATATATATGGCATTAATTGGTAAGATGCCTGTCAGAATAGAGGGTCTTGCCATAAAAAGGAATAAACCTCACTGGTCCATTCAGTATTACCTGTGATCATTTTAACCTTGTGTTCTTCATCTTAGATCATCAGACAACAGCACTGCCACTTTTTAGCAGTTTTTAAAAATCAGTTCAGTCCTTGCATATTCATAGTTCATCTCAAGCTTGGCTGCACCTTAAAAATCACCGGGGGAACTTTTATTTCTGTGCATGCCTGAGACTAACCCTTGAGATTATTTTGGTTTAATTGGTTTAGGATAGGGAAGACTTGGGGATCTGTATTTTTTAATTTTTATTTTTATCCCCCCCACCCCACCCCACATACTGGGGATTGAATCCAGGGCCATTCCATCTTTGATCTACATTCCCAGCCTTTTTAGAAATTATTTTTGTGACAGAGGCTCACTACATTATCCAGATTGGCCTCAAACTTGTGATCCTCCTGCCTCAGCTAGGATTATAGGTGCAAGTCACCATACCTCTCTGGACATTAGCATTTTAAAGTAGTTTCTGTGATTGTGTTTTATAATTCAGGTTGAGAGTGATTAAAAAGGAAGTGGCATTCTGGCAACTTTTTAAGGTTCCTAAAAGTTCTGATTAAACAAATGTCTCAGTAAATACAACTACTGTTCATACTTGAACATTTCTCTTCTTCATATTGCCTGGTTCTCGAGCCGAGTTGAAGAGTGAGGAACTCCGGTTGCTGACATTGCTTGTTTTGTTGCTGATTATTTTGAGCTGAAACCACTTAGGTTTTTGTGGTAGAAATGGGGAATATGATGTTAGATTATTAGGATTTGACCTGTCTTGATAAGCTTGCATTTGTGTTGCCGGTCAAGGCAGGCAGCGCTTATCTTTCACTTTTAAACCAGTTCTATCAGAAAATAGAATGTGACCTGGCTAAGGGAACATAATTCAGCTAGTGAAATGTGCTTCAGGGTAAACATCTTTTGAAAGGTAAGAGATTGTAAATGGAAGAATTGTGGAAGAACAACAAAGGATACAATTTTTTTTTTTTTCTTTTTTGGTGGTGCTGGTGATTGAACCCAGAGCCTTGCAAGGCGAGCACTCTCCCAACTGAGCTATATCCCCAACCCTAGAACCACATGTGATATAGGTAGTTGTGTGCTACAGGGAAAGGGAACTTAGGGATTAGCATGTCCTGACCACAGGTCACACCAGTTCATAGAACTGCTCAGCAGCATCCATCATGGGCAAGGGTGATGATCCCTTACCTTCTTTTATAAAGGAGCTGAGGTAAGCTGTGATGTTTCCCTGCTATTGCAGTCCTTGCGCCCATGTTTTCCATATTCTTCTTAGATGAAGACCTCGGGTAACATCTCTTTACCATAGATTTAACTTGTGTGTTTTCATGACTCACAAATCCTGCTATCTGCTCAGGTTTTTTTCTGGTTCATTCTGTATAACACATGTCATGTAAAAGATTCCAAACCGAATCTTTGCTGACTAGAACAAACCTTTTAGTGGCTTCCTTGCTCCTAACCTCCAGGACACACAGCCTTTCCATCACAGGAGTGTAATACCACCTTGTCATTTTGCCCAGGCCTCCAAGCCCTCGAATTCAATTTGGGCTTGTCCCCCATTTCACTCAGCACATCAAACTTGGTTAATCAAATAAATATACCTCACAATGTGCCCTAGGCATGCATTGGATGAAAATAGTGAATATGTTCAGATTAAAATGTAGCAGATCTCTGTGGTGGGAGAAAGTGAAGTGTTAGGAAAACAAACCAAAATTTAAAATAAATGCCCTGGTTTAGAAGATTTTAACTAAGCATTTTATTTATATATTTTATATAGTATGAGTTTTAGCTTGCATGTTTGGGAAACCATTTTCCTTGCATAGGGTTAGCTTTAAAAAACACTAAGAAAAGGACTGGGGTTGTGGCTCAGTGGTAGAGAACTTGCCTAGCATGTGTGAGGCACTGAGTTCAATCCTCAGCACCACATATAAATAAATAAACAAAGGTCCATCAACAACTTGGAAAAAAAAAAACTAAGAAAAAAGTAATAACTTATGGCAAATTTTGGCAGTCTCTTATTTTTATAGACATTGTCTCTTTTGTAGAGGCTACACTACATATAAATATTACCAGTGTATGCTTTCTTTTTTGCTATTTATGGATTATCCGTAACAACCTGGTGACACTTTAATTCCAGCTCAGTTATCCTTAGCTATCAAAGACTCTTTGACTTCTCTTACTTGCTATTTTTCTGACTTGTTTGTAAGAAACGTAAATTTTTTTTTTTACTTTTAACCATAGGAAAATATAAATAGTAGTTATTTTAAATTTGCTGTACTTAAAAACTTACCATATTATTTTTACAAATATTATTTTGAGAAAATTTCATTTATGGGAGGAAAAGGTATTACAAAGTGAATTAAAATTATGATTTTAATAAGAATCCAGTTCCTTCTAGTAATAGTGGCAATCAAGAACTAGTTAACAGGGTTGGATCTGTAGCTCAGTGGCAGAGTGCCTTGCCTAGCATGTTGTGAGGCACTGGGTTTGATCCTTAGCACCACATTAAAAAAAATAAACAAAATAAAGGCATGCTGTTCATCTACAACTACTAAATAAATAAAAGAAGGAAGAAAGGAAAGAAGAGAAAAGAAAAGAACTGGATAACAGATTTCAATTCCAGATCCTGATAGGAGCCTTCAATGTAATCTTAGAAATGATTGTTCCTGTGTATTAGTGCCTTTCAGTTATTGGAAATGTCTTAGGTGATTAACTTGAAATTAATTTTATAGGGGAAATACGATTTTAAAATTAGAATTGTAGTAGTTTTGTTTTTTGCTTTTAAGTCAGATGTTTGGGATGATTTTCACGGAAAGAAGGGTTTACACAATAAAAATGTGCACTGACCAAAAGAGTCAACCATGTATCAAAGTGGTTATCTTTATAGTGGAATTTTAATTGAAAGGGAATATGTACTGTTAGGGGGAAAAAGGCAGAATTTTTCAGAAATTCAATTGTAAAATATATTAATTCCACCAAGATACTCATGATCTTCCATAAGGTATAAATAAAATCCTTCATCAAATGTTTTCTGAAATCCTTTTGCTCTCTTATAATGAGTAGTTTGGGGATATTAATAAAACACTTGACTATTTTTTTTTTTTTTAATGACCCTCATGTACATAGAGAAGCCTAGTGGCTGAATGATTTACCTACCTAATAATTTGTACTCTAGGGATTTTTTTTTCTGATTTGTATGGTTGATGAGTATAATTATAAGTTATTGGTGGTGGTTTTGTTTTCTTAACATATAAAATAGAATAAAAACCCTCTTATTAGTTACTGTAATAATTTTTGTTAGATCCAAATGTTTGTAAAGTGCTCTGAATTCCAAAGAACAGTTCTGTGAAAATAGGTGATAATGCAATTTATTTTGAATTTCTTATTACTCCAGTTTCACTTTAGTGCAACAGTATGAGCACAAACTTAATGTGATAATTGAATGGTACTAATATTAAATCTTTTGATGATATGAAAAGTTTTGTACTATCTTTTAATTAGAAACTAGCATGTGCTCATTTCCAATTCTTTAAACAGTTTGACTAACACTAACTGTGAATTCTGATTTTTTGGGACATTAGTACACCATAATCTTTAGTACAGAGACATTCAGCTTTCTTAGTTTTCTAAAGACTCTTGAGAATCTTGAAATGCTTGGATCTTAGACTGGAAGGCCTCTGTGCCCTGTATGGATTCCATATAATAGCTTCTTAGATTTTCACTTGATTATCTCTATCTATGAAGGGAACTCCCTTCACTTTTGTACAGATCTGATGTTTTCTTATATTGAACCTTCTAAACTGCCTCCTAGAAACATCTGCTCATTGATTTCAGTTTTAAACTCTGAAATAACCATACAAATTTATGTCTGATGTCTCCTCTTTATGAGACACTGAAGGGATGTGAAAATAGAACTTCTTCTTTTCCAGAGTTACGTTTTTATTTTCTTTAACCATTCTGCCCCCAGCAGAATTGCTTAGCTCTTCTCCTAATCTCTCAATAGTCTGTTCTAGAGGCACTTTGAGTTTTTTATGTTCTTACCTTGATGCAGTAAACAGAACCAGGTAGAGTGGTTTTTTTCTTTTTTTGTTAGTATATTTCTGCTAAGTCCATTTTATTTTGGGGTACTTCACAATGCTGACTCATATTGCACTATGCCATTTTACATGCATTTCATTCAGTTAAGATAGACATCCCTAATTCTCAGCTCTTGCACTTTTATTCATTCCACTTGATGAGACTAAGTTTAGATTACGTATGCTACCTTTCAGTGACATAATCAGATAAAAGATAAGGTAACAGTGCTTACTTATACATCTGTGGGTGTGCTTACATGCTACCTATTCTTGTTATTCCACAGTTGGAAATTTTAAACATAAGTGTAATGTCTGTTAGCATGCATTTTTACTGGAACTTCAAAAGAGAAACCTAGAGTCTCCCCGACAACCATTTTTGGAACCAGGGATTGAGCTCAGGGGCATTAGATCACTGAGCCATATCCCCAGCCCTGTTTTGTATTTTATTTAGAGACAGGGTCTCACTGAGTTGCTTAGTGCCTCGCTTTTGCTGAGGCTGGCTTTGAACTCATGATCCTTCTGCCTCAGCCTCCTGAGCTGCTGGGATTATAGGCATGCAACTGCACCCAGTTTAGAATTCCCCTTTAACAGGTGGAGGGCATATGCTGTTATCTGATGTACCATTTTCAGTTTTATGTAAAATCAGCACATATACTCAGCACATTAAAGTGGTTGCTCTGGAGGGAGGAAGCATAATGGGAGTGAGATATGGGATCTAATTAGTTAAATAACTGGTTATTTTGTTAGCTGTGGTCTTGAACTATGGTACAGATCTTACTCTACACAAGTACTAGTCTGAATTTCAAGTCTATATTTTAGATTATATTTTGAGGATCCCTTAGAATTTATTATACGAGACTCTTGGTGCTGATTGAATTAGTTGAAAGCTGTGAACCACATATTAGACCTGGGATCTAATGTGTATGATTATTCCTGGGATCTAATGTGTATGATTATGGTTCACCTCCAAAGTGCAGTAATTAGAGTTCAGTTATAGATATGTTGCCAAAGCATCCTTTGACATTTCTAGAATACTATAAAAATTGTTGATGTATTTCATATTTGAAAATAACAAGTATTTGTGTTGTTGTTCTTAAATTATAGAGACACCCTCTGTCTGGAATCCTAGTCACCACAGAGCTCAGTGGTTTGAAATTAGAGTTTTGGTTATGTGTGGATGTTCATATGTGACCTCATCATTCATTCATATGCATTTCAACTTTTATGAAAAAGAGGCCTGGGTCAAGCAAGCTGATATGAGGGATTTGGTAAAGAATATTATTATCATATATACTGTATGATAACCAACTCTTTGGTTCCTTGTGACTATAATCATCTGTAAAAGTAAAATACTATAAATGCATTTTAAGCTGTAAAGATTTCATTTAAGAAGTATATTCAGAATGATTTTAATATTAATATATTTTACTTTATTTTAATCTCTCAAAAATTGGTTGTTTTTCCAGAAGTATATATAACTTTCCAAAGCAAGACACTGTATTCCCAACTACTCGATGTTTTCATTTTGTTTTGTTTTCCCTCCTTTTAAGTCTAAGAGAAAATCATTTCAGGCCATAAGTTTGCATGGAGAATAAATTATGTGTCACTGTTAATGACATATACCACGATACATAATCAAGATATTGGAAATGTCCTTAAAATTAGTTTTAGAAGTCAAATTAACATTTGCCAATTTTTCCATGTTTGTATTGAAACCTGAAACTTTTCTTTATAAGAAATGTAAATTGAAGGATAAGTTGCTGAAACAGGAGAAGAGATTTAAAGTCTAAACAAATCTTGGCTTACTGAATATCATGATGTACCAGAAATTTTGAATAAATTTGTTGAAATAGGATTCAAAGTAGAGGAAAATAAATCAGTTCTTCCTTTCATTTCTTTTCAGGACGTATGTATGTGGTCCAGCACTTTTTCTCTTATTTCAACAAAATTGTAAACCATTCTCTCTCACTTTAGGTACTTTATAGTTACTTATAGTAATATAGTATACTTATATATAAAACTATGTAAGTACTGATAGTAATGTAGCATAACATCTCTGTTGTTTATTTTGTGATCTGTGCCAGGATTCAGGTTTCATATCTAGTCTTCATCCAGCGTCAGTGTCTAGGAAGATGGAATAAGAGCTGATTGGACAATCCTGGGTGATAATTCATCTCTGAAACTTAGGTAGAATTAGGTCTGTCCCATTCAAGGTACTGGACTCTTTTCCCAAAAGATATGTATATTCCAGGTGTGTGAAGTATTTTTCCAAAAATCAAAGTGCATAATGGGAAAGGTATGCTAAGTAGGCAAAAACAAATGTCTGCTAATTTCTGCTTAAGAGGAACCAGTATAGAAAATATGTTTTTGTAGCTAGTTATTCTCCTATTTAAATAAGGCTTCTAACAGCAAGTTTCTTTTTCAACTTGAAAGGTGGCAAAGTCTGATTTTGCTAATTTTAAGAAGTTCAGATTTTAAAGTGTGTAGGACTGAAAACCATGGCTATTACAGGTTATTCTAGGGGTGCTTCAGGATAAGCCTTTTGCCTTTTGCCATGTAGTCCTTATAATTGGTGGCCCTGGGGTTGTATAACATTGATTTCTGTGTGTCAATGCACTGGATTTAGTGGCAAAGGATAAGTCTATAACCTATTTATGGAAATATTTAGAAGACTATTTTTTTTTCATATTTTTAGTTGATTTAATTTAAACTAAATGTTTTGTATTAAATATTGACTTAGGAGCAGTGGCAAGTAAAGCCATTGGCTTTTAAAAAAAATTTATTAGTTATTGATGGACCTTTATTTATTTATTCGTTTATATGTGATGCTGAGAATGGAACCCAGTGCCTTACACATGCTAGGCAAGCTCTCTACCACTGAGCCATAACCCCAGCCCCATTGGCATTGTTTAAAAAAAAATTTTTAGTTTTGAAGGACACAATAGCTTTATTTATTTATTTTTATGTGGTGCTGAGGATCGAACCCAGTGCTGCACACTTGCGAGGCAAGCGCTGTACTGAGCTACAGCCCCAGCCCCCATTGGCATTTTCTTGAGGATTAATTACTGGTGGGGCATTTGTACTGTACAGAGGTGGTTATTATATGGCATGTGCTTCGTTTCAATGTAGGACATAATTTAAATTGGTACTAGGTGTTTCTCTTGAGGGGTGTACATTTAAGGGAGAATTAGTGTTCCTATATTCTCAACTAGTATTGGCTTGTCATTCTCTAGTCATACATAATTCTCATTGCTAAGTGAAGTAAATTGACATCAGATATTTTTAAAACTAATAGACTATTTTTAATAGCACATGTAGGTTCACAGTCAAATTGAAAGTATAGAGTATTCCTCTATACCCTTTGTGTGTACACACACACACACACACACACACACACAAGGTTGGCATTGACTCTTTATTTGAAGGTGTTGCTTAGAATATTTAGAAACATATGTATTTGACATGTGCATTTCTAGAGCTAAGTGCTGTCTTTCTTTGCCTTCAGTTTGGCAAAGACAAAGCATTCCAGGAAATGTTCAGGAAACATTCTCTGAACTCTGAGTGTGAAATGTTAGGGTCTTTTTAATGGGTCTTTTCTAGCTGAATATTGCTGCTGTGATGGGCCACTGGAAGAGTGGAGTATACAGTATGGTTTGGAGCCTCCTGCTGGTTATGGACAGCAAATTCTAGATCAAACTGATGATAATCCAGAAATGCATTGTGGAATTAGTACAAAGGCAGGAGGCCTGGTTCTAGCCTGTTCCTGCCACTATCTTGCTATGCCATCAAAAGGGCTGGAGTAAGAGGCCCCTTACTCTCATGTGCCCTCAACATTCTGTGATTCTACAGTTTCATAGGAAATAACATCAGACCCTGTGGGCACCAGTATGGAGTAATGGGGGAAGCATTGTGAAGACCTGGGGTATTGTCTCAACTTGGTTAAAAATCAGTTGGAATACCTTCTGTCCAGCTTCCCTAGGCCTTACTTGGTTTTAGCCATGGAAATGTGATTGAACTTCCCTGTAACCCCTAAGGAAAGTTTCGTGTAGTTTTCTGATTTAAAATAACTAATTACTATGTGATCTTATTGGTCCCAGAAATATAATTGCTTTTTGAATAAATAAAAAGGAAGCATATTGACACATCACAGTCAGTCACTTGTAAGCAGACTGCTTTGTGACTTCATGCCAAAAATATGCTTACGGGGCTGGGGGTTGTAAATCAGTGATAGAGCACTTGCCTAGCACATGTGAAGCCCTGGGTTTGATTCTCAGCACCACATAAAAATAAATAAGTAAATTAAATAAAGGTATTGTGTCCATCTACAACTAAAATTAAAAAAAAATATACATTTATATAAACACACGCATACATATTAGACACATCTGAAAGGAACAGGAACAGGATCCTATCTGGTAAGTAGAGTTTTTTGTTACTGGAAATTTTTTTTTTTTTTTTTTTTTTTTGGTGCCACATACAGTGGTGCACATCTATAATCCCAGCAGTTTGTGAGGCTGAGGCATCAGGAAGATAGTTTATAGCCAGCCTCAGCAATTTAGTGAAAC
Source organism: Marmota marmota marmota (assembly GCF_001458135.2). Taxonomy (NCBI): domain Eukaryota; kingdom Metazoa; phylum Chordata; class Mammalia; order Rodentia; family Sciuridae; genus Marmota; species Marmota marmota. The sequence continues at coordinate 11,576,755 of NW_025999968.1, read as the reverse complement.
TCTGATTTAAAATAGAAAATAAAAAGGACTGGGGATATAGTTCAGTGGTAAAGCACCCTAGTACCCTCCCTCCCCAAATATAGATTTTAATAGAAATGTACTTTTATTAAATAATATCACAAAATTTTAAATTGAATTTTTAAGTTTGTTCCTTTAGACTTACTTTGTGTAATTTGTATTAAAACAGAGTAGAAAGGAAAGATCAATGCCCTTTACTTCTTGGAACAGAATATTTTCTGTTTACAATTACGTAAATTCTTATTATTGACCTCTTTTATCATGACTTTGGGTATTTTTTTTTTTGGTAAGAATTTGGTTTTCTGTATGTTGTGAATTATTGATGTTGCAAAAGCAGCCACGGGAACCCTATCTTACTTTGTAAGACAAAGTGGTCTTGAGGATTGTCTATTGGGTTTCACTTGCAGGAATCCTTCTGAAGGTTCAAACTAATTTCTAGAGTACATGTATTAGGCTTGCTTGAGCTAATGTAATCTCTGAGGGGGGTGTCCCCTAGTTATCCTCTTTATTTTCCAGTTTAGTGCCTGGTGGCTTGATAGAGCTTATGAGTCTTCCTAAAGTACCTGGGTGTTCCCTGTTACTATTCCTGATGTGGCTGCTGGCAAGCATGCTTTTGTACTCCTTCTGGAAGTGATACTTTCTCTGCCTTTATTATTTTAATTTTTTTTTTAGTTGTAGATGGACACAATACCTTTATTCTATTGTTTATTTTTATGTGGTGCTGAGGACGAACTCAGTGCCTCACATGTGCTGGGCAAGTACTTTACCACTGAGCCACAACCCCAGCCCTTTTCTTTGCCTTTAAATGTGCAGTTTTCCCTGCCTGAGAAGGTCAAAGTCACATTTACACAGTTCATGGGAGTATAAAGAAACATTTAGTGCCTCTCTGCCAAGCTATCTGACTAGACTAATGCCTATTCATTTTCTATCTCTACTTATGGAAACTGCAGAAATTCATTGTTCTGCCATGGTTCTTGAAGCAACAGTCTTAGGACAAGTGATCATTATAATAAAATGTCCATATTGTCAAATCAGCTAATGCACATTGAAATTGGTAGGAGTAAAAAGAGTCCCCCAATGAGCAGCTCTATGGTCTGAAAGGGCGGGGAAACAGCCCAATGAGCATCACAGCAGAGGAGCCAATCAGCTGGAAGTTTGCTGGGGCCGCTTTGGCTGTGGCTCTCAACAAAAAGTAGTTGCTCAGACTGTCAGAATTAAGCATATATAGAATACCACCTAAATTAAAATAAAATCCATAGTGAAACACCAATTTCAAACACTATACCAATTCATTGAGCATTTAATTTTCAAGCCAACTCCAGTGTGTTCACAATAAAACTACCAAATGTTTTTTACTGTCTAATTTTAACTCTGATGAGACGATTACTTAATATTTATTGAGCACTTAATATATGCCAAGTACTTTACATTATAATGTCTTAATAATTCTTAAGGCAATCCTTAAAGATGTGGGGATTGTTGTTTGGGATAGAGGCTCAGGAATTGATCCACAATTGCAGGGTGTTATATCAAGGCTAGTAGGCTTAGCACAGCACTGTGCTATGATCTTACTCTATTGATCATGGACAAAAGAAAAAAAAAGGAAGGACAAATCATATAGTTTTCTCATTTGCCCATATTTCATATTCCGCTTTTCGATGTGAAATTAGTGCTATAGCCAGATCTGCCTCTTAGGTCTCAGCAAGTCTGTCTTCCAGTATTGAAGTTTTGCCTATCCTGGGCCAGTGCTTCTAACTCTGTGTATACTGAGGTCATCGTGCTTCATGTTCCAGCTTAATTTATCGGTGTAACATTATCCTTATGCATTCTAACTAAAAAAAAATTTTCGCTTACTATTTTAATATTTATTCTGTACGTGCGTTGTGTGTGATTACTGAACTGGAACATCAGCTCAAGAAAGCAGCTGTGCTGTTAATGATACCTTTTGCAGTGTTGTGCTATCACATAATAGGTCCTTACTTTCTGAAATAGTGAAAGGTTGAATCATTCACACTGGTTGGTCTATAGTAGGTGGTATGTAGTTTTAAAAATATAATTTTATAATTGATACAATATTGAGTACTAGAGGGAAGTAGATTATTAAATCTTCTTGCTATTTTAGGAGACCCGTGTTATTAATGAATGCTAGAGTTTTCTGTCTTTGCTACCTAACAAATGGACAAATTTGTAAATACTTAGTAGCTACTTTGCTGGATATGGTGGGAATTCCTAAGACTGCTTATCTTTATTATTATCTTTAATGTTTCTTAACTGAAAAGCTTTGGGTCATGAGGAAATGAAGGTGGGCGTGGAAAGATGTCAAGGAGGTAATTCAGATTTGCATTGTCCTTTAAAAGATTTACCTTCTCAGTATAGCTGACATTTGAAATTTCAGTTAAATATTGGTTCTTGGACAGAAATAGTTGTGGCTTAGGCTTCAACCATAAAAGACAGGTGGATTACTTTTTATTTATTCTTACATTATGTTGTCTTTCTCTTGCGCACGTGAACACACACATACACACACACACACACTTGTCCCTGGGAGTTATCTTTATTTCTATGATGATATTTTATTTCAGCAAATGATTTAGTTGGAAATAAGGTTGTTTGTAATTTTTAGTTCTAGCCAGTGTTGGACCACAGTGACCTGAGGCATGGCATTCTTTGACTAAAACTGTAAAACAGCTAAGATGACAACACCATTTTTCAGTACCATAGTATTGTACAATGTATCTGATGCCACTATTGAGAAAATTAAGATTGCATAGAGTAGTGGATGGGAAAACCTTATGCACATACAGGACAGGGAAAGCTTTTGTTAAATTAACAAGACGTTTTTAACTTGCAAACATGATGGTATTATGTCATCTGACAGTAACTTGGAGTTTTTAGTTAAGTTCATTTATAAACATGTAGTAGATACATAAAGGAGTTGAGAAAAACATAAAAATTCACAATATAACATAAGAATAACAATAATAAGCTTTAAAACAGAAAAAAAAATGTAAGAAAGCCCCATTGTAAAGTGGAGATTGGCAAACCTATTGTATGGAGGGAGCCTGTGGATAATTTAGTTCATATGCAGTTACTAGAACTCTTAGATTGTGACCTGGATTTGTTTTGACTTTCTGAGGTCTTACTGACTCAGTTTAGAAATGCAGCTCCTTTCAAATAATAAACATAATTGAAAGTAGTAATCTAAAAATGTGCTTTCTCTGGTTCTCCATTTTGATTTTTCAGGTGTAAAAGCAAAAGTATTCTGTTTTCAGGAGGATGAAGAAAAAATTATTTACTTTTCTAGCATTTTGGCTTTTTTTTCCCCCTTCTTGCTGTTCTTGTGCCATAAATGGAAAGGCATCTGTACCATGGACTGTGTCATGCCAGCTGATTTCTTTTTTTCATTTGAATGTAATTGTTCCTTAGCAAATAATTGCAGTCCAGAATGACTTTCATTTAGCTTGATTGAATTAGGGGTATGTATGAAAATGAGTTAGTTAAAGCTTAGTCTGTTACCCAGAGAATTGATGAAAACATCAGAAAAGCAGTCATTCATGGGAATTAAATATGCTTCCATATAAGCAGGCACATGGTCACCTTGGAGTCCCTTCTGTACTGACTAGGTAGTAGTGACATCAGGGTATAAAACATACAATTTTGGCATAGAAGGGAATTTTGCCGTGATGTGCCTTTGAATGCTACATTGGACATTAACACTAATTGGAAGTCTGCCTCATTGTAAGAAGTGGCACCTCACCTTTTTTAGTATAATAAGTTATTCAAAACACTGTGTCCCAAGGGGGCAGTGTGTGAGCTGTGCCAGAAAGCCAGTTGCTTTGGGATATTTCAGTGGTTGCTTAGACCACATCTTTAAGGTTGGTCTTTCAGATGCAAGTTAGATGCCTTATTTGTGTTAAGAGGCAAATAATAGGTATTTAATAGAAGACTGTTCACCTGCCATGATGAAGTTTCTAAGAGGGAATCTTGAGCGTGGTCAGGGTCTGCCAGGACTATCATGGGTGGAAAGCAGAGACCTTCAAAAGGGAAGGGGAGGTTTTTAGTGAGTTATAGTGGGTCCTAATCAGGAGGAATCAGAGTTTGAAGGCTCTCTGTGGGGGAGTGACAATTGAGAAGATGCCAACATGGGACCTGGAGAACATAGACAGGCACCAGGTGGCTCGGACAAATTCACACAGGTTTTGATCAAAGGGCTTATTCAAGTCACCATTGTATTCATGCTTTGGGCATTTGCTCATCTGACCTTCTGACATCTCACAAAACAACCCAATTCTGTCAAATCAAAAATGAAATACTTGTAATTTAAATGCAGAACAGGCCACACTATAATTGCTTTTCTTGTGGGCATTTTGTAATAGCCTATAAAATCTCGAGTCTTCTTAAGTTAGTCTGACTCAGGTAGGACATTCAGCCTGGAAACTGACCTCTCCTCTGTGGCTGATTCACTGGCTTTTAGGTTTACCATGATGATTTTTATTTCCTTGAGAGTTTAACAACCCATATTGGCCACAGAATAGTCAGTTTCCTCTTTCATCCTCTTCTGCTTTACCCATAGATATTATACATAATAATATAGTATCATATATAATAATATAGTATCATACATAATAAATTACAGAACAGTGATCAAAATAAAATTTCCCATTATAGAAATAAATTTATCAGGGCACCTGAAGTTTATCTTTGAGCTCCTAAAATAATTTCTTATGGAAGAAGAATTAGCATTTTATTTCTCATATAGCATATCATATGTTCACTTCTTACACTAAAGTATAAACAAATATTTAAACCCAAAGAAGAATTAAACCTACACTGTTAAAATTAATTCTGGAGGGGCTGGGGATGTGGCTCAAGCGGTAGCGCGCTCGCCTGGCATGCGTGCGGCCCGGGTTCGATCCTTAGCACCACATACAAACAAAGATGTTGTGTCTGCCAAAAACTGAAAAAAATAAATACTGAAATTCTCTCTCTCTCTCTCTCTCTCTCTCTGTCTCTCTCTCTCTCTTTAAAAAAAAAAAAATGAAGTCCGACACTTAAAAAAAAAAAAAAATTAATTCTGGAGCTGGGCATGGTGGCTCACACCTTTAAACCCAGCTACTCAAGAGGCTGATGCAGTGTCACAAGTTGGAGGCCAGCCTGAGTAGCTTAGTGAGACTCTGTCTCAAAAATTAAAAATTAAAAAAATAATAATAAAAGAGAGAGATGTAGCTCAGTGGTAGAACTCTTGGGTTCAATTTCCAGCAAACCACCCCCCTTCCCCCAAAAGCGATGAACCTTTTTCCTCCCAATTTTGGCTATACAGATTACATTAATACTTTAGTTTATAAGAATTTCTTTATTTGACATGTATAGTTATTTACTTAATGGTTTTTACTTATTTATTTAAGGGTTGTGTATATTGCTTTTATGAATTTGTATGAAGGAAAAAAGTATATGACTAGGAAATTAGTTTGTGAGGTTTTTCTTTAAGTTATTTTTAAAATAACACTAGTTGTATATTTTACGGTAATTATAGACTTTCATACCATTAATTTCATCAGTTTTTTAAAAATTTTGTGCTTTCAGAAAAAGTTTTAAAATCAGGCATTTAATTTACAAATATTCATGTTAATCTTTGGGTTTATTTTTTTTATCCATACACTTGTTTTCAAAATATGGGAATGAATGAGTAGTATCTTGTGTGAAGTGACATGAGACCATTTAATGTTCTATTTTTTCCTGTTGCTGTTTTGTTAATTGCATTAGTGACAACTGAATCATCTTAATTCTAGATAAAATTACTCTTGAATTATTACACATGTGAAAAGCCATTTCTTTCATATTATAGTGACTGATTAAAATAAAAAACTTTAGCTAAGCCATAAATGACTCATAGTATTGTTAGTGTAAACCAGAAAGTTATGTCCAATTTCTATAGCGTATAGCTTACAGAAGAAATGTAGTGTCATAATCTGCTTGGGGAAAGAAAATTTCCTTTTTGGTTAAATGTGGACAAGCAAACTATAAACTTAGTGTTATCTCACAAAGAAACTGAAATGATAAAACATATAATCTTTATTTACAATTTTACTAATGTAAAATGTTCCATTTAATTGGTATGTATATTCTTTTTGCTGATTTTTATCATCTTTTCTATATTTTCTTAGTTCTTTATACTTAGAAAATAATTGGTTTGGTACAGTTTTTATCTGTGTCCCCACTCACCCTAGCTGCTTTTTTTGTTTGTTTGCTTTTATTGTCTTGCTTCATTCATTTTCTTTCAAATGCTTAAAAGATTAATTATAATATTTTGGGACTGGGGCTCAGCTGTAGTGCACTTGCCTGGCATGTGTGAGGCACTGGGTTCGATTTTCAGCACTGCATATAAATAAATAAAACAAAGGTCCATCAACAACTAAAAAAAAAATTAAAAAAAGATTAATTAAACTATCTAGTTGAGTTGGGCCAGTCATTTAAAATAACTCGAATTTAGTCAGGCTGTCACTTAACCATATATTTTTTTAGGGAGTTTTCCTGTAATTATACACTTGATTTTAGACCAAAGCTGAAGAAGCCATTGCCTGTAATTCTCAGTTTATGTAACCTCACACTCAGAATTTGTATTAAGTAATTTTAGCGAGTTGTCTTTTTGTAAAATTAAAATCGATGGTGAACACTGGGGAACTCCTTTAAATCGTGTTGGCATAGGGATGTTTTTGCCTGGTTTGGATTGTTAATTCATTTTATTAGGAGACTATTTTGCTGAAGGAAAATTAATGTCAAGTTTGTTTGCAAGGCCTTCTTGACTCCTGTTGTAACCACTTTCCTATGGCTCTTTCACAGAATCCTGCTACATCACAGACGCTGGAAGTTCTGATGTTCCATTGTAATCACAATGGAAAGTCCTGACTTGACTGGTAAGAGCTGCACTGAAGGTGCATCTTACTTGCTTGACTGGAAGCAGTGAGGTGGTCAAGAACTATGTGCTATTAGAGCTGGTTTCAGCCTTACCCCATCTGATGGATTCACTTTCCATACTAATCAAGAAGTGTGACAGTTGTGTATTTTTTCTCGTCATTTTTATTATTATTTTTACAGTGACATTTTAATCTTCATCATCAAGTAAGTTAGATCTTTTCAAATTATGAAACTAAAAAAAATTCAGAATCTCTTCATTTGTTTCTTTATAACAATGTGTTATTAGTGGAAGTTAATTAAAATCCTGAGTTACACAACTAAAATTATATATATGATAAATATATATAAGTATATATATATAATTTTATTTATATATATTTATATATATGTAGTTTGTCAGTTTCTTAAAAAATAGTTCCTTGTATCATCGTTTTAATCAAAAAGTGAATCAGTATCAAAAGAGTTGGGAGTTTTTCTTACCTATTAAAAATAACAGAGATGCATATAATTGTATCACGAAACATCTTAAAATATGAAAACTAATAAAGTTCAAATATATATATATATATTATATATATATGTGACAAGTTATATCAAACTCTAAAACTCATCCTTTTATTTATAAGTTACTTTTAAAGCTGTTGCTCTAGGAAAATTTTTTTGTCTGTTTTAAAATATGGTATGAATGTTTTAGTTTTAGTAATGGTTAATTACACAGATTTTTCCCAGTCTAGGAATCAAATGTTCGATTGCTTTACTCATACATGTGTACTGTATTGTAAACTGATGATTTATAAGACTAAAGAGCTTGGTGTAAATTAAAATGAACAAATGTAGTAAATATTGTTCAGTTGCAGTTTTCAGGAAAGAATCTTTACTTTTTAACTTTACAATTGAAAATTAATCTGGAACATTTTCTGTTTTAAGGTTTTTTATTATTTTTTATTTTTATTAGCTTATTAAATTTAATATTTGCATCTACTTTCCTTCAGTATATGACTGAATGTTGCTTTTATGCCATGAGCATAAATAGAAGGCCTCTGAGTCATTTTTTTCTGAATGTCATTGTTTAGGATTGGACACACACAGTAAAAATGTGTGCAAGTTAGGTTAAATATGTATTTAATATAGGAAAACACCAAAGAATGTTTTTCTTTCTTTCTTTTTTTTCTTGGTGAGTGTGTGTGTATTGGTAAGTATTGAAACACCAAGAAAATCTCAATGCCAATAAGAAAATTGGTGTTACTATTTTTCCTCTTTAATGTGCTATCCTTTAGGAATACTTGCTAGAAAAAATATTCTGAATTTAAGAATGCCAGTCAGAATATAATTAATTATGAAATCAGCAGAATTGACATGGAATATCCAAAAATTGATACTGAAATATCATATGTTCTCAGTTGCTAATCCAAAAGAAAATTATGTATAGGGAGGTTTAAGGAAAATTGAAATTGTCAACAGTATTCTGTATTTGTTAAATATGAATACACATATAAAAAGTAAGGCAGAATACATAATCTGACCTACCCAGAAAACTAAGTTAGTAGTATGATGGTCTTGATTATCAAGCTGTTTCATCAGTGATTTCTGAACGTAAATCTGATTATCACAATGAAACAGTGTTATTGACTTAAGAGGAGAAATTGACAGAAATTCAAATTGCTGATAGAATTTAAGAAGAAAGTTTAATTGAAGATGAAGACTACTTCTAGTGTATATATACTTGCACTCATATCTTAGATACTGTGTTAATTAAGAAAAAGATGTCATACAAAAACGAGTAATGTAGAAACTAGAAGATGTTACTTGGCAAAAAAATGCCAAGGTTCAGTAGATCTGGGAAACAGATCTACTTTTGCTTAAGCAAAGTTAAATTTATTATTAAGAGTCCCTAAATTTTAGTGTGGTATATAGTAGTAAAAGTTTCTTATTTTTGTTCATGTCTCTCATGAGTCTGCTGCTTCTATGTTCTGTGTCTTCTTCATTCCTGGAGCAAAGCTGAAGGAGCAATGTTTTGGTGATGCATAGGTCTTGTGGTAGAAGAAATAAAAGTGACAGTGGAGCTATGGCTCTTAAAACAGCTGCTTGGAAATGACACGTCACTACTTCTCATATTTCATTGTCCAAAGCAGGTCACTTGTCCAAGCCTGTGTTTTAGGGTGCCAGTGATCTTGTAGGAAGGGAGAGGTAGGGAAAGGCAAATAGGGAGGGACAATGCTTGTTTTAACTATAATAACTGAAAATAGCATCTACTGCCTTTTTAGAGAGACAGAGTGCACTTGATATATTAAAGATTGTAAGAAGTCCTTCAGTAAATTGATTTGTTTAAATCTAGAATTACTTGAGTATTCTTGTTATTGTTATGTGGGTTACCATTGATGACAAGAAGATGAGTTGATACAGTTTGAGTGTCTTAATGTTTTGGGAATGTTAGAACTTTTTTCATTATTTAGTAATAAATTCTAGTATATGTTTTAGGCTTTACATTATTGTTTAATGAGTAATTTTCAAAATAAAATGAGAACTAATGCATACTAGACCCATGGCAGTTTGGATACAGAATTAGAGAAGGGGAAATATGGTAGTTATTATGCATAGGCAATGAATTATAATAGGTTACAGAACTTTGACAGATACTATCTAATTTGATATAAAAAGGCAATGAAGAAATAAGTATTTTACTTTTTTCGTTAGTAATATAATTTTACCCAATATAATGGTGGCCACATGCCTTTGTCTACTTAAGTTCAATTTCAAGAATCATTTTAGAGATAAAGAATGCAGACATTGTAGGGAGCTTAATTGTATCCTGGGAGTTTTCTAACATACTCTATCTAAGGTCATATTCACTATACAGTGGCTTTGCATTATTATCTCCCAAGACTTGTAGAAAATTGCTAGACATATGGAATTCCTCAGTTAATATTTATTTGATTAATCCTAAAGGTATTAAAAGACACTATTACCAGAGTTGTGTAGATTACATTTGTGTAGAAATCCAGAAGGTTATTAATAATTGATAGTTTAAAGTTCCCTAAGCTTGAGCGAGAGGAACATGGTCAGAAAGATGTCTTTTTTTGTTGTTTTTTAAATGTATATATACATATAGGTTAGAAGGTAAGACAGTATAGTAAAACATGCTTTTTGGATTCAGAGAAATTTTGGCACTTTTTAAAAAAAGTATTTATTTCTTAGGTGCAGTTGGGCACAATACCTTTTATTTTTATGTGGTGCTGAGGATTTAACCCAGGGCCTCATACGTGCTAGGCAAGCATTTTACCGCTGAGCCACAACCCCAACCCAAGCACTTTTTAATTGGAAGAATTCGGGTGATGATTTGATCCTTCTGAAACTTTGTCTCTTTGTTTTCATATGGGTATCACAATCTTTACCTTGTAGAATGTGAGAATTAAGATAAGGCAGTTGTGTCAAATTTCAGATATAGTGCTTGGCACATAAATGGCCTCAGGAAATGGTAGTTTAATTTTTTTTTTTTTTTTTACCACAAAGAGACTTTAAATGTTTGAGGAGTTAGAGATGCTGTCTCTGACTTGAAGATCACATAATGTATGCATGTTTTGAAACTCACATGTATCCCATGAATATGTACAATTTTTATGTGTCATTTTAAAAAAGAAAGGAAACGAATGTGATAAAAGTTCAAGAATGTTAAACCTGATTCTGAGAGTATAAGGAGGCAATGTCAATAGAGAAGTTCTTTAAGGAGTCCAAATTAATTAAGCCTTCACTAGAGAACAGTAAGAAAAAATCTTAACACAGAAAAGCTGATTCTTTTTGAAACCAAATAATATTTGTTCTACATGGTGAAGAAAATTTTAGCAGCACCACCTCTTATTTTTGTATCTTGTCTCAATATTATCCAAGTTTTGAGAATGTTTTGAACTTGATGTTGACCTCATTTATATTAAAGATAAGAGAACATATATCTGTCTGTCCTTGGGACATCTAAATTCTCACTGGCAGAAGTGAATTATTAGATCACAGAGTGGCTCATATTCTTTAACAAGATCCACCCTTTCTTTCAGTGATAAAGAATGTAGCCACCTCAATTTCCAGTACAGTTGTAGTATAGTTCTTACCCATTCAGAGCAATGATTCAAAATCTTATAATCTTTCTAAAATGACAGTTTAATTAACTTAATTTAAAATAATACATGTATATAAAAGTTAATGAGGGGTGTGTGTGTATATGTGTTGAGGTTTTTCTTCACATTGTTCCAGACTCCTTTTATGAATGGATCGTCTGTGTTACTATCAGTTCCTGGTTCAGCTTGTTTATTAGTAGAGTAAAACTTGCTAAAAATGTAAGCTCCTCATCTTTATAGGTTGTGATAACTAGCACAGGCTGCTATAACAAAATATCACCATCTGGGTGGTTTTATCAACACTTATTTTCTCACGGTTCTGGAGGCTACAAGGCCATGAATACGGTGCCTGTAAATGTGGTCTCTGGTTTGGTTTTGTTCCTGGCTTCTACATAGCTGCCTTCCTGCTGTGTCCTCACATGGCCTTTCCTCAGTATGTTCACAAGAGTGATCAAGCTCTGATGTCTCTTCTGCTTCTCAAAATTAGTAAGTTCTGTTAGAGTCCCACCCTATGACCTCACTTAATCTTTAATCTCTTCATTGGTCCTCCCCATCTCATCACATTGGGGATAGGGGCTTTAATCTACCTATGAATTTTTTTGGGTAGGGGGGGCAGCACAATTTCACCCAAACAGGTATTTGTTTTTCCTCTACCAAAGAATGAAATGGAGATATTTAAAAAGTATGTTCTACAATACATAATATATAAACAAGAAATATGGTTTGCTATAGTCTTCTAAGATTCTAAAATTGTCTTTGGTGCCTTTGAGGTGGGAGACATTTGAAATTACTGAATTCATATTTCTTCCACTTTGAAGTTGCTGTGCATGAAAATGAGATTCTTACAAGTGAAGGAATCAAGTCTAAGAACTTCAAAATCAGAAATGATTTGTATAATGGAGGAATTACATCATTGTAAAAATTGACTTCCATGTGTCTTCATTGCTCTTTATGAATAAATTGCATTTGAAAATTTGGTTGATGAATAAGAGAGTTACTTTTGGGGGATTATACCTGTTTCTATTTACCATCTTAATCAAGGCAATTCACATGATCCAAAGCAGTATTCTTTTACTATGTGAAATAATTGAGAATCCAAATAGGGAAATGACATATATTTAAGATTTTGGTAAACAGAAAACAAGGATTAAAAAAAATGTATTTGAAGTAATTCTAGCAGAAGTCAAGGAACCCTAAATCTGATATAGCTGCCTTATTGCCCTACCTTCCTTTCTTTTTTTTCTCCCTTCTTTCCTCTAATGTCAGTTCTTAAGTTACATAATAGTTTGAATTTCTGAAGAATAGTCGATAAGCACAGTTCATTGAACTTTAGTACCTTTTTCTACTGTAAGAGTATATTTTAAGTTAATTAGTTGATGAGTACTTGGGATTAGTCGTAAGCAAATAGTGGGTGTTGACATAGGCTCAAGATTAATTTTATTTGCTTGATCATTGGTTGGTTGTGTTTTGTGTGCTCTCTGTTAACTGGATTAATTTCAATTTCTGATTATTTGATATCTGTCCAAAACAAAATGTATATAAAATCAAAAGGAAAGAAACCTTTGAGACTTAAACTATTTGGGGGGTGGGTGGTAGACAGGGTTAGTGATTAAAACCAGGGCCTCAAGAATATTAGGCAAGTGCACTACCACTGAGCTACATGCTCAATCCTTAAACACTTCTGTGTACAAATAATTCTAAATTAATTTGTAAAATTTAACAGTTCACCTCTGTTTTTTGACTACAGGACAAGCTATTGAGCAGTGATCTAATTTTGTAGATGTCTGTTTAATTGGTTAAGATAGTTTAACTCTTTTAGAACACTTTGATTTTAGTTTCCCTGAAAGTTATTTCTGAAATGATTAAAATTTTAAAACATACCTAATGAATTTTGGCAGTATATTTCTTCTCAACAATGGGATCAATCTACTAGATTGTGAAATTTACTAGTGAAGGACAATATAAATATATGTAGGCATGACTTCTCTCCATGTACTTACTGGTACTTTGAAAGGTGTTTGATAAATTTAAGTGTATTTGCATTGAATTCTATAGTCCCTCTTACCTCTATTACATTAAAGTGTGCTTTTCTAGGAAAATACATGGATGATATAGGAGCTGTGCCAACTTGCTTTCTGTCTCTGCAACCAGTACCTGAGATAATCAACTTACAGAGAAGAGATTTATTTTCGTTGTAACCTTCTAAAAGTTCTGGTCCACGATTAGGATGAACCATTGCTCTCAGGCATCTAGTGGGGTACTGAATGGTGGTAGTGCCACATGATAGAGGAAAACTGCTTACCTCATGACTGGGAAGTGAAAGAAAGAGATAAGAGACCATAATGAGGGCACACTCCCCAATGATCCAGAGACCTCTCTCCTCTTTTAAGACCCCACCTACCCACCTATTAAGGTTTCTACTATTTCCCACTAGTCTATCTGGAGAACCAAGCCTTTAACCTGTGGGCTTTTGGGGGACATTTCTGATCCAAACTTTAAGGGGAATTGCTTTTAATGTTTCTAAGTATTTCCATGCATTATAATTTATGTACTGGTATACTGGTTATGCTGTATATTCACAAATCAGTGTATATACATAGAAGTGTATAGTTGTAGTTCTTTCATAGGACTGGTTCCAAATGCTAAGGGACTTAAATTTACACTAGAAAGTTTATTTTGTATATTCCCCAAACTTACAGTGTCTGGCACATGGAGGTTGCTCAGTAAGCATTAGGTGACTTAGTATTATAAGAATTTTTATTTCATTAATCCCACTTTCCATTGAACTTAGTGTTAATAAGCATCCCCTGGTTTAATGCAGGTAATTATTTTTTCCCAGACTGAGTTTAAGAAGAAGAATGTTCTCTAAAATTAAAGGTCTTTTAGTTTGTGGTTACTCCCATAATCAAATTTTAGTGGGCCTGAGAACTTAAATGAATAGCAAAACAGTTCTGGGTGCCTGTTGGCTCATTTGTTGTATACACTTAATCACAGGTGTTTATTAAGACTTGTTAGCCTTCTAACAAGTGCTTCTCTAACTTGATTAGTGGACCTGTTGAGCGCATGGAAAGTTGTGAGATTTAAAATAGGCAAATTGGTTCACACTGGGCTTTAAGATATGTAGGATGGTACCTGGACTCAGTTAATATGTACCAAATAGCTGACTAAAAAGTCCACTTTTTGGTAATTTATTCTGGGGGAATATTTTTATGCTTTCTCTGTATTTAAATTGATTTGTGAAGATATTCAATAGGAATATTGTGTTTTAGCTTTGCATTGATTTCTGTAACCTTAGTTTAGTTTAATTTTTAGTTGTTTTACCTCTGCTAGGACTGTATTGTTATTCTTATAAAACAGGTGGCTTACATGATTATTTCACTGTTCCTTAACATTTACTGTAAGGACATTTGTTATCAAGTGTCTCCTCATGGCAGCGTATTTCATGTTAGGTGGTCTTTTAAGACACTGAACATTACCATAGGCACTTAAACTCCACAGGTTTCTTGAGATCCAGCCGGATATAGAGCAGTTGGTTTCTTGAATAGAGCTTAGCTACCACTTATATGGTGAGCATTGTCCTAATAAATTGTGTTACATTAATTACTATGAAGAATTGCCAAATAAGAGAAAATAAAACCTTCAAAATATGTGCAGATACATGCACATGAGGTGTATGTGCAGAGTAGTACATACTATCTATCCATCTAGCACCGCTCAGATGGACATGCACCTGAAACTACTCCTTTTCTCAATATAGTTTGTGAATACCAATTAGGTTTTCAGCATTGTTAGAGGAACCAAATAGGTGTATATATATATAAAAGAATCGATAAAGAAGAGTTTTGAAATCAGCAGTCACTGTCATTCCCCATAAGTAACAACTTTCTATAGCAGTATTTTTTCGGGCTATTTGTTTGAAGGATGGAGGCATACAGATGATCTTTCACTTCATTTGCTAAAGTAAGCATTTGAATGATGAAATTTTCAGGTTTGATTGTTGTTTCTGTTAACTAATGGTAGTTGTAGAGAAAATAGATCTTTCTAATAAGAATATTATATCTTACAGATAGTAAAGATGTCCCAGTCCCACCTCTTTTTGTGAATTTTTACTTATCAAGATAAAATTTTTTATTATTTTCATTGTAATAGAATATTTTATACATTGGAGTTTAGAGTTACCTCTGAAAAGATTTTAAGGTTTTAAACTTTTACTTCCTATTGCTTGTAAATGTCCTTATTTGCCTCTAGATTGTGAACTGCATAATGCTCACTGTTGCTTCCTAGAAATTGATAAGGATAGGCTTTCAGAAACTTAAAGTAATTTCTTAATGAAAGACAGATTTAAATGGATCACTTTTTTTTTTTGTTCCTTTTAGGCTATAGGGTGATCATTTAGAATATTAAGCTATGTAGTCAGAAGAACCTAAGACTAAACCTAACTGAGCTGTTCAGTTTTGAGTTCTGAGAAAGAGCAGGTGGGGGTTAAGTGCTTGTTTTAAGGTAATGCTTTAAGACCCTGGGTTTTATCCCCAGCACCGGCTGGGTCGGGGGGAAATACTGAGGAATTTCCAAAGTCCTACTTAGATATATCAAGGAAGACTATTACAGAAGGAAATATAGAAAAAGTCTGGACAGGTGAAAAAGGCTCCTTTGATCTGTCTCCTTTGGAGACAGGTAAAGTTAAAATGAAAAACTGAAGAAAGGCAGATATAAGAAACCTTTGACTGTCCTGGTTAGTTTTATCTCATCCCTACCCTGAAAGGCAGATGAACCACTGAAAATCTTTGAGCAGATGATACAAATGGGTGGGAAAGTGGAAGGTATTGGAAAGATAGTATACAGGGTTTTAGCATTATCCTAGGTAAGAAGAAATTTGTTGTTCTGATAGGGTGTTGACAGCTGTAAATGGGACTACTATGAAGATTATGCTGTGGATGAATCTTAATCTACATTGGATGAAGGAATTCAACTCACAAAATCAAATAAGTCATTTTATGATGTGCAGGGTTGTAATGAATGGATACTTAAAATTTAATAAGGATTTCTTCAGTGATTTTTCTTCAAGATTTTCTAAAATACTAATGCCTGTTGCTCTTTATTCTGTGTTTGTGTGTATTTCTTCATTGTGAATTTAGCTTTTACTGTTGTTTCTCAAATACGAATTGCAGGTGTCTGTCACCTAAGCCAATTTAAAACCTATTTATGTATGGAACTTGGCAAAAGATGGACTTATTTTGGGTGTTGGTGAAGAGGGATAGCAAGAGGGAAGGACTCAGTGAAAGTTGTTGAAAAGCCAAAGGTATATCTTTTATTTAGTTGTGTTCAGAAGACTGTTGCTACTGCTAGCAGACATAAAGAGATTGTGGCAGAAGCTGATTTGCTGGGGGTGGGGTAGGGGTGAAGTTTGGGGTTGGCTGGAGTTGATATGCAGAGATCATATTCATGTGATTAGATTTTAAATTTGAGTTGAATTTGGCTTAAGATGGAGACCACTTGAGAGAAAGTTTAGACTTTGAAAATTGGTGAAAGCAGATAATACACCTAAGAATAGAACTTTTGACAACACTTGCCTATTTGTTAAGGAGTATTTGAAGGAAAGAAAAATAATCAGATCTGTGGTGGGAAAAGCCCACCTTTGGTGCTGTGGAAGATAGGGAAGAGTTTCACCATAAGTAAGGTTGAGAAACATCTAAATGCCAAAAACAGAGGCTTTGGGTTAGCTATCCACAGGTAAATAAACCTTTGGAAAAAGTGGTTTTCATAGAGTGGTCAAGGCAGATGCCCTGCTGTGAAATGTTTTCAAGATGCCCCTTCTCGGGCTGGGGATGTGGCTCAAGCAGTAGCGCGCTCGCCTGGCATGCCCGGGTTCGATCCTCAGCACCACATACAAACAAAGATGTTGTGTCTGCCGAAAACTAAAAAATAAACATTAAAAAAAATTCTCTCTCTCTCTCTCTCTCTCTCTTTTAAAAAAAAAAAAAAAAAAAAAAGATGTCCCTTCTCAGTGCCAAGTTCTTAAGTCTGCCTTTAGTTGGAACTGTATGTCGAGTTACTGTCTTCAAGGAGTAATATATCATGATTTACAGATCCACTTCCTGGGAGTGCAGAACTAATTTTCTATAAATATAGTTTTACTACTTTTTTTCTTGAAGTATGCTACCTTAGACTATTTCAAATAAAAGTTTACCCAGGTGCTGATATCATTTCCTCAAATGCACTGAAGTTACTTTCTTTAAAATGTCATCAGCAAGCATGTTTCCTAAATTCCTCACCCACAGGACTTATATTTATTATAATTGGCATTCAGAGAAATGAATAATGAGTTCCCTGTAACTGCCAACTCTTCTTTTACACCAAGTTTAGTGATACTTTATGGAAAGCCTGCTTTTAAATGATGATCATTTAGAAAACTCTACGGAGTATTTGGGCTACCTGCATGTGCAATTTCTAGACTAAGAACCAGATATGTAGCCAGTTTTGTTTCCATCTGCAGAAAATGGTCTCAGATATGCAGGACTCATCCTTAGGTAGAAATGATAAATAAAATGATGAAAACTGCCACTGTTTTTTGCATTTTATGTGCTAGTTTCTGCATATGTCTGTGAGTGTATTTTTTTCCTCCTAATCTTCATAATGACCTTAGGTGAATGACCCAATATTCCTATTATAAAATAGGAGATAACTGAAGCTCAGAACATTACATAAAATGTCTGCGCTTCTTGACTAATTAAAAGAATTTGGATTCAGATTCAGTTCTGACTTTCAAAGACTATATTTTTTACATGGCCCATGCAGTTTGATAATATATTTCAAATTTGAGCTGAAACATTCACCTCAGGGTGAAAACTCAGTATCTGATTACTTCTTTCCCTTTTCTGCCAACTTGGGAAGAATAGATTACTGCCTTTCATTTCTTTCTTTTATATATATAATGAGTGTGTGTGTATATATATATACACACAATAGATATACACAATATATATATACACACACACACACACATACGAGTGTGTATATATATTATATGTGACATTATATATATGACATTATATATATATAAAATGCTCATCAACAAATGTATAAATTTGTTAAAGGACCTTTATTTATTATTTTAATTTATTTATATTATGTATTTTATTTATTTATATATGGTGCTGAGAATCAAACCCAGTGCCCCACACATGCCACGCAAGTGCTCTTCCACTGAGCTTCAACTCCAGCCCTGCCTTTCATTTCTTTAAATCAGCATATTGCTGTATGCCATTGAGTAAGTCATGCGGTCTTTATATTTGATACTGTTACATATATTTAATCTTTGCATGAACCTGATGAGAAGTAAGTGTATGCTCCCTCGACATTTTGTTAGGTTACTCATATATGATCTTCCTAGATTTGGCCATTAAGGTTTTACCACATTTATTTTATGACATATCTATGATAATAATCCCTCTATGTCTTATCAGTTTAACTGAAGTTTTGATGTAGTTTAAAATGAGTTATAGGCACGATTATACCGCCTCCTAAATTCTTCAGCATATGTATTTATCCCTTGGTGTGAAATTTACATTTAGCAAAAGTGTACAATTCTTAAAGGCACATCTTTTAATTTTAATAAATGCATATACCAGTATAACCCAGACACCTACCAAGGGATAAAACATTACTATTTGTAGGTGCCTCTTGTTATTCCCATTGTTTTAAGCTGAGGTAACCAAGACACAATCTGCCTAAGGTTATACTGCTAATAAGTGGCAGACTTGGAATTCAAACTCTTGGCAGTCTGGTTACAGGGTTTGTTCTCTTAACCACACATCATACTGCCTATAAGTTATCTTCAGATACCCTTTTATATTCATGTGTACAAATACATTGCTTATATTTAACATAAGTGTGTAGACAGAAGTGGTACACTGAGTAAATGAGAGTAGAAATGCTGTTCTAGAAAATGCATCCATTCCTTACAAGAGAGGGATAGCAGGGAGGGACATTTTACTATGACAAAGAAGTTCCCTTCTGTCAAAGTACTAGAGTGATTTCACAGTATAACAACTGTCTTAACTGGCATCCTTGATTCATGTTTCCATGCATGTTGGTAAAGCAATAACGGATTTCTTAATGATGATATTGACCCTCAGTAAAATCCTGAAGTTCCTTTTGAACAATTAAGGGTAAATTACATTCAGTATAGTTTTGTATTTAACATTTTTTTACTCTATTACTATTAGTAGATAATTGTTCACCAATACATGGTATAACACTCATCTTGATAAGTCATACTCCAAAATAATGGAATTGACCAATTTTGGATTTATAAGGCTATAAAATTTGTAAAGTTCTTAACAGAAACTAAATGGAATGTTTTGCCTTTCCAAAAAAGTGCATAAAAATGTAAGGATAGACCTGGTTGTGGTGAGACATGCATATCATCCCAGTGACTAGGGAGGATCCCAAGTCTGAGGCCCACCTCAGCAGCTTAGCGAGGCCCTAAGCAACCATGACCCTCTAGTAAAATAAAAAATAAAAGATCTGGGGATGTGGCTCAGTCAGTGGTAAAGTACCCTGGATTCATTCCCTCATACCAAAAAAAAAAAAAAAAGATTATTTTTGTTTAAAAAAATTTTTTTTAGCTGTTGATGGACAGATATTTATTTATATGCTGTGCTGAGGATCGAACCCAGTGCTCACACTTGCCATGCAAGTGCTCTACCACTGAGCCACAGTACCAGCCTCAGAGACATTATATTTTGATTTTTTTCAAATTTTCAATACTTAGATGGGCCATCCCAATACAAAGGAACAGTTGTCCTTTATATCTTTCTTGCATTGTGTTCAAACCATAAATCATGTCTTAAAAGTTGACCAGGACTCCCTTTTCACTACTCAACAGATGAAAAAGCGGCCATCCTGTAGTTTTTAAAATAATCTTAACTATTGCCCAAAAGTGAAGTAAAAACAAAAATGTAGTTAGCAAAGCCTAGCCTGTCACTAGAGGGCAGAGCAGTACTGTACTTTAGGCCTTATTTGAAAATTTCTGGTTTAAAAATTGCTGAACATGATGGAAAATATATCGATGCACGATTGAACAGAAATTTCTTTGTATTCTTGTTGTCTTATCTTGCTGTGAAATACAATAACATGTTCTGCACTTGTATCAAAGGAGCTTTCCTGGCAATTACACTGATTGCTTCTAAAAGTACATGATTATTTAGAGGACTATAAGTAACCCTCAAGAGAAAATACTAATGCTTAGAAGAGTGATGCATTAAATCATTCTACTTTATAGAGTACCTTGAAATGGGATTGCAGTGTAAACGTTAGGTGAGACATGAGAAATAACTTTGAGACCAGTCCTTTACTGGTAATTGACTTTTTTTTAAATTAATTTTTAAAAATTTATATATGACAGTGGAATGCATTACAATTTATATTACACATATAGAGCACAATTTTTCATATCTCTGGTTGTATACAAAATATATTCACACCAATTCATGTCTTCATACATGTACTTTGGATAATAATGTCCATCACATTCCACCATCATTGACATTAAGAATTTATTGCAATGCAGAACATCTTTTCATTGTTCGGGTCAGCTAAAATGTGCCCAATCATTAAGACTTTGAAATTATGAAATTGTAAAAGCAAATGAACTAACTGTAGCTTCCTTTTCAAAGGTGAAAGTTTTGCCTAGTGGGGCTGGGGTTGTGGCTCAGTGGCAGAGCACTTGCCTAGCATGTGTGAGGCACTGGTTCAATCCTCAGTACCTCATATAAATAAATAAAAAACAAGGTACATCAACAACTAAAAAAAAAATGTATTAAAAAAATTTTGCCTAGTGACTGTTCACTTCCTTTCTGTTCTAAATTTTCTGTCATTCTGATATATTTTTATTCTGATTTAGTTTATCTGATATATTTAAAAAATACTATTAGTGAGGGGCTGGGAATGTTAACCCAGTGATAGAGCACTTGCCTAGCATGCACAAGTCCCTGGATTCAATCCCCAGCACCACACAATAAGTAATTAAGTAAATTAATTAATTAAAATATAGTAAAATATTCTTGGTGAGTAACCTGAATAGTGGAATTTCATTGTCCCATAAGATAGAAAAATTTCATCCTGAATAAAAGTTTGACTTTTATTTTATAAAAAATTCAGGTTTATATAATAACTATTTTTAATAGAGACACCATAGGATATCAGGAAACATTTTGGAATCTGGAGATTTGGGGCCCCCATTAACATTTATTTGCTTGTGACCTTGGGCAGGTCACATAACCTCCCTGACTTCCATTTCCTAAAAGGTGGGGGTTGGGGGATAGTGGGGGTGTAAACCTTGTTTACAACTGGGTTGCTTTGAGGATTATATGTGTTAATACAGATAATGTTCAGAGGTGAAGTCTGGTAAAGATTAATTTTAATGGATAAAAGTTCAAAAGAAACCTTAGCAATCACTTTGAAATGGTAAATTACATCATTTAGTAACATGAGGGTACCTATTACATGAGTAACTGATACCAAAAATGTGGTTTCAAAATCAAAACCCGAGTTAAGATTGCCGACTACTTCTCTGTCTCTGAGTTCCTTTGGCTGCTTAATCTCTATATTATAAGTCCTGACTCTCCAGTTTCTCTCAGCTCTTTACTTCTGTCCTCTGGATGTTTCCATGTTACCTCTCTCTGTCTTTCTCCTGACTGTCTCTGGTCTCTCTCTGTGTTTTTCTCGTCCCAGGCACCCTCAGGAAGACCCCAAGCCTCTAGCAGTACCTGGTATCATCTCCAGCATGTTGTAGATGTGGAGGATTCACTGGGATATTGAGAAATACCAGAGGCGCATTGTTCCACTGTAGTAAGTCCATCAGCATTTATACAGTAACTGCTGTTCATAGAGCAAAGTTGGTGGTACCTGGAGGGAAGAATGAGTGAGGGCACAGCGCAGAACTAACAAACTTGTGAATTCTTTTCAGTTGTTCTTACAGGGAAAATACATATACAAATAAAAACAACAACGAAAAATCTAAAAGATGACAAATAATTGTATAAATGAGTTGTATTGTATGTCTGCTGAAAGAGCCCAGGGTTAATGGAGTAGAGAAAGCCAGGTGGTGTTAATCAGGTTTCCTACATGAGTTTAAAATTAGGTTTTGAAGTATGGTTGAGAGATGAGGAGAGGGAGGGTGGAAATGAATAATTTCTTTTGGCAAGCCTGTTTGCTTGCCTGTGAGATGGGGGACTGTAAGTGAAATGAGACTGCTAAGTTTTAGCCTGCCAATACCTAACTTTCCTTAAGTTTGCAGTCTTAGAGAAATTTAAGTTTTGAGAAGAAATACAGTGAAGTTGTCACTTTCCATAAATGTAATTGGTATCTGTTGCTAGTTTTAAAATTTAGAGAATGTAAGGGTGAATTATGATTGTGAAGCAGTAACAAAGTACTACAACATAAAATTAATACAAACTGATCATTTTAAATGCTAAAATGAATTAAAATCATAAACAGCAGTATAATAAGTCTGTTTAATTTTCATGTTGGAAATTTATTTCTTCAGTCATTTTAGCAGTCCTACCTGGTAGATGCATCATGTTTTCAAAGCTGGGTTATCAGAGTTCCCAGTGGATTGGATCCCAGCACTGCTAGCTGTGTAACATGGGGTGGGCAATCTACTTAACAGGAGTCTCAGTTTTCCTATGTAAACTAAGAATAAAAATATTTTCCTCAAAGAGCTGCATGAACTAAAGAAGAGATGAGTACATACTAGGTACTTAGAAATACCTTTAAAATAGTTTGTTAAATGCAGGATTATTTCTGATAGTTGTTTAAACATAGAAGTAATCCCATAGTATTTAGAAAATGCTAAATGAATAAAGAATATTAAATAAGGTACAAAGAATAACTTTGAGGAACTGAGTATCTACCACTAGTTTAGGGAATAGAACATCACTAGTATCTGTAGCTCCCTGAGTGCCAAGACCAGATTCCAACACCTCACTTTATCACATCATTACTCCTGAATGTTGAATTTTTTAATAAATTCCACATTTTTCTTTATAGTTTTCCACATATTTACTCCCTATGTTAAATTTTGCTTGTTTTAGAATTTTTTATAGATAATACTATCTTCTTTTGTAGTACCTATTTTCTTCTACTCAACATGTTTGTAAGAGTTTTCCCTGCTTATACTTGTAATTTATTTATGATTGAAGTATTGTATGAAAATTCCACACTATATTTCCCTTTAATGACTATTTAGACTGTTTTCATGTGTGTGGGTGTGTGTTTGTGTATGTGTGTATGTTACTAGAAATACAGTGGTAGAAAGAAAATTCTTTAGGAGTCCTGTATATGGCCTCTCTATTATTTCTGTAGGATATACATTCAGAAGCAGAATTGCTAAGTCAAAGGGTATGCTCAATTTAACACTCCACAAGATAATGCCAAATGCATTTCCATAGAACTTGTTAAAGTTTATACTCCCTTTTACAATGTAAGTGTTCCCTCTTTTTCCTGTATTTCTTGAAAATTGTTGTATTTCTATTTTATATATGTACCACATCTTTTTCTGTGAATATTATTATACCCATGCAGAATTTAAAAATAGGAATGATTTTTAAGGTTGCCTATGGTACCATCTTAACAATAACCCTGATGAGCCTTGTTTTTTAAAGATACTTTTATTCTTTGCAGCAGCTGCTCTTATTTCTCTCCATTTTTCCGTTGTCATTCTCACCTGTTTTCAAATCTAGCTAATAAAAGAGTTGGACATGTTTGCTACTTTTTTCCTTCAGAAACCATATCATGATTATATAATGTTCTCTTATGATAAATTAAAATTGTCAGCTGTTCCTGACTTCCAAAGACAGTTGGGGCAGAGAAATAAGTACATCTTTTATGAATTTATTTTTCCCCCTTAAAATTTCAACTGAGATAGAGAGGGAATGACCCACAGAGAACTGTTAACAAGCTGCAGTGATTTGATCCACCCATGTTTTGTTCTGCATTGCAAAAGTTCTAAAAACTTGAGTATATGACTCAAGCTGTGTTTGCTATTCTTGCCCCTTTTCTGTCCTTCACCCACTTTTTTTTTTCTTAAGCCAACAATTCTTTTGGTATGAGATTATACTTGTATACTTCATTCTAATTTTATATCAGAAGTTCCTCCTAGCCTCATATTTATTGGCCCATAATTTTAGTTGACTGATCTCACTATTTTGTTTATTGTCACTCTTCACTATGCTCTTTTCTAAGGTTTTCCAGGGAGGATACTAGAATCTAGCCTCTTGCCTAGTATTTAAATATTTAATAAATGTTTGTTGAATGTAAACAGAGGTAAATGCAGCAAACACCGAAATGCCTTTCTTCTGTTCAGCGACGATAATTTCCCTAATGGCACTGGGCAAAAATCAGGACAATTGAAAATAGTTCTGCTAGTAAATGGCTTTGTTAAATCCATAAGTAAATCATTTCTTCTTAAGTTTCATTCTGCCCCCCTTTTTTTTTTTTTTTTTTTTGAAAAGTGATAGTGGTAGACCTGTGATCTATAAGATTTTTTTTGGTCTCCCAACATTTTGTATTCTATCATCTAATTGAAATGAAAAAAAAAAATTCTTACTATTTTTCTGGGCACCATAACCAGAGCTCGAATTTATTTACATCACTGGCTTTAGGCCCATGATTGTAGTCACAGTGACCTGCCTATTATTGTCTCTGATAACCCTAGCAAGCAGCCCACACATTAAACTTTCCTTCCTTTCTTTATTATTTAGAGTTGATTTGTTCTAGAGAAAGAATGCATTTATCTTTCTTTGAGAAAGTATAATGAGTGCCTTTGGCTTTCATCAGGTAACCCAGACATTGTTCAGTGTGAGAACTTGAGTTCTGCCCTCACCTTTCCTTCTGTTCCCCTATCCCTAAAGCTAAAATCAGGGCACCTTTTGGTGCTTTGTTATTTGCTGTACCTCTTAGCCCCATAGCTTTTCTCATACTCCAGTTGTAATCTTTGAGTTAGCATTGATTTTTTTTCTGTTCGGCCTTTCCTTGAAGTCAGTGGGTCTGTCCATCTGGTCTGTTCCTTTCTGGTTCCTCTGCTAAGTTGAGTGAGGACCTGAATTTCTCTCTTTCCCACTTTCACACCAAGCTGTCTTCCCTTTGTCCCTGCAGGGACTCCTTTCTAACCTAAGACGGATTAGCACTACAACCACTTCGGAGAAGTTTTTTGACTCCTCAGATTCTCACATTACTTATTTTCTAAATTTCTTGTACAGGCATTATTTTGTGAGCACCTCTGAACTCTGCATTGAAGGGAGAAGGTGCTAGAGATCAGATTACAAAGGACAGGGGCAGAGTAGCCTTTTAACTTTGGAGATTATAAACAGGGCCCCCATCACTCCTGAGGGTCCTGGCCAGAGAGCTGTGTATTTGATTATTAGCCAAGGTCAGGTAGGTTCTTTCTCACTTAAGGGACACCAAATAATCTAATCTCATCACAGTGTTATTGATCTGCTTTGTGAAAATTCTCTGGGTGTGACAAATTTATGGCTAAAAAGAGAAAAAGGCAGGAGAAGACTTTCACAACTAAAAAAAATAAAAAAGATGGAGAGCTCTTATTAGTGAAGGATTTGTTTTAATAACATTCACTTGATTCAAAGTCATATTTGGAATTAAAAAAATTTTAAATCATCTTTGATTAAAAAAAACAACAACATTAAAGTACTTACTACTAAAAGCTTAGTTGTTGACCTCCCCCTTGTAGCCTCCTTACCCTAGAACATTGGGATCCACTGGGGCTCCACAGCTATGAGGAAAAAGAAGCCAGACTGTCTGTGATTATTCAGCCCTCCTAACTGCTTACTTGACGAAATTCTAAGAAAACATTGTGCCAAGTGTTCAGCTCTCTAAAGAAGCAGTTAGTGCCATCCTATCTCAAGAAGAACAGATGATTTTTTGTTCTTCAGGAATGCAAGGAAAGAGAAACATCCTTTTATGCTTATAAGGGAAACATGGGAGAAATTTTGTGACATGGAAACTTCACTGATAGGAGAATGTTTAACCATTCTTACATTGTGTCTTTGATTAATGTAAAAGGCTTGACCTACTAAATGTTCACATTAATATTTTAAATTATCACTAATAAAGGTTTCTTTAATAGTATTAATTCACTTAGTATTTTATTCATTTAGTCAGGATTAAAAATGCTTCACCAAGCTTACAACACTCATTTAATATTCTTAATTTAATGTCTTCTGAAAGAGAACCATATATTCTCTGATTAAAGTCTTAGCAAATATTAAAAATAAACTATAGTGTTAATAAAACAAGTTGGACCATCCCTAAATGCAGTAGAAAAATTTATAAATATGGGATATAAAACATGCTTTTTGAGGAAACTAGAAAGCATTTGTTACAAGTTCTGTACTGAATGTGCTTAATTTGTAAAAGATTTTTTAAAACGCATAATTAGGAATACATTTTGAACTTTGCATTTAATTTTTATTCATGTTTTACATGTGTTATACAACTAAGTTTGTAATGAATGTAAAAGTAAGCTCAAAGTTGATCCTTATATAATTATTCAAATAATTATACCAAAAGAGAGTAATCTGTATTATTTAATAAGCATTTTGTTACAAAAGTTCTACTTTGTTCAAATTTAGGTGTTGCTGGAACAAACATTGATTTTGTCTGAGAATTCATATTAGGGATAAGAAAGCAGTTAAAAGTTAAATCGGTCTGTACTTTTGAAGAAATAGAAGAGGCAAACTAGGTTGTGTTTATTCTGAATAATAAATTACGGAGTGGTTTGTATAAAAGCAATAGAAAAGAAAGTAGGGCTGGGGATGTGGCTCAAGCGGTAGCGCGCTCGCCTGGCATGCGTGCAGCCCGGGTTCAATCCTCAGCACCACATACAAACAAAGATGTTGTGTCTGCCGAAAACTAAAAAATAAATATTAAAAAAAATTCTCTCTCTCTCTCTCGCTCTCTCTCTCTCTTTTTAAAAAATAAAAATAAAAGAAAGTAGAGTGGACATACCTTGCTGTTGCTATTTGTTTTGAGGAATTGGTACAGCAGTCGAGGAGGCTGACCAAGACATCAGAGTGTTATTAAAGATCACTAAATAGGGTTTTCTTCTCTGTGTATGCCAAACTGTTTCCTGCCACATTTCTTATTCCAAATGTATATGTTTCCTTTATGTTTACCCAGAGGACTCTTTACCTCTTTGCCCTGTGCTAGCTGGCTGTGTCTCCTTTGAATGATGGCATCGTTGCCTTTAGGCTAACAATGTTTTTGCTCTGTTTTGAGATTGGAGGGATGTTGGCTGCAGTGTCCATCCATTTATAGTTATTTGCTGTTACTTAACCATTTTACTGCACCTGCAGGTAGATGTGTTATAATAAGGCATCTGGCAATGTTTGTAAGCATTCAGTTGCCCAGCAGACAGGGGGTTTGCATTCTTATCACTCATAACCCACCACCTGCCAAGAACCACACTGGACCTAGGGAAGCTGGTGCTCTGGAACTCAAAGTCAAGAGAACTTCTAGATCTTAGTGCCAGGACAGGCAGGGTCTGATTTTCATTGAAAGGAGCCATCTTAGCCAGCTGTTGCTGGGGATTAAAGCTCATGGAGGCAACCTTTCTTCTGAAGTTATCGGAGTTTAATCAAGGATTGATTTTAGTATTTTTCTTTTACTTTCAAAAATTTGAAATTGTGCAGGAGACCTTGGTTAAATCATCCAAGTTTAAATTATTTGCTTTTAAATGGCTTCCAGGATAATTTTTATCCAGATGTTCTGGATTTTATTCTTTATATTTACGGAAGTTGGTGAAATCACCAATGGGACTATTCTTTCTTCTTTCTTCCTTTATAGCTATGTGAGGAATTCAAAGATCACTAAAGGACACCCAAACCTTCTCCATCCCTCTCCTGCATTCACAGGTTATGTAGTTATGGAAAGAATGATCTGTGGATAAGTTTAACTCACAGAATTTATATCTGTGATCTTCAGTGGGATCTTTGTGTTTCAGACTCACTGTATTTAAGAGGTTACTGATGATGATATGGATGTGCCTGGAGTAGTAGTAGGCTTTGCCACAGATTTAACATCATTTGATACAGTAATAGAAGAGGGTGATAAGGGCAGTCTATGACTTATGCTATTGGGAATTACATTTGAAAAAACGTAAGTCTTCAGGTATAACAAAGGGAAAGGAAATTTGGAGCTAAATTTTGAGAGTATATGTGTGGGTGATGTGAGAAGGAACAAAAAAATGTAGAATATCAATCGAAGAAATTGAAATCTATGAATAGACTAAATGAACATTGAAGACTTTGAGTTAAGGGAATACAAGATTCAAGGAATAATAAGTAAACCTGATAGAGCTAAGTTTGGAATGGAGATTATCTAATTGATGATTGAAGTTATTACAGTTGTCTTTGTGGGGTGAAGTTTTTTTTCAAGGACTTGAAAAAGCAAGCAAACCTCTTTTCAAGGTAAATATTTTGGGCATCAGGAGTGAGGTACTCTAAAGGGCGTTTTCTATATTTATTATATTTCCATTCTTAACATACTGTGAAGTAGGTACTTGTGTACGTTGACAGATCAATGACCAGAGACCCCCAAATTAGACAACTAGTAGTGGTCAGAATTCATAGTCAGGCCTATCTGATGGGTAAGTTTCTCCTCCTGCTGTGACTCATGAAGTATGGAAATGGAGAAAGATGAATTTTTTTATTCCTTATTTGTCATCTGTTACTTCCTTGGGAATTGTTAAAGGAGTACAAATTAGGATTATATTCATATTTGTTTTTATATACATGCATGCACTGTATTGGTATACTTGAACTTGAGTTTGAGTCAGATGTTATGTATTACCTAATTAGATTTAACTGTTAATCACAGCATTTGAGAGAATGCTTTCTAATTCAGAGAAAATGACAATTAACAATATTTGAGTTAATATATTTTGTACCAGTTTTAAAACATACAGTAAGATTTTATTTTTCATCGACTAGTAATTTTGTATGCAGTAGTGTACCCCTCTTATTACTCTTGGGGGGGGGGTATGTTTGAAGACCCCCAGCAGATGCTGAAACTAAGGATAGTACCAAACCTTATATATATTTTGCTTTTTCATAGACATATATACCTATAAGTTTAATTTTTAAGCTTTGCAGTTTGAGGGATAACAGCAAGAAAAGCATAAATTTCTTTTTTTTCCCCCACTATTTAATGGTAGAACATTTGTTCTTACTGTAGATCCTGGTAACCTCAGGATACAGTTTTTTTTCTCTCCATTTTTAGGTTGAGAACTTTCACCTTATTATCACTCAAAGCACTTTTTGACTTTTTTGGGTATATCAAAGTAAATCCAAATTGCCAACAGTTATGGTCTAGATGTGAAGTGACCCCCAGAAGCTTATGTGTGAGGAAATACAAGAATTTTCAGAGGTAAAATGATTAGATTATGAGAATAATGACCTAATCAGTGGATTATTCCATTGGTATGGATTAACTGGCTGGTAACTATAGGCAGGTAGGGTGTAGTTGAAAGAGATAGATCACTGAGGGCATGTCTTTGGGGGTTTATATTTTGTTCCTGTTGAGTGGAGCCCACTGTCTCCTACCTGGTTGCTGTGTCTTTAGCTGCTCTCCTTTGCCATTCCCTTTGACCATGATATTCTGTTTCACCTCAGGCTATGGAGTTGAACTACAGTGGACTAAACCTTTAAAACTGTGAGCCCAAAATAAACGTTTTCTCCTCTAAGTTGTTCTTGTCAGATATTTTGGTCAAATAGAAGAAAAGCTGACTAAAACACCAGCATTGCTGCTCTTGGGTTTTGGAATCATTATTGAGTAAAACAAGGGTTGCTGGAACAAAAGCACTATACTGTTGAAACAGTTGATCTGATAACTGAGACGGCTACTAAGGGACTAATGGGCAGGTAGTGTGTACAATGTGCATATATTGGATATTGGACAAAGGGCACATGCCAAGGGCACATGCAAGGTAGTGTGACATTTCATCATATTACTTGGAATGATGTGCAAAAATTTATGAACTGCTTATTTCTTGAATTTTCCATTTAATAGTTTTGGACACTGGTTGACCTAGGGTAACTGAAACTGTGGATAGGGAGGAAAATTAATGTCCCGTCAGTTCCAAGAATAACAATTATGGAATTAATGGGAATGTTTAATAAGATGAGTTTGGGTTACTCTTCTTTATTGAAAGTTAGGTAGAAAACTTTTAATATCTTTATTGCCAATATAAAAGTGTTTAGTACACTTTACTCAGTAAGAAACTGACGCTTATTTTTAATGGGATTATGATCTTGGCACCATTACTTTAATGATACTTATTTTGAAATTTAAAAAATGTATACTCCATACAAGGAGTTGGAGATGTAAAGAATTAGGTACCCATGACCAACACTGGCAACTTCTCAATTTTCATTTTTCTATTCCCTGTACAGTGTATTTTGGGAGACTTATTTTATTTGTTTCAGTTTCTTAATTGATGATAGATTTTTTTCATAATTTGTCACTTCTTTCTAAAAAGCAGTTTCCCTCAAAGTGTGGTTAATTGAGAGGTATGTTAGTTTTAGATTATTTGTTTTATCCTTAAAACATTTTTTGAAAAAAATTTTTTGTTCTTAATTTTTATTTCTCTTTGTGAAACCTGTATTTTCTTTGGCAAAAAAAAAAAAAATAGTTCTTAGGTTTATAAACAAGAAGCAGCTGTCTGAAATGTGTTCATTGACTCAGCTGAGTGTCTGTAGTTATTTGATTTGGGGTAGTATAAGAAATCAAAATAAGCATTCAGATTAGGTGTTGGTAGCTATAATAAGAGCTTCTGTCCATGGCTTGAAGTCTTGAAATCCATATGCAGTGTATTCTTGTGTTGAAATTTGAAGAGATTTGAGCCTAGACACCATTGAGGTTGTTAATAACAGCTAAAATGACAAAGCTCAATATTCCTTGAATGATTTTTTCATCCTCAAAGGAAAGCATTGCATCTTCATCTCAAGATTGACTTGTCAAGGAATACGTCTCAATATTATTGACTAGATGAGAAAAAAATTATAATTTTTATGTGTGTTTTTTGTTTGGTGAACAGCGATGAATGTTTTAGTTCACCAAAGAAAATCAGTTCAGAGAATGAAATGGACAAGGCCAGGAGCATATTAAGAATGATGTCCCAAAAGACTTTTAGGAACTGTAAAATTGAAAGCGGCAGTATAAAAGTATTCACACATTTTATTAGATCCATATAGGACTGCAAACCAATTGTCAGGGTCCCTGAGAGACCAGTGCTATAAATATTTCGGGAACACAAGAGTGTTAAGTTCCCAGCAGAACTAAACATTTACAATGAGAATAGTGCACTAAAATAATAAATATGATATTTAGAAATGCAGGTCAATTTTAAGGTTCTATTTT
Source organism: Marmota marmota marmota (assembly GCF_001458135.2). Classification (NCBI taxonomy): domain Eukaryota; kingdom Metazoa; phylum Chordata; class Mammalia; order Rodentia; family Sciuridae; genus Marmota; species Marmota marmota. Next base: position 11,545,280 of record NW_025999968.1, on the reverse strand, counting down.
CTGAAATCTTTTTCATGTTGATCTTGTATCTTCAACATCTTGTTATTCTTTATCTTTGATAGCTATAGAAAGATTAATGTGGGTAAGTTAGAGTACAGTGTGCCAAATTAATCAGACCTCTCTATGACAGTATTAGGAACTTATGATAAATTTTCTCACAGATTTCAATTCCTTTTCAGTTCTCATATTATTTTGCCACCCTCCTCCCATGTCTGACATGACAGTGGATGCTGAATACATTTATTTATTTATTTCTAGTATTTATTTATTTATTTATTGGGCACAATATCTTTATTTTATTTATTTTTTTATGTGATGCTGAAGATTGAACCCAGTGTGTCACACATGCTAGGCAAGCACGCTACCTACCACTGAGCCACAACCTCAGCCCCACATATCAGTCATTTTAAAGTGACTTTTTATGAACTAAAACTTTAACACTTTGTGAAAAGCATCAATGATTTGCTTTTAAAACAAAGTATTGAACTTCAGTTGTCTTTAGAAATGATACTTTGACTTTCTCAATGATCAATGAAAATGAAAAATTAACTGTGTGAATCAGTTTGTAGTAGTAGCAGATTTTCACCTTTAACGAATTCTAGGGTCTTGAGCAAATTTCTGAATTTTCACCTGAATTTCTTTTCCAATTAAAGAATTAACTTGTATAATCTCTAAAGTTTATTCTAACTATATAATTCTGTGATTTTGAATCAAGAGTAAAGTAGGAGTGTTGGTCCATTTTGTATTGCTGTAACATAATACCACAGATTAGGTAATTTCTAAAGAAAGAAATTTCTCACAGATTTGGAGGCTGGGAAGTTCAATTTCAAGGTGCTGGTATCTGGCAAGGGCCTTTTTGTTGCATCATCCCATCGTGGAAGATGGAGAGATGAAAGAGCATGTGGGCTATAGAGAGCAAGAGTGGGCTGGAACTGGCCTCTCTACAACTGAGCCACTCTTGAGATAAGGAACCTGCTCCTGCAGTGTTGACAGTATGATGAGGGCAGAGCCCCCATGTCCTAACCACTTGTTCAAGGTCCCACATCTCACACTTGCACTGGGAATTAAGTCTGAACCTTGAGGAATACATTCAAATCATTGGAGACTTCAAAATGGGTAGAAGGTAGTGTTCTTAATCAAGTTAAATGAGGTTAATAAGATAAAAGTTTCATATTGAATAATCAGATTGATGAAGAAGAAAAGACAAAAAGTACTAGTTTCATATTGAATAAGCTTTTAGCAGATTGATGAGGAAGAAGAGAGAACAAGTACTAGAGAAAACACTCCGAGTACTAGAAATCATAGGAGTAGTTGCATGGTAGTAAAAACCTTAATTTTGTTTATTTAAATACATATATATGTTTATATATAATCTATTGTATAGATATAGTGACAGTGAAATTTGATTATAGCAGCGTTTTTCTTGGAGTATGATAGTAAGTTTTCTTATTCTGTATATAACCATTTTCTGACAAAATGGCCATTTAAAATGTTCCTAATAAAGCTTTGTTTTACATTCTCAAAATTCCAGCATTTTTGCTTTAGTACTCACCTACCTACTTCACTCCCCAAAAAAACAACCCACAGGAATCATATTATACATTTCCTTACAAAATTCAAAACAGACAAAAGTTAAAAAATTTCAGGCTGTTGGAGAATGAAAAGAATACTGATTAAAAGTTTGTCTTTCTTATAATAATCAGTTTCCCTTTAAAAATTTCTTTTAGTATGTATTTTTTAGTTGTAGTTGGACACAGTACCTTTATTTTATTTATTTATTTTTATGTGGTGCTGAGGATTGAACCCAGGACCTCACATGTGTGAGGCAAGCTCACTCTACTGCTGAGCCACAACCCCAGCCCCCAGCTTCCCTATTTAATAAATTGCTGTTGTTAAGAGAGAACAGATTATTAATAAGACGTATTTCAAATTTTTTCTTAGAAATTTCTCCTATACTGGATAAGATTTTTCTACTATAAAGTCTTGAAAATTAGCATAACATGTAGAATTTTTTTAATGAAGCAGCTTATTTGTGGAAATACATTTTAGTGTCTACACATGCATCTTTTCTACCTTTGAAAGTTTATTATCATGCAAAAGTCTCAAAGAAAGCTTGTATAAAAGTGGAGCTGTCTCTAGTGAGAATCTTCAAGTATTTCATTTATGTTGATGGATAGGTATGAATTGTCTTTGTTTACAGAGTGGTATGACCACCAAATGTAAAGTTTGTTTTTTTCCCACTCTCCTTTGGGGAAAAAATGGCATTCAGATTTACATATGCTGTAATTTGGCTTAGACCATTAGTGATACTCTTACTTTTCAAGGGGGGTGGGGGTGGAATAGAGCCTGTATTTTTCCAGCTTTTAATCTCTTAAAAGTTGGAAAAATAAGTGTCAGATAAGCCTGAAAAAGAGGAATTTACATGTAAATATCTTTGAATATTCTCTGGCTGTTGACTAATATCAGAAACTTTTTATGTTAATTTTTAGTTAAGTGTCTATAATGCATTGATCCAGAAAGGTATATCTGAATGTTCTGACAGGTACAGCCCATAATTCCCAAGTCATTGCCTCAGTACCCTTTTAGTTTTTCACATTTGAGGTAAGAAAGATCTCCATTCTACTGATTTTTTTTTTTTTTTTTAAACTTGTATATTACTCTGAAAGTTTTTGACCGAAACTTTGTTCTAGAACTGACTCTGAGCTTCTGGACAAGCAGCTGGATGATGAATCCCAGTGTATAGCTGCCAAGTAAGGGGGCAACATTGAGGAGCAGGATGGGCAGATTGCTTTGACTCACCCCTTTACTCTGGCAGCGGCTGCAGGCTGATGGCAGCAGTACAAAATCTGTGTACTTGGACGTTTCAAAGCTGCTTTTCTTAGGCTTGCACAGCAGTTTGTATAGAGGAGGAGCCAAAGTAAGATGTCTATAGAGACTTTCTCAAAAGCAATTCACATATGATCTACAAAGAACCCCTTTTAGATTTGGGCCTATCACAACACTTCTAAGACTTCTGTTAAAGCCAGTGCTAAGGAAGTAGTGTTGGGGAAAGGCCTGATAAGTTTTGTAGAGCTGAGACCTGTTGTAGAGTGTTTTAATGCAGTCTTAGAATAATTTAGATTTGGAGGGGCTCTCTCCAGGGCCAGATGAGATTTAGAAGTAGGTGATTTAGCCAAGGCATTCTCCTGCGTGGAATTAGTATATGCATTCAAGTTTGCAGACTTTCACTTACGTACACATTCACTGGGTCAAAATATTGTCCTGTGATTAGTAAAACGTTGCAACACCCCCTCCCCCCAAACAAAAAGGACATTATAGCCATAACTTAAAAATTAAACACAAGCTTCAGCTGCCCCAAATCTGATCAGAAGACCCAGATAAATTTTCAGATCCTGGAGATTAGAACTGGTTCAGAACTGAAAGAATATGTGTGGTATGGCTCCGTTTTACTCTCAGGGATGACAACAGGTAAAAGAAGACAGTTTAGAGGGAGATCGGAACTTTTCTTCTCAAACACTGAGGGTGAGCCTGTGAAGTTCTGTTTATTGGCCATCACCTTTCAAGCACCTGTTGAGTCTATAGTGCTGCCTCAGCTACAGCAAGCTCCAGGACCGTGATGCTAGAAAGCAGAAATAGCTCCTCTTGACCCCTTACCAACACAGCCACTTGAGTAACTGATAGGTTTGTTCCCTTCTGGTCTCTCAGTCTCCCATCAAAACCACTGATCAAGGTAGCTCCAAAGGAGCTGCTTTGTCTCTTTCCACCTTTTTTCCTCTAACAATCGAGGAGGATCTTGGTTTCAACACCCTTATTTGCCTTTCAGACACACCAAGGCAGCAGTGCCCAAATGGAACTTATAAAGATGAAACTGACAGCTCAGGAAGCTGAGGCAGGAGGATTGTGAATTCAAAGGCATCCTTAGTAACTTAGCAAGGCCCTAAGCAACTCACAAGACCCTTATCTCTTTAAAAAAAAAAAAAAAAAATATATATATATATATATATATATATATATAATTCTTGTGTATGTATATACATGTATATATGTGTGTGTGTGTGTGTGAGTGTATATATATATATAGAGAGAGAGAGAGAGAGAAAAGTGGGGGGGTGCTGGGATGTGGCTCAGTGGTTAAGTGCCCCTGGGTTCAATCCCCAATACCTAAGAAAGAAAGAAACTAAAAGGGACCTGTATCCTAACCCTACCAATAATTTGTTTGCTGAACTTGAGCTAACCCTTAATTCCTGTGGGTCTCATTTTCTTCACTTATAAATTGGGCAACAAGATGATACTTGAGAGCTGGATTTGTGGTCCCTATCAGTTCTATAAATGAAAGGTTTTATTTTAGAGAAATAGTTCCTTAAAAAGAAATTACCCTATAAATTAGTTATGATAGGAGGAATAGCAGACCAAACGCATAGTTTTCCTAAGGAAGCTAGTTATGACAGGCTACAGATAACTCTTTTCAAAGTAAAAACTTTTCATCAATGAGTGCTCTTCAAATAAATTGATAATTTCTATTTTACAGTGTGGAAGTTTGAGACTAGAAAATTAGAAGCTTTAATGAATAATTATAGAATCTGCTCTCAAGACAACTCCCCCCATTCCAATAACAAGTCTGTAACTAGGATAATATAGGCAGCTATGGATTTCATCTAGTTAAATCTTTTATTTTTTTTATTTTTTTTATTGGTTGTTCAAAACATTATAAAGCTCTTGACATATCATATTTCATACATTAGATTCAAGTTGGTTATGAACTCCCAATTTTACCCCAAATACAGATTGCAGAATCACATCGGTTACACATCCACATTTTTACATAATGCCCTATTAGTAACTGTTGTATTCTGCTACCTTTCCTATCCTCTACCATCCCCCCTCCTTCCCGTCCCATCTTCTCTCTCTACCCCATCCACTGTAATTCATATTTCTCCTTGTTTATTTTCCCATTCCCCTCACAACCTCTTATATGTAATTTTGTATAACAATGAGGGTCTCCCTCCATTACCATGCAATTTCCCTTTTCTCTCCCTTTCCATCCCACCTCATGTATCTGTTTAATGTTAATCTTTTCTTCCTGCTCTTCCTCCCTGCTCTGTTCTTAGTTGCTCTCATTATATCAAAGAAGACATTTGGTATTTGTTTTTTAGGGATTGGCTAGCTTCACTAAGCATAATCTGCTCTAGTGCCATCCATTTCCCTGCAAATTCTATGATTTTGTCATTTTTTAGTGCTGCGTAATAATCCATTGTGTATAAATGCCACATTTTTTTAATCCATTCATCTATTGAAGGGCATCTGGGTTGGTTCCACAGTCTAGCAATTGTGAATTGTGCTGCTATGAACATCGATGTAGCAGTATCCCTGTAGTACGCTCTTTTAAGGTCTTCAGGGAAAAGTCCAAGAAGGGCAATAGCTGGGTCAAATGGTGGTTCCATTCCCAGCTTTCCCAGGAATCTCCATACTGCTTTCCAGATTGGCCGCACCAGTTTGCAGTCCCACCAGCAATGTACAAGAGTACCCTTTTCCCCACATCCTCTCCAGCACTTGTTGTTGTTTGACTTCATAATGGCTGCCAATCTTACTGGAGTGAGATGGTATCTTAGGGTGGTTTTGATTTGCATTTCTCTGACTGCTAGAGATGGTGAGCATTTTTTCATGTACTTGTTGATTGATTGTATGTCCTCCTCTGAGAAGTGTCTGTTCAGGTCTTTGGCCCATTTGTTGATTGGGTTATTTGTTTTCTTATTGTTTAATTTTTTGAGTTCTTTGTATACTCTGGATATTAGGGCTCTATCTGAAGTGTGAGGAGTAAAAATTTGTTCCCATGATGTAGGCTCCCTATTTACCTCTTTTATTGTTTCTCTTGCTGAGAGAAAACTTTTCAGTTTAAGTAAGTCCCATTTGTTGATTTTTGTTATCAACTTTTGTGCTATGGGTGTCCTATTAAGGAATTTGGAGCCCGACCCTACAATATGTAGATCGGAGCCAACTTTTTCTTCTATCAGACGCAGAGTCTCTGATTTGATATCTAGCTCCTTGATCCACTTTGAGTTAACTTTTGTGCATGGCGAGAGGAGGGGATTCAGTTTCATTTTGTTGCATATGGATTTCCAGTTTTCCCAGCACCATTTGTTGAAGATGCTATCCTCCCTCCATTGCATGCTTTTAGCTCCTTTATCAAATATAAGATAGTTGTAGCTTTGTGGATTAGTCTCTGTGTCCTCTATTCTGTACCATTGGTCCACCCTCCTGTTTTGGTACCAGTACCATGCTGTTTTTGTTACTATTGCTCTGTAATATAGTTTTAAGTCTGGTATCGCTATACCGCTTGATTCGCACTTCCTGCTTAGAATTGCTTTTGCTATTCTGGGTCTTTTATTTTTCCAAATGAATTTCATGATTGCTTTATCCATTTCTACAAGAAATGCCGTTGGGATTTTGATTGGCATTGCATTAAACCTATAGAGAACTTTTGGTAATATCGCCATTTTGATGATGTTAGTTCTGCCTATCCATGAACAGGGTATATTTTTCCATCTTCTAAGATCTTCTTCTACTTCTCTTTTTAGGGTTTTGTAGTTTTCATTATATAAATCTTTCACCTCTTTTGTTAGGTTGATTCCCAAGTATTTTATTTTTTTTGAGGATATTGTGAATGGAGTGTTTTTCCTCATTTCCGTTTCAGAAGTTTTGTCGCTGATATACAGAAATGCCTTTGATTTATGCGTGTTGATTTTATATCCTGCCACTTTGCTGAATTCATTTATTAGTTCTAGTAGTTTTTTTGTAGACACTTTTGGGTCTTCTAGGTATTAGTTAAATCTTAATGTAAACTTTTACCTGAATTATTACAGAATAATAGTCAAGTATTTGGTTGGGTATCTTAGCTTTTAGTTTTTGTACTGGTTATATATTTATATTATGTTCATTGACTCATCTTAATTGGTCATGACTTGTGCTGTGCCACCCATGGGAGAAGAGGGCCTTTGCAGCTGTGCACACTCGGGACATGGGGCCCTTTCATAGCTTTGCCTAAAACTACTGATTTCCAAATATCAGATGTAGCTTACTCTGAACAAGTGGATTGTTTTTATGTAGCAGGAGGCAGCAGTAACTACAGTTACCTTCTTCATGTGATGCTAATCTTTTGTTATTGACTGAAATGAATAAGAGCATTTTGTTAATTGGATCTTCTTGTGAACTTGTTTAGAGGGCATTATAAGTCCTGGACCTCTTTGGAGATAATGCAGCCCTTCCTTATGCTTTTGTTATGGTTGCATAGTTCAACTTCAAATTTAAAATCAATATTACCAATAAGAGGTGGATGCCGTTGTGTTTTAAATGTATTTTTCTGCCAGCTTAAATCAGTAATTGGTGAGGAAATGTTATATAGAGTAGTTTTTTAAAACAGTAGTTCATCAAAGTTTAAGTGTAGGTGAAGGGAGGAACTTTTTGAAACATCCACTAGATGGCACCTTCTAATTGTGTTTAGAATCAGCCTGCAGCATTCTTGACTAGAAAGCACAATGGAAACAAGGTTTTGTTTTTCCCCACAGAAAGTTTGGTTGTTCATGAATGTCTGGACTCAGGTTTTCATCAGTTATTTTGCTGTATTATCCACTTATTATAGGGAACATTTCTACATTCCTGACAGGGAACATTTCTACATTCCTGACTGGTTACCATTGACATTGGTAACTTGTATCTTTGGTAACCATTTAAAATTTTTTAAGTTTATAAAACACATGGAACATATAGAAAAAAAGTGGTCGAAATAACTATTAATTAGAAAATCTCTTTGCTTCTCATAGGTGTAGGACATTGTGCTTGTTGCAAAGATACAGATATATTTTCCATAATGTTCCAAAGTTCCTGTTTTTTTTTTTTTTAAAGAGAGTGAGAGAGATAGAAAGAGAGAGAGAGAGAATTTTTTATTTAATATTTATTTTTTTTTAGTTCTTGGCAGACACAACATCTTTGTTTGTATGTGGTGCTGAGGATCGAACCCGGGCCGCACGCATGCCAGGAGAGCGCGCTACCGCTTGAGCCACATCCCCAGCCCCAAAGTTCCTGTTTTAAAGTTAAAATTCCAAGATTCTGGCCTGATCCTATGAAAAATTTCTTAGTATTTGAGTTATTTTCCAGGAAGTTAGTTATTAACAAGCTAATGATCTTATTCTTAATAGTGTGTACAAGTTTATGAATGATTTTGTTACTCTGTTTAGCCTGTTAATATTTAAAAGAACTTATCATTTATGGAAGGTAGTCTACCCAGATGTTTCCTGTTTTGATATTTAATTGTTAGAGAAAAATTAGAAAATAAAAGTACCAAGAGGAAGAAAAACCCTTAATTCTCAGGTAATGTTGAACACAATGTAACAGTCATTGTTCCATGACTTTTCTCGTTGTCTGTAAGCACATCTGTTATGCATTTTGAAAAAAAATCATATCCTATGCAGTCTGCCCTTTTTTCCATTGGTCATGACTTGTCAATAATGTCTTATCTTTTCTTTCTTCTTCTTCTTCTTTTTTTTTTTTTTTTGATACCAGGGATTGAAGTCAGGGGCACTCAACCACTGAACCACATCCCCAGCCCTGTTTTATATTTTATTTAGAGATAGGGTCTCACTGCGTTGCTTATTGTCTTGCTTTTTGATAAGATTGGCTTTGAACTTGTGATCCTTCTGACTCAGCCTCCATAGCTGATGGGATTATAGGCATGTGTCAGCGAACCCAGCCAACAATGTATTTTCATAGAATTTTTGGTTACAACAAATTGTTTCATTTTAACCAGTCTCCACTGTTTTTACTTAGCACCTTAACCCCCTATCTTTTCTTTACCCACAGATTTTTGATATGCAGGGGTATTTCTTTATTTGTAATATTTACTGACAAAAATAAAGGATTCAAAGCTGCAAAAGTCAACCTGGTACAGCAGCTGGTTATAATAAATTTAAATAATGTTGAATGAATTTGTCACATTTTTGGTTACATGAGATTAATGGTTAGTAATTATTAGGTGTCATATATTTCATGTTTATTTGAATGTTTGTTTATTAATTATAATGGTAATAATAGCAAAATTTGTAGACATTACTATATGCAGATCACTCTTCTAAGTAATGTGTATGTGTACAAAAATTTTCTTATAGACACTTTTTATTCCCCTTCTTACAGTTGAAGAAACCAAGACACAGAGAGGTTAGTTTACTCACTCAAGGTAACAGTGATCAAATAACCCAGTAATCTGTGGATACAGGTTTTTTAATTAAAAAAAAAAGAAAGAAAATGTTTATGCTGTTAATCCTTACACCGTATCACATAAAGAACTAGGAATAGACAAAACGGAGCTAAACAGGTGATCTGGGATTTCTTTCAAAACCATATTTGACTTCATTTTTTTTTAAAAAGTCTATATATTAATGTAGTTCCTTAAGATGGTATCATTGCCATCAAATTTTCTTACTAAATGTCAGATTGCAAGTTGTAAAGTTAATAATATAGATAATTTATTACATTTATGCTTAACACAGCTTATATCTTATTTGTAAAGTGAAACAAACACTACATAAGTTTGGATATGGAACTTACATAACAGTAATTTTGATGTGTATTACTCCAAATTCAAGCACATAGAGTTTCATGGACTCGGGTTCCATCTTTTTTTCAGCGTTGTCCAGGACATGCTGCTCTGAATGTGAAAGCTGAATGGTTCTCCAACTGCAGAGACATTTACTTAATATAACATTTACACTCGTGGCCAGGTACACTAATAGCCACACAAAGATGAATAAATTGTAGCCTCTTCTAGAAAGGCATGATGGATGGCCAGCAGTGTTGGAAAGTTCCCAGAGACAACAGGCTTCTGTTAGGCTGCTTGGTTATTTGCCTTAACATTGTTTCTTAATAAAAAAGGGGGAAAATGAGCAAACAAATGAAAACCAGGAAATGTTAGTTGCAGTCCAGGCTTTCCTTTCCTCTGAATTTTTCTTGTGGGATCTCTATAAAATCCCTCTCACCTTGATACTATAATTTCAAAAATGTCTCTCTGAATAATTAGTAAAATTTTTTCTTCCTCCAAACTTTGTTTTTAAGTGAGCATTAATTTATTGTATTACTTCTCACCCATCTAATTGGCTCAGCCTATGACAACCTGGGAAGAATCAGAACTGGCATTTTAAAGCAGAAAGTCTTGTAGCAATTAACAGCTTCAGAAGAAAGTGCAGTCTAAGACCCACGGATCAGATAGCCCAGGAAGAACAAGTGTAGAGCAGAAACAATTCAAGATTTCAGACGCTTCCTGCTTAGCGCTTAAAAATTAATGTGGCCAGAAGGCAGTCAGCCACTGACTAAGGAGTCCTCTTTTTGGATGACAGAGAATTGAAGAAGCCAAACCATACCTATGCGTAACATGGGGCTATTTGGTTCTTAGGAAGTTCTGAAAAAGCTGTTTGCAGAGCACAGGGGGGCATAAATGAACACATCCGGCTTCCCTGTTTCAACTAGAGCTACTTCTAAGTTGGAACTACAAACCATTTCTCTCTCTCTCTCTCTTTGTATTTTTTAAAAATATTTTTTATTAGCTATTGACGAATATTTATTTATTTATTTTCAGTGCTGAGAATTGAACCCAGTACCTCACATGTACTAGGCAAGTAAATGCTCTACTACTAACCTACACCCCAGCCCAAGTCCAAGATTTCTAAAAAAAGGCCAAGGAGTATACGTGGTTGTAGACATGCCAAAAGCAAGGGTGAAGTAGTTTCCAAGGCAAATGACAATGTTGATTGGCTAGAAACTGGCAACAGAGCCAAATCATGAAGGCATTAGGACTTTCTGTACCTCACAGTAACACTGTTGGAAGAAGGAGCAGAAAGAGGGCAGTTTTCAGTCAGAAACCACTAAAGTCACTATTTATGTAATATTTAGAAGAGTTCATTTGTGATTCTACTGAATTACTAGGTCTTGCTGTACCAGCTTTTAAAAAACCTCTTCAGTTTTTTACAGGTCCTTAAGGCCTGCATATGTGGATAAGGGAAACATTCAAGTTTCAACTTTCATGCTAAGTGATAATGAAGTTCTTATTATTAAAAAAAAATGAAGATTTACAATCCAGATAATCTTTTGCTCTTCTCAGGCTTTATAATGGAGCTTCATGTTTTAGAAATGACTCATCAGCTTTGCATTGCTCTGCTGACCAGAGGCCATAAGTTTGCAAAATTATATTTCCCTCTGGGTTTTAGAGTGTGAATCTTTATATGTTGCTGCAGTCTGGCTGGGCACAATTCAGGAGCCACTTGTCAAAAGAAATGAACTTTATTTTTAGCACACACACACCACACCACATAGCTCCTCAAGAAAAACCCTCAGAGCCCAACTGCCACCACCGGCTTCCCACAAGCCTCTCAACCTCCCCCACTCCTCCTGCTCTTGAGGCTGATTGGCTGGGTCGTGTGGGCAGAGCCAAAAAAAGTCCCCCAATGAGCATCTCTGTGGTCTGAAAGGGCGGGGAAACAGCCCAATGAGCATCACTGCAGAGGAGCCAATCAGTTGGAAGCTAGAAGTTTGCTGGGGCTGCTGTGAGCCAATCATCAGCTGGCAGCTGGAAGTTTGCTGGGGCCCCTTTGGCTATGGCTCTCAACATCTCCCCCTCTCTGTTTAAACAACAAGCATGTGGCTTAGGGACTGTTCCTTCCTTAGGTTGTCCAATACTACATATGGTCCTTACCCGTCATCGGATGAGCTGACCTCAAGGTGTCAGCCTCCTGTCTTAGGTTGGTACCATTGCAATTGGATCTTACCCGTCATTGACTACCGGTCCAGCATACAGTCACACCTGTGGATAGGTCTTTGTACCAGCAGGGGGGTGAGGTTCTTTGCCTCACCTCTGTTGACCCCCGAATTTTAGCTGAATGACCATGACAAGCAGAAGGGAGGAAGATACACCAAGCCAATTGACAGCTCCTTTTGGAAAAATTGTACTACCGATGACACCATCAGCAAAAATACCCCAACACTACCACAAGTTGCTGCACCAACAGATAGTTCACAATGCATACAAGTGAGTTCACAATGCATACAAGTGATACATAGTCCAGGCAAGTTCTGCAAGCATTCAGTGATGGCTATTGCAGAAGCTGTAGATTGGTTTTATCTTTGTCTTCACCAGCACTGGGATGAAGATAGGAATTCTGGCAATAATGGCTAAAGAAAAAATT
>NW_025999968.1:11521843-11530637 GCF_001458135.2 Marmota marmota marmota | reverse complement strand
AAATGTCCTGATTGTTCACAGTTGTAGCATGTTCTTGGCCTGGCATCTAAAGCCTGTTTTACTGCAGCTGCCACGACTTGCCCTTGTTCATTAATGTCTCTACATAATTTAATATATGTGTTTAAATCTTCATGTTTCCATGGTGTAATACTTCTCTGCACCAACGATTCGCTTGCTCATAAGCCAGTTGTTTTATTAATGGCATTGCTTGTTCTGTATTCCCAAAAACTCTGGTAGCTATTTGAATAAGCCTATCTACAAATTCAGCGTAAGGTTCATTAGCTCCTTGTATTACCTTAGATAATTGACCTTGTAAACCTCCATGTCCTTATAAAGTCTTCCATGCCCTAACCACATCTGCAGCAATTTGTGTGTATACGCCAGGATCATATGCAATTTGTTGCTGCTGATCCTCATAAGGTCCCTTTCCTAACAACATATCTAGATTTCTCTGAGGATAACCAGCTGCTACATTTCGCCTAGCCATCTCCTTGCAAAATTCCTCATTGGCAACCTTCCATAACAGGTATTGTCCTCCATTTAGCACAGCTTTACACATATTAGCCCAATCTGCTGGCATCATATTCAAGTTGTTAATGGATTCGACCATGCTTACAGTGAAGGGTCCTTGAGGACCATAGGTTGTTACAGCCTCTTTTAGCTGCTTCACTGTTTTGAAATTTAAAGCATTGTGAATTCACTGCCCTCCTGCCTCAAATACAGGGCATGTTAATATTTGAGATCCTGTCTCAGGATCCCATCTATCAACTGCAGGGGTTGGAGGCCTCCCAGCATATGGAGGTGGCCTTGTTGGTTGGATATTTACGTCCTCTGGTGATAGAAAGGTGTTAGTAGCAGTCTCCTGTAGAGGTGGCGCTGTTGGTTGGACACTTAGGCCCTCTGGTGATATAAAGGTGTTAGTAGCAGTCTCCTGTTGTAACTTTTCCCCTGATGGCTTTTTCTGCTCTAAACTTTCTTTCTCTGACTAGCTTGAGAGGCCTTCTCTTTTACTTGAATTTTTTCCTCTGTCTGACTAGTTCGAGAGACCATCTCTTTTAATTGAATTTTTTCCTCTGTCTGACTAGTTCGAGAGACCTTCTCTTTTACTTGAATATTTCTACTATAACTATAATACAACCCAACAAGATAACGCCAAACAAAACTGAAACAGAATGAAACAAAAGTGGAACAACAGAAAATCATTATAGCCTTTCTATCCTCCTGAAATGTCCATCCGTCCTTTCTCCCTATCTGTTCCTCAGATGTGAGCAGTTTTTCTTCCATCTTACACATCTCCAGGGACAGACAACTTAAAACAAAAGTGAAGCAAAACAAAAGAAGAGTCTTAAAATGGCTACCCATCCTCTCGCCCTGCCCTCAGGGGTGAGCAGTTTACCTTATCACTTACCCTCAGTCCTTCCCCATCGAGCCACCAAATGCCGCAGTCTGGCTGGGCACAATTCAGGAGCCACTTGTCAAAAGAAACGAACTTTATTTTTAGAACACACACACCACACCACACAGCTCCTCAGGAAAAACCCTCAGAGCCCAACTGCCACCACCTGCTTCCCACAAGCCTCTCAACCTCCCCCACTCCTCCTGCTCTTGAGGCCGATTGGCTGGGTTGCATGGGCGGAGCCAAAAAAAGTCCCCCAGTGAGCAGCTCCGTGGTCTGAAAGGGTGGGCAAACAGCCCAATGAGCATCACTGCAGAGGAGCCAATCAGTTGGCAGCTAGAAGTTTGCTGGGGCCGCTGTGAGCCAATCATCAGCTGGAAGCTGGAAGTTTGCTGGAAGCTGGAAGTTTGCTGGCAGCTGGAAGTTTGCTAGGGCCCCTTCGTCTATGGCTCTCAACAATATGTGTTGTCCTGTGGTAGCCAAGCACAGAGGAGTAGCAATTCACTCATTTCCTGTAATTTAACATGATACCTGAATAATGAGGGCAGTACTGGTAAATAATGCTTTAGAAATCTGTTTTAATAGGATCAAACCAATTTGAATAGTTCATAATTAATCAACACAAATAGAAAGACGTATAACACATAGTAAGTTTACAACATCATGATTATAAACAATCAGAAGTTACACCGAAAATATTCAAGCTGATTAAGGACTCCTTTTCAGGTACATAGTAGGTGAGCCTTGCATGTTAACTGAAAATGGCTGGCGAAAGTTTAGTTAAAAATGGCCACTGAGGGGGAAAAGCCCTATGAACTTTTTTAAGGAGTCTTTTTATTTACTTTTATTTAATTTATTTTTGGGGTCATACCAGGGATTGAACTCAGGGGCACTCAACCACTGAGGCACATCCCCAGCCCTGTTTTGTATTTTATTTAGCAACAGGGTCTTACCGAGTTGCTTAGTGCCTCACTGTTGCTGAGGGTGGGCTTTGAACTCATTATCCTTCTGCCTTAGCCTCCTGAGCCATTGGGATTACAGGCGTGCACCACTGCACCCAGCAGGAGACATTTAATATTTTTAAAATAGTATGTTTTATATTAGTAGGTTTATTTGGAGCAATGATTCTCAACTAAAGATCCCACTACCCTCCAGGGAGTGTTTAGAAATTTGTGAGACATTATTGTCACAGGGATGGGGGATTATGGATGGGCCAGAGGATGGGGAGGGAGCCTAGATATATATTAAATTGGGAGGAAATGACAGCCTTGCCAGTAAAATTTAGCCCCTCCCCAAAGCCAAAAGCATCCTCATTGAGAAATGCTGATTTACAGTACTGTATATTATTGTAAGCTAAACACATCAGATAAGTAATTGGAAATTTCCACTGTTTGTACTCTGAGGGTACATGCCATATACCCTCAATTTGGTGCTGTAATCCAGTAGAAATTCTGGAAATTTCTACACATTACTTTATTAAAGTAAATGAGGCTAGTTTTATTCAGTTGCTTATTGGGTTAAACTACCAATTGGGGAAGATATATATAAATTTCCAGATCTACTACCTGCCAGCCAGAAATCGGTCCAGATCATGGAGGAGGTCGCACCTATAGCTGCACTCAGAGCATGTTCAGACAGCTGCTGATAATGCTAACATTGCAATCAAACATGACATATAACAAGAAAACTTAACTCAGCATTCTTTAGAACTGCAGTGCAGTGTAATGAGATGCAAAGGATAATTTATAGTTAGGAAGAACCAAGCCTTCTAAGTGTACTACATGTAAAACCAATTTCCTTCCTCTTTTTCTAAAGGTGGATGTTGAATACATTCATGAAGGTGTTAAAAATAAGAATTGGGGAGTGAGCATGGAGGAAGGAGAGAAGACTTGAGTTGATGGAAACCTTTCTTAAGGAAGGAATATTTACTACTTTATCCCTCTGTGCTATTAAGTTTACAAATGATTCACTATGATTTCTTGACATTTATTCCCAAGTTCAGTTGTTTCTAAAAGAGTTCATTTATTCATCACTTAATGAATGCATTCTTTGTAGCAAATGTGCTTCTATTAAGTGTGGAAGGCAAACTTGCAAACAAAATTTTTCTATCCAGGGTGATAGTGTCACAGTAGCTATGTAAATATAATGCACACCAAGGGAGTGCACTCTAGCATACTAACTCTGGGCCTCTAATCATTATATGGAAGTCACTTAAGTCACCTGAAAATGAGACAGAGCAGTGCTTTTACTCTCTCTCTCTCTCTAGATCATGGGACATTGGGCTAATCAGCTGTGCTCTGTATAAATACAGGCAACAAAATTTTTAAATTCACTTTTAATTAGGATATGATATGTTGAGAGTCTTTTGTTTCTATATATGTAGTCAGGTAAATGCTTCACTTTTTAATAAACTATAAAACCTTCCAAAGTAATTGAATTACAGACAAAAAGGCCCATTTGCTGTAGTTGCAGTAATTATATATTGAAGCAGTTAATTTTGAGCAAGTGTTAAAAGATGTCATACGTCTCAGAAAGGATCTAGTGAATGACTTTCTATTGCAGCATATTGATTTGGTACTTCAGAAACCTGATACTTTGTCCTCTGTTAAATTACATTTAAAGTATTTGATGTCAGAATAACTTACTGGCTTTCTTTTTTGCTTACAATACATGTCATATAAGAATAACACTAAAAAATATGAAGACAAACTAGGTATCAGCTTCAGTGCACATTCCTCCCGTATCCATTTTGGTATTTATCCTTCCAGTGTTTTTTCCTAGGCATAAGTGCATTTTTACAGTTTGATTTCTTTTTCTTTTTAATTATAATTGTGGTATAAATGTTACCATAATGCATTTAGTAAAAAATATTTTTATTTAATTTTGCCATCAAATTCCTGTGCCCTTTCTTGTTAAGAGTTTTCTTTCTATTTTACTGTTCCATTTATATTTCACAAAGATGGTGGGATTCTGGTTGTGATGTGGTGTGATTGCACATTTTAGACACTGCCTCATGTCTTCCTGTGTATCTGTAAGATCACTGTCATTTAATAGGGATGAAAGGAAGAGTTTCTTTTTCAGGGAAAAGAAAACAGCTATTTTTCTAGAGAAGATAAATTTCAGGATTTATTTATTTAATTAGGGTTTGTGATCACAATTTTCCTTGATGCAGTCAGATCCACTGACATACACATTACTTTTTTTTTTCTGATAATCATTCTTTAATTTTTCTTCTTAGAGCTCTGTGCATAAGCTCTTCACTCACACTTAGGTGTGGTTAGTATTATCCCACGGTAGTCAAGAACAAATTGAGTACTGACTTTATGGATGATTCTCAGAATTTAAATTTGGTTTTGGTGTAACATTCAGACAAACCTCTATTTTAGGAGAGCAAGTACCATTAGTTTTCCAGTATCTCTTGTGCATCAGCTTGGTTCTTTTCCATAGAAGATATACTCTTATGTTTATCCAGAAAGATTCTACTGTGGCAATGGGAATTTTCAAAAGGGATTACAGTTATCCTTACTGTTTTTCTCTACTGACTGAATTGAAGGACTATTAGTTATCAAAAATCTGCTCATTCTTTTACTATGTCAATGTATGGTCTTTTTCTCCTTGAATTAAAATACCCCATAGCAAACTGTGTTAGGAAATTTTTAAATAGTATACTACACGCAGGTAAAAAAAAAAAAGTTTTAATAATTTACAAAATGTGGTGGTATTTAACTTATCTAATAGTTCAAATGAACCTTGGGGATGCTGTTGATATTCTTATTTTAAAATAAGCTTATTTCATTATTGGAACAGCATATCATCATTGGACTTTTACTGTTAACAACAAATTTGAACAGTTAAGAACAGATTGCGTTTTTCAATGTAAAACTTAAACTCTGTTGAGGTTTAGAGCTCTCATTATTTTTCTCATCGTTGCGTTAGTTTTACTGAGATAATAGTTCCTATCCAAGGAAATGCTGAATGACTGTCCAAAACTGTGTGTCTGACATTACACACAAGGAAGGGTCTCCCAGGTATTACTGTGGCAAGCTTTTATGTCACCATAGCAGGCAGAAGCATCCATCTAGCCTGACAAACTGCAAAGTAGTAACTCACATGATTGACTTTCTGGGAATATTTGTCCCATAATTTGGAGTAGGGTGCCTAACTGAACCATCAGTGTCAGCATGAACAGTGAGAAAAATTCTTTTTCTAAGATCAAAGACAGATACTGTATTCGGAATTTGTTCAAGAAGAGTAACTTTGCAATTACAAATATACTTTTAACTGTGGGTTCTTTGTTATTTGTCTTCAAAGGAGAACTGCTTGTTGATAGGCCACTTCCTGTCTTTCATCTTTTTTTCTGATTAGAGACAAAGGGGGAAAAAGTAGCACCACACAAGTGGAGTTCCTTTTTACAACATGAGTTGTCCAACTGAATTAGGTATTTTTGACTGTAAAGTTGACTCATGAAAACCAGAGTTTTAATTCTTGTGGTACGGGTCAGTACAAAGGGCTTCCAGATGACTTCTCTCAAATAAGTAGCAGTGGTCACTAGTGTAATCTGTAGAGAAACTGGAGAATGGGAAATACAAATTCATAAGCTTTAAGAATCAGGGTGTCAGGTGACTGACAGAAGACTGCCAGAATCAAGAAGCAAGTTTTAAGGAAATGGATAGAGAAAAATATCCAACAGAGTAAAGACACTGATTTGTCAGCTTGACAGGTTCTTGTTCTTGAAACCAACATAAAGCTACCTTGATCCACTTAACCTGAGGGTATTTAATCAGTTGCTTTCTGTAAGGAATGTTGGGGGTGGTAATTTGGGGCAACATGAGAGTAGTTGCAGAGTCACATATAACAACCTAACCAGGATTATCTTTCTAAATGAAATTGAAGGAAGGAAAGAAGGGGGAAAACTCAACCAGAATTGAAACTCATAAAAGTTTGCTGAAAATTACATGTAAAAGATAGACCATTCCCTTTCTTACCTTTCATTTTTTCTTCATCAGCTCTTACCAGTGATGCATCTGTAAGAGGATAATGCAGGTTATCCTGCCATGAGTAATGGACCCTGATTTCCACTTTTCTGATTGCTTATTATGTGCCATAAGTAATGCCTTACAGATGTTCTCTCTGTGTCCTAAAGCATTGGGCTAATGTTTGGTGTTTGCAGAGTCCCTATAACCACACACTCCTTCATTCAACCTTTGTGATTTTTTTTTCCTTTATTGATTTCTAGTTAAAATTCTCAGTGCGGGTTTTTTCTCCATCTACATTTTTTAAGCATAGTTTTGGGGTTTTTTTTGTTATTATTGTATCTTTTTTTAAAAGATAGAATTCTGTCTTTGTAGCAAGGAACCTTGGGAACGGTAAATTGTCCTCAAATAGATCATTTTTTGTCTGCTTCATTCTGCTGTGACTTCTTTCATTAGGATAATAGAATTAAATTGCCCTTTAGAAGCTTTCCCTATATTGATCCAGTTCATTTCAGAAGCTGAAAGTGAAGAAACAGAGTCCTTTCTGTCATATTATTGTAAATAAACCTGTAATTTTAACTTTTAAAAGTAGCACTTTACCTATTTGTGTCTTTATAAATTCAAAATAATCTCTGATTTATAATTTGGTAAGACATAAACATGTATGTGTACAGACATATATATAGAATAACTATTTGCCCAGAAGAGCCCCCAACTTTTTTACCCAGAGAACAAAATGTTTAGTTCTCACCCTCTTGTTGGGTCAGTTTTACAGATCTTTAAATTGGTGGGGTTTGGATGATTTTTAAGGCCCCTTTCAATTCTAACTTTGTACAGTTTTATTTGTGAACCCAAATATGTTTTATAGAAGCCAAAGTCTAGAAATAACCACAAGAGAAAGATTTTGACTGGCCAGTATTTGAGCAATAGTAGTTTCCAATTTATAATATAAGATTAGATAATTATGTTTCATTTTCCCATTTTTTAAAATTTTTTATAGGAATTAAATTTTTTTAGTGTTAAGTAGCTAACCACTAATTAATTTCTTTTTTAATTTGTC
Organism: Marmota marmota marmota; assembly: GCF_001458135.2. Classification (NCBI taxonomy): domain Eukaryota; kingdom Metazoa; phylum Chordata; class Mammalia; order Rodentia; family Sciuridae; genus Marmota; species Marmota marmota. The sequence goes on along the minus strand of NW_025999968.1, from coordinate 11,523,208 downwards.
CTAATTAATTATATATGACAGTAGAATGCATTTTGACATATTGTACACAAATGGATCACAACTGCTTATCCTCTGGTTGTATGTGGTTCAGTCACTCTGGTAGTATCAATCATGCATGTGTGTAGGGTAATAATGTCCTTCTCATTCCCACAAACCCTCCCGTCCCCTTCACATCCCTTTGCACAATCCAAAGTTCCTTCATCCCCCTGCCCCAAATGGATCAGCATCCACTTACAGAGAAAACATTTGGCCTTTGTTTTTTGGTTTTGGCTTATTTTACTTGTTATGATATTCTCTAGCTTCATTCATTTACCTGCAAATGCCATAATTTCATTCTTCTTTAAGACTGAGTAATATTCTGTTGTGTGTATGTACCACATTTTCTTTATCCATTCATCTTGGAAGCGCATCTAGTTTAGTTCCATAGTTGTTGTGAAATGAGCTGCTATATAAACATGGATGTGGCTGTGTCATTGTACTGATTTCAAGTCCTTCGGGTACAAACTGAGGAGTGGGATAGCTGGGTCAAATGGTGGTTCCACTCCAGATTTTCTGAGGAATTTCCATAGTGCTAACCACTAATTTCTGATTTAGTATCTTTGCAGGGCAGAGCGCATTACAAACAGGTCTTGAGAACCATAGTTAGGAATTCCAATAGCTAGGTAGTGGTTGTGCCTGAGGTCCTTTATGTTTTTGAATTACTACTTCTACCTCCTTTTCCCCTTTCTCCAGTACACGTTTCTTCATTGTACCCAGTACTATGAGATTTGTAGTAGAAGAAAACTGGAATTTAGAGTTCCATATAGCTGTTTGGTAGCAGTGATGCATGCCTCCAAGGTGAATCTCAGAATCATTGGAAAGTCAGTACAAAATGAACTCCAGGATGTTTGGGGAACACTAAATAAGTCTTAATAGTGAAACATTTTATTTTTATACTAATTTTCTGTATTTGCATAACTTTTTATATGGTATGTATAGTATACTTTAATTTTATTTATAAGCCAAGGAGTGAAAAAAAATCACTCAATAAAGTATCTAGATTTTTGTCTGTTAAGTGAACTTAAGGATTATTTAATAATGCAGTCCTTATAAACAGCCAGGTTAAGGCTGTGATTTAATTGTAGTTCAAGCTCATAATGCTAATTAAAGTGAATTTAAACTCTACTGAGTCACTTCAGCCATACATGGTGTACGTCACTTGAAAATCACATAAAATATGACAAAGGTAATTACCATGCAATTTTACCTCTGAGCTCCTTGATCTTTAAAGGACTTAATGGAAACCTTTTTTGTTTAATCCTGTATTTTAAAAGGTATGACACAGATTGCAAAATTTACAGTTCCCCAAAATGCTTCTAAAGCGCC
>NW_025999968.1:11504551-11521820 GCF_001458135.2 Marmota marmota marmota | reverse complement strand
CCCCCCCCCCGTGGACAAGTATTAAACAGCAGTGTGGCACTGCGCCTCGGCCACCTGAGTGTGATTTCGGCCCTCTAGTGTGTCAGCTTTCCTGACTGGTGTTACTGGAGAATTTCCTCTCTGTCTCAGCTGCCTTATCTGTAACACGTGGCCAGTCCTGGTTCCTGCTTTATAGTGTTGCTTTGAGAATTAAATGAATTAATGATTGTAAAGAGAGTACTACCTGGTGTATGATTAACTCAAGAAAAGAAAGGAAAAAAGAGCCTATCTCCCACCACTCTTCTCCTTTCTTTGTTGCACATGAAAATTCTATTTTGAGTTTATAAGTTTACCCTTGTTCCAATAAAAATGTAGTTTAATGTTGAAAATGTTAAAAATCTCTGAAAAGATAGGAGTTTCTAAAAAAAATTACGTGGGATTTTTTTGACTTTATAATTCTAAATATTAGGTATAATGTTCAATTGGTTATGACTGAATTTCTAACATAAACCTCTAGTGATTTTTCCATAGAAAAGTTTTTAAGGAGCAGTGACAGTAGTTGTGTGGACTTGGCAGTATCAATCATTTAGCACTTTCAGGGGTCAAGGACAGACTTTGTCTACTATTCATGTGCAGAGGCACTTGGTAATTCCCCATTAATCTTTCTATCATGAAGGAGCTCTCAGTGTTCCAGCTAGTTCCTTTTTTGGCACATGAATGGTTTGGATTGATGTGAGGAGGCCCAGTACTTGAAAGCCCAGATGTGACCATAGTTATTACCTGAGTGAGCTGCACATTGTGGTGTTCACGTTTTTCAGAGACATAGGCAGAGTTTTGCTTCAAAACCCTGGAGTGATTTTGAACATATGTGAAAGGTGACTTAATACTAATCTAACTGTTAATTAACATCTTCATCATAAGTCTTACATTAAGTTCTATATAATACTTTTCTGTATCTTCTAAATAGACATTGGGTGTTTTTTTGTTTTTTTTTTTTTTGGTTTTTGTTTTTGTTTTTTTAATAGATAGTGTCTTGTTAATCCAGGTTGGCCTCAAACTCTTGAGTTCAAGTGAATCCTGTCTTGGCTTCCCAAATAGCTGGGCTAATTTGGGAAGTCTTATTAATTGGAAAAGTTATTTTTTCCTTAATGCAAAATCTAAAAAACACACAGGAAAAGTGTTTAAAATATCAGTAATTAACTTAATGAAGGTGTACAAAGATAAGTATTGTTGCCAATTTCAAAATATAGAATCTAGTGTTAAACTAAAAAAAAATAAAAAACTTTTGTGGGATAGATATACAAAATAACTGTTATAATTTCTCTGAAAGATCCATTTGCACTGATAAGAAAGCTTTCATCTGTGTAAAGCTATATTAGAGGCTGTGAGGCTGATTGTTTTGTGTGTGTCTTTCTCTTCCTGGTGGAGGGGATAGATGGACATGCAGGTCTTTTGTGTATAGGGAAGGAGGGAATTCTACAGCACAGCCTGGTCCCAGCTGAAGATAGTGAAGTAAAACCATAGCATGAAGTAATGATAATGAAACTTAAAGACCTTCCCTAGTTTTTTTTTCCTTCATATGCTAATTTTGACCTTGAAGAGACCTAACATTGCACCTTTTTTCTCCTTGGAAAGTGAAAATCAGGACTGGACACTAGAATCTTACTCTCAGTCTGGTACTTGTGTGGATCCCATAGTTCTTTCCTTCTATGAAATAAGAACTCTGTGAGCAAGAGCAAATGAATATGAGAAGCACAAAACATTATTACACTTTACATATTTTCCTGAATTGTCTCTGACTATTTCAAATTGGCATTTGAATTCTGTTCTCCCTTATGCATTACTTTGCCATAAATGCCTCCTCAATTCTTCTGAAGTCCATCCTGAGATTTCAGAAATGCTAGCCACCTGACTCCCCTCTCTTTATCTCAAACCTTGGTAAGCAGAACTTACCCCAGGGTTAAATAATAGCAAGGAAATGAACAGTTCTTTTCAGAGGGTTAGTTTTGCTGATGCTTAAACTGAAAGAAGTCAGTTGAGATGGGCAAAGATTTGCAGTGTCAGGAAGCTCCTGGAACCTGGGTTTACCCTGGAAGTGCCTTCATCTGTGTTGGCAAGTGTAGCCATTGTTAAAGGGTTAACAAATGGGGGTCTTCACAGGAAATAAAGAGAATTATCTGAATTCTCCATTGGCTTTTAGAACTGCCAAGTTATCTGGGTCCTGCAGATGCCGAGAATGGAGAATGTGTGTTTGTGTGTGTGTGTGTGTGTATGTGTGTATGAATGATTTGGGCTACATTTGTTATACATGCTGTCCTGGTTCCCAAATGTTTTCATCAATATGTAGTTTTTCTCTCACTAACTAGTTCTTTATTGGTTCATTCACTGTTCACAACAAGTGTCATCTCTCTTAATGTAAGTCCACTAATGGATCCTCAAAAGGTTGCTTTGGGATCAGGAGGTCTCCCTAGAGGAGCTGTGTAAGAGCTATAGAATGAATTTGCTTGCCTCTCAAGTACAGATTTGACAGTCATCAAAGCTGAACAGCTGGGAAAGCGTCAGCAAGCAGCATCCTCCTTTGACTCCCCCATGAGCCTTACTTACCTTCCAGTTTGGAAAAAAATCACAAAAACTATGATATGATACAAAATATGTCTGACATTTGCTGCTAGAGTGTGGTTTTTGAATACACAGCAGACAATGACAGGTTTTATTTATTTTTTCCCCTAGAATCAGATGGTTAAGTGTATTTATATTTATGCTCCAGTTAGTTCTTCAAATTTTTATCCAAACTCACTTTTATTCTTCAACAATATATTATTACATATTTTAAAATCCAGCAAAATGTGAAGACTTTTTTTTTTTGTACAAAATGTATTTTGAATTTTAGCTTATACTTAAAAATATTTACAATAAACATAGGAAGTTGTATGCTGCTTTGGGATTATGTGGCCAGTTTGTGGACTGGAGTGTCCTTCCATACTATGGAAATGACAAGCTTTCATAACTGCTAAACAGGAACCTCCCTATTGTATTTAATGTAGAATGCCGAATCTAGTTAAAATATCGTGCACTCGTGTTGTTTGTTCCACTCCTGATTCAGAGAAATTAAAAGGAGATGCATGAGCTCTCCATCAATAAAGCATATTTGTTTTGAAAGAAGTAGCACTCATGGGCTGTCAGTCATAACCACTTTGGAGAGTAGCGACATCAATATTTACAAAATGCAAAGTGAAGAAAAGTACATAGACTTAAAGATACGTGTGATATCTGTTCCCTGATTCCTTTCCTTCCCCAGTGTATTTATTATGGCTAAATCTATATCAACTATTATTTTGAAATATGAACAGAAATTTGAAAATCCTGTAACAGATACACTGAGAGACAAGAAGGCTTATAAAATGGAGTTATTTTTCCTCTCAAAGTATATATATTGATTAAAAATTATAGTCACTGGCACAATTATATAGAAGAAATTACCTTTGTTTTAGGTTTTAAAGTTCAGAACTTTTAGGCTGTATCCCTTGTTGGGACACTTAATGACATTGGAAAGATTACATAAATATCCCAGAGATTCCTCACATTGAGCTGTAAAATGGGCATAATTATTCCCACATCTTAGGATAGTATAACATTATATAAATAAACGTATACAATAAAGGCTTTGTAGGTTATAAAATAGTACATAATTGGAAAGTGCAATTAAAGTAGTCTGGGGTATTAATAAAATATATTTGGAACTTAATGAAATGTACTCAAATATTAGATATGTCAGAAAAATTACTATATTATAAGCCATCTTTGAAATAGAAAGTGAAGTGAAAAATCAGTGTGTGAGCTCTTGGTAGTACTGCAATCCCAATTGTTGATTACATATTCCGCCACCAATTCTTAATTCTTGTGACCTTGACAAATCAAATGTCTAAATGAGAGCCTCTCTCCTCTGGTCACCTCAAAATAATACTATTATATAAATATGGAAAGACTTGGTGAAAGTACTGGGAAAACTCCAGGTAGAAAAGAACTGAATAATGAGAAATGGTCATAGTAGAGTTAAGAATCTTGCTTAGGGGAAGAATGATATTAAATTGAAAATTCCTGGTGTTAATTCAATACTTTTGATGATTGCTTCTTCCTAAAATCAGCTAACACCATGCCTGAATGATGCCGAAGAGCTTCTTAAGAGCTTTTTTCTGGGCTTATATGGCTTATAATTGTTTTATAGAAGAGCTTTATTTCCTTTATACTAGAAAGCATTACCTTTATATTTAAATAGGACTCTAGAAGATAAATATTTAGCCAGCAGAGGGAGTAGATTTATGTAAATTGGACTGTAAAAAAAATATGTACTCCAAGACGCTTCAGGTGAATACGTATCTTGTAAATACAGCTTTAGAACATTCTTATCCTTTGTACTGAAAGGAAAGTGGAAGAAAGGAATTTGGGATTATAATTAAAACTTACTGCTATTTTTAGTCTTTCTTTGATACTTTTTAAAAAGAGAAAAGGGCAAACAAAATATAAGTAGGAACTGTGGTTTGGGTAATTTTGTGAATGGAAGAATCTTTTGAAAAGAAATGCCATGAATTTAATAAATTTAGTAAATGAAAACAAATTTTCAGTATGTGGCTTTGGAGTTAGAATACTTTAGTCCAAGTACCTGAAAAGAATATAAAACCTGAAAGAAATTGTTAATTCTAAGAGGGGCTGTTAAGACTGTAATCATTAGTGATCACTTACAGTTTGTGTGATTGTGTATTGAATTGTGAAATTGAAATATAATTAAGAAAAAAATTTCACCACAACAAATGGTTTTCTGCTTAAATTTAGTTACGTAGAATTATAAATGAATTATAGCACATTGTGTATTCTAATTTCCTTGGCAGATGTACAAGCTGATATTTAGTTATTAAATTTATGCATTTTCAAACACTATTCAGTAAATAAAAATATTACAGTCAAATATTTTAAGCCTTGGGTAATGAAAAGATAAGCAACACTTTATCTTCATGTAATTTGAAAACTGGTAAAAAAAATGAGTTAATTCTACTATATCAATGTATAAAGTGGGTGGGCTCTGCAGAAGCTGTTACTTCAATAAATATTATATTACTAAAGAAATATTTGTTTTTACTTTTTTGAAAAATATTTTGTTTTGCATCCATTAAGGATGAGAAATTATGCTTTATAAAGTGAACTAAGTTTTGGCACCTTTTTAGAGTGAGTGAAAAACAGTAGCTTAGGAAAAAGATTCCAACTGAGTGATATAGATTATTGATTCTTGACTGAACCATTGCTTCTTTTGTTTTTATAATTGGAGATCAGGACGATGCAAAATTTCCATTTTTGTTATTATTTTAAGCTTAAAAACAAAGAGGCCATAAAAAGGAAAATGATTCTTTCAAACTTTGACTATGAATTTAATATATCATTTTTTGGACAATGGAAGTGATCACTTGTAGAACAAAAAGGGCTACATGTAAAGTAGAACACAGAAGATGAAATAATCAGTGCTCAGTGATAGTACAGGAAAAGGGGGGTGGATAATTATTTATCTTACACAAAGTTATTCATTAAAAATTCTTTATTTCATCATGTTTGCTGCATAAAAACTATTTCTAAATGAGTAAAATCACCGGGTGTTTTAGTTGGCAGTTTCAGTATGCTATTTGAGTAGATGCTAGGAAGTTTTGAAAATCGAGGGTCACAGCAAGGCCTGGAAAAGGGTAGGTTAGAAAGGAAGGACAATAGGAGTAGATTGCAGGGAACAGTCCTGGAATTCATTCACTGAACATGTGTTTACCTACTGTGTGCCTACCTCTGTGTCAGGCCCTAGAAACACCATGGTGATCATTCACAGCCCTGTTCTCTGTTGCCTTGGAGTGTGATGTAAAGAAGGAAATGGTCCATTTCATTGTCACCTGTTAAGTATAGGGTGCTGTGGAGAAGAAGGAAAAGCATCGCCTCAGATTAGAAAGAGCCAGTAAAGGCTTGAAGTAAGATCCGTGGTAAACCTTGAAGCGGGGAATGAAAGTTCCACAGAAGGTGTCAGCAGAACAGATGCCCAGAGGCCAAAGTGAGTGGCAAGCTCTGGGCACTGACTTGTGGCTCAGTGTGAATAGAGCTTTTAGGTTAAGAATTCAAAGAAGAAACACCAGCCATAAAAATTATCAGGAACTACATTTGAAAGAAAGAGTTTGGACTCTTTCCTTAGTATGTTGAGGTTGCATGCTGGAAGACATGAGCAGATATTGATGTTATGGAGAACTGAAGTCAGCACAGCTATTAGCTAAGACCAGACTGCTGAGTCAGCCTAGCAGCAGTGCATGTAGGAAGTAGAGATCTTGGTGAGAGATCTCATGTTGAGCAAGTAGCCAATTCTAATTGAGTTTGTGGAGAGAAAGCAGAAAATATACTTTTATATGTATTTGTGTGTGTATGTGTGCAGGAAAAGCATATATGATATGCATGATACGCACACTTTCTGAATGTTCATGTGAAGGTTGGAATGTCTCTTGCTCTCCAGGCTCTGGTATAACTTCCTGGGGATGTGGCAGGGGCCTAGTACAGATAGCATATTTTCTCTGTGAGGCTAGAAAGTAAAGATGTAAGTATGAATCATAATGAAGCAAGAGAAGCCAGAGCCTGTGGTATAGTATAGTTGGAACAAATTACATGTGCTCTTTAGGAAATTAATCATAAGAGTTAGAGCCCAAATTAGGAACCATGTCAGTGAAGTTCAACGCAGGAGCTATGAACAAACAATAATACCAGACATGCCTATTCTTCGTGGGTGCTAGCTGCCTGGCTTCAGGTTAGGTAGTCTTCTGGTCTGTTGGAGATGAGTTTCTGCAAGAAAGTATACCAACTAGAGGAGGGTAGAGATTTCAGACAGGACTTTAGACTTGAGATATGTGTGGATGGAAAGAGAAGGAATTATTGATAGTTCATCAAAGAAATTTAAAGAGTGATGACTCACGGTAACAGAAAAGGAAGAGTAAAAGCACCAATGGGGGTGAGAGAAGTTGATCTCAAATCTCTGCTTTGAAGAAGATCCAAGCAAAAAAGAAGCAAGTTTTGAAATTTGTAGGCAGGATAGGAATGTGGTAGCATTCAAGAAGGCTAACACCTTCCTGTTAACCAGGGGGAAAGACATTGTCTAGAATGATTAGGATTGTGGTTGGAGGGACAGTATGAAACAGTGATTGAGAGCTCAGGCTCCAGGTCTGAAGACCTTGGAGTCATAATGGCACGGTGGCCTTGGCTGTGTGGCTCAAACTTTGTCATTCTCAGTTGTTTTGTGCTTAAAATGTGATCATTATATTATCTTTTTCCGAGATTTAAAGATTAAAGAAATTAAGTCATGAAAATTGCTTAGCATGTAGCAAATTATCAATGAATTTTATTGTTATTATGAAGCAATATTGTACAATGGTTAAGAATCGGACTCTGAAGTCCGACCTGTTACAAATATTGACTGTAACAATTATATGCTAGTGGTTTGATTTATAAACCTTATGCATAGCTGACCAAGTGATCAGTAAATATGTACTCAATGAGACTTCATGAGTTTGTGTTCTCATGCTTCCAGTTCTTGCCACAGCTGTGTTCTAGCCATGTGATGAATGTGTATAGTAAAAGCCTTTGTTAATTTAAACTAGAAGAGGCAAAATATATGTTAGGTCAGTCTCAGTTTTCTCATCTTCAAAAAGAGGATAATAATAGTATCTAGGTCTCAGTCTTATTGTGAGCTTAGACAGTTGATAACTAATTAAGTTTTTAGTTTCTGTTACATTATAAGCATTGTAAGTGGCTAGCTATCATTATTATGCATAGTCATCATCATTAATAGAATTGAGGAGAAGCAATTTATAATGGGCATTGTATGATTGGATACGGAACTGAATAAGACAAATAAAAGGATCACCGACAAGCCCTTAAGATCAGCCTGGGATTGGAAACTTTCGTGGTAGTGTCAGAGCACAGGAGCATCCAGAAGCCTAAGGAATTGACCTGGAGAAGAAAAGTAGTTGGATAGGTTCAGAGTTGAGGTAGACCAGTTATTAAAGGAAAAGACAGCTAGTGAGGTACTGAGGTCCTTTATTTTGAGAATCAAATGAAAGTCATTGACAAATAACAAGAGATGGGAATAAAGCTACTGAAACATGTTTTTAGACTGTATTAATACCCATGTGGAAGTGACTTTGATTTTTATTATATCTGTTCCATTGCCTTGTCAACTTGCTATTTTTTTTCTCTTTCCCCTCCCCTCTCAAACAACCCTTCCTGGCTTATTATTTTTCCTTCGCTGCATATTTTCTTTTAAAACCTTTTATCTCTTCTGCCTTCTAGCAAAATAACATAAAAGCATAATAAGAAAGCAGAGAAATATTATTCCTATGTTCACATTCCACATGTTTACCAGGCATCTCCTCCTTGTCCAGATCTTGGATCTGACAGATCCAAGGACAGTATCTGGCGAGTTTTTTTACCCTCAAGGGTTTCTAAAAAGAATTCACATGACATTATAATACATGCATTGTACAGGGAAATGATCATTGTCATACAATTAGGTGTCAATATAGCCCAGCCATTAGGTGTTGTGGTTGGTCAGAAGAATGCTCTTAGGAAGGACAGCAACATGAACTGGGACCAATTTAGCCTGTTAGGAATGGATATTTAGAGGCCTTGAATAGAAAGCGAGAAGGAGTGTGTGGAGTACAGGGTGCAGACCTGGAAGAGCAGAGAAAGGACAGTGCGGAAGCACCTGGGCAGGTATGGGGAGCAGGACAGACACCAGCCTGGTGGGAGGGCAGAAGTAGGAGGTGAGGTGACAGGGAGTTAAGGCTGGACACAATTCCACTGTGCTTTGCCACCAGGTGATAGATACAAGTGTTTCATGCAGTGGTAATAAAGGAGTAGTCGACTTCTGTAAGCTTATTTTCTTGTGCTTCAGCTTCTTGTCAATGAGATAATTATAGTCCTAACCAGGTAAAATAAATGCATGTAATAAAAACCTTTGTTAATTTATAAACTATAAAAGGCAATCACTTTTTGCTAGGCCTGATGAGGAATGGGTATTTAAGAATGTAAACACCTCTAAAAGATTATCTGAGAATCTTTTTGGACGGGAGCATTCCTGTTACTGAATTCTCGCTTTTCTTCCCTAAGCCCCCTCTTGTGGTGCCTTTATCTCTTTTAAGGTGGTTGTCTATCTTTAGCTTAGAGCAGCATTTTTATTTTGAGAACCATGTTAAGCTGTCCCAAGGCTAAGTATCATGGAGTGCTCATATTAAGAGATCTTAAAAATGCATGTTACTTTATGAGATATGGGCAGAGGGACCAGGACTGCCAGTACAGCTAAGCCCTTCTTTGAATAGTGGGTGCCTTATTAGTAGTCATGAAAAGCAGGTAGATAACATCTTGACAGTTGAAGTTTTAACTGAAGAGCAAATGCCTTTTAATAAGGTAAGGAGCACATTTAAAGACACTGTTTGCTTGAATAGTGACTGAATTGCTTTTAAAATGAAAATATTACTGTACTGAATGAGAATTTTTTACTTAATCTGTCTACAGTTTAGGATTGTCGTTAGAATTACAATAAACAACAATGATCAGCACTTGTCAGGATTTTGTCTTCATAGAGTTTTCATCTAATTTAATTGTTGCTTGGAGTTATTAGAGATAGGTACTTGCCTTTGTGCCAAGAACTCCTGAACATGTCCCCTATTAGCCTCTGAGTGCTTTCGTGTTATTTCCATGGTCCATGAGCGATTTCTCCTACAGGAAATGCTCAGAGAATTAACAATTTGCAAAGCTTATGTTAGAGCTTATTTTCCTAGATAAGCATTTGAGTTCTCAAGGTAGGCTTCCTGTTCCAGGCCCAGCTCCTCAACTTGCTAACTCTGTGACCCTAGAAATTTCTTCAACTGAGATTCATAGTAGTATCTGTCTCAGGGAGTTCTTGTAAGGATTAAGTGGCATAATGAATATCATGTATGTAGCAGTTAATTGTAGCATTTTGAATATTTAATATAAGTTGTGTATTAATATCTAAAAAAATTATTAGGAGCATGTCATTCTAGGAAGTTATATGTGGTTAAGTGTTAGTACCCTTTTCAAGGACTGCTATGTGCCAGACTCAGGATTAGGCACTGGGACAGAAAAGGAAACCATGGCATTTGCCCTCTCTAGAAGGCCACACCTATTGGAGTAATTGGTAATATACTGTTTGACCTGACAAGGTCAAGTACAGTAATCCCTCCTTGTCTATCCCTAGAGAAGATATGTCACAAGACTTCAGTGAATATCTGAATCTGTGGATAGTAGCAAATCCTGTGTATACTATATTTTTTCCATATGTACATACATACATATATAAAGTTTAATTTCTAAATTAGGCAGAGTAAGAGGTTAGAAACAATAAACTAATAATAAAACAATTGTAACAATATACATTAATAAAAGTTATGTGAATGTAATGTGTGTTTTAGTACATTTTGTTAAAGATGTTTCTTAGATGTATATAATGTAGCAGAAACTTCTTCATTGGCCATACAGCCTCTCCAGTAATTTTTTATGTTTTTTAGTCTAAAGTTTGCAATAAATTGCTTGGTGTCCCTCGTTTCAGGGGAACCCTTTCTGAAGTCACCCTTAAGCTTAATACTTTCTGGGTACTGGGGATTGAACTCGGGCACTTGACCACTAAGCCACATCCCCAGTCCTATTTTGTATTTGATTTATAGACAGGGTCTCACTGAGTTGCTTAGCATCTTGCTGGCTTTGAACTCCCAATCCTCTTGCCTCAGCTTCCTGAGTCATTGGGATTACAGATATGTTTGGTGGAACATGTTTTTTTGTTCATGCCTTCCACCTACAAATTGATTGCCTTTTCCAACTTAAGTATTTGTCATACACTGAAGCTTTAACTTTCAGTTTGAGGTGCAGCAGCAAATGTTAGAATTTCTTTTTCCTTATTCACAATTTGATGGTGTTATTTGTGGTTTTAGCTATCTTTACAAAATTTCTCGCTTTTCTTTGTAAGTTGAGAATGTTCATCTTTTCACTTAATAGCCTCTCTTTGGCATATTCTTGACATATTTGAATTGCCAGCATCACTACTTTTATACTTTATGGGGCCATTATTAAATAAAGTAAGGGTTATTTGAGTCCAGGCACTGCAGTACTGAGCAATCTGGTGACTGAGATAGCTGCTAGGTATCTAATGAGCAGGTAGAACTATGTGGATATTCTGGAGAAAGAAAGGATTCACATCCTGAGTGGGCTGGAGTGGAATGACATGAGATTGCATCATGTTACCCAGAATGGCTTGCAACTTAAAACTTAATAACTGTTTGTTTCCGGAACTATTCATGTAATATTTTCAGACTGTAGTGCATCACAGGTAACTAAAACTGTGGAAAGTGAAACTGCAGATGAGTCTGAAGTGTACTGATTGACAGGTGTGTATCTTGTCTTTAATTGTAAGACAAGATGATAGAAAGACTAAGAGGATCTTATTCATAAAATTTATTACTGTGCCAAGGCACTGTCTTTGTTTGTCACTCAGACAAAAGAAAGGAAACTCTCTGTCTTTCTTTCTCAGTAAATAAATGAGAGACAGTGCTCTCTTTCTTACCCATATCTTGGCATGTGTGTAAGTAGGCCGATACTGCCTGTTGACCCTACTATGCTCCTTCTAAAAGTGGGGTACATTTGTGTAAGAGAGCCTTTTAGGCCCTATGCTGGCCATCGTGTTTGTTCTGACAGAAATAACTGCTACTCAGTTCTAACATCAGGAAAGATCAGCATCATATGACTGTGGTAGGGAGAAGATTCTGAGGCCTTTCTGGCTCTAATATCCTCTTTATTTTTTTTCCTTTCTTGTATTAACTGTGGTATTTGCTTCGTACTGTTTTTTTCTTACAATCTTTTTTTCTTTAAATTTCTTATTGAATTTGACCATGAGAAAGGTCTTAATGAATGTGCTTACTACATTTGTAAATATAGTTAAGTGAAGTTTATCCCAATTTATCAGATTGATATTAAATTCAGTACAATGAATATCTATTAGGGACACTCATTCTGGCATAGAAAAGAGGCACATACTGGTTGCTTTGGTTCTGTAAGATAAATTAATAGGCAGTATTTTAGACAGGGGCTTTCATATCATCATTTGATAGTCTCAGCAGCAGAATTTTATATTATTGAGTCTTTTAAGTACAGAGTCCATTGATATTTAATAACCTGATTCCAGTTTTTCTGGAGCTGCAGGGTAGAATGGAAGAATGACTCCTTTTGAATGAAATCCATTATTTGTTTCATTTATTGAATATACATTGTTAGCTTAATTTATTCTTGTCTGAGAATGAGAAGACGTACTTTAAAATAAATATATGGGGTTTTAAGTGACAAAATAATTATAAGATCATTCCTCTGTCACTTGTAAAATTAATAATTTTTCTCCTTATTGTTGAAATAAGATGACTGATAATCTTGTCACAAAATTGTGTTCTTTATCCTTTTGTTTCCCACTTTTTCAACTTCCATTCTCCTCTTGCTTTCTCACTACTTTTGAATTATTATCAGGAACATCACTACCCTCCCTCCCCCGCCCAGTCTGTTGACTTTCTTTCTACAGGAGAAAATTAAAAATAGTTGGAATAGATCACTATGTTATTTAAGTCTAGTTTATAGTTGAAAGTATTTCGTAGATTACATTTTCTTTATCATTTCATCTGAGATGTACTATGTCAAAACACATATTTATTCATTGAAAGTTCATGTTAAAAATGGACCTACTTGTTCCTGATACTGTGCTAGGGATTGCCAACCTCATTGGTACCCAAGTCCAGGTGACTGGTATTTCTCATACAACACATATCACCTTGATCCACATTATCAGAATTTTATATGGTTTTCATCCTTTTTTATTTTCCAACTTAGATCTATCTGAATTCAGGGAAATGAGAGAGATGGTAGTTAATTTTAAAGCCATCCTAGTATACATATTAGTGACTCATAGTCAGTGTTTAGCACTGGAGTTTGGTATGGTTGTTTGAGATTGTCCTCACAACTAACTGGTTTTAATGTTCAGCCAGGATGCTGCTGAACATAGAAGGCTAAAGTCTTGAACCAACAAGAAAAAGACCTAGCAATAGTGGTAGGATATGCCCAAATGATTATAATTCAGGGGAAAATGTGGTAAGGTCAGTAGCAATACAAAGTCTTTCTTCTGTATTCCTGAGTAAGGAATGATTAATTTCTGGAGTATCAGAAAAGACCTTGTAGCCAAAGTGTTATGTGGACCATAAGGGAAGAATGAAAGCAGGGGATTGCAAGATGGGAGTGAATGTGAACTCAAAACCACATATACTGCTTATTGATTTGATTCTCAAGATTTTGTTTCTTCAGAATCACAAAGGCATGTACATACAGTGTGCTCTTTTTGTTGTAAGATTTTTTATATTGTCATATTGAGACAGGCTTGGATCAAAAATACTCAGAAGAAAAATATTGCATTCTATACTGATCACCTAAAGAATTCTTCACCTTGTCATGAGACCCTACCAAATATCATTAGATATTATAAGTAATTTAGAGATGACTTTAAAATATATGGAAAGCCGGGGATGGTGGCAGGAGAGAAGAGGCTGAGGCATGAGAATCACAAGTTTGAGACCAGCCTGGGCAACTTAGCAAGACCTTGCCTCAAAATAAAAATTTGAGGACATGCCCTCAATGACCAATCTTCCTTCTACTAGGTCTCACCTCCTAGAGTTTCCCCAACTCCCCAACATCACCATCAACCAGAACCAAACCTTCAACATGTGAGACTTTGGGGGACATTTAAGATCCAAATCAAAACAGTAGGTTTTGTGTAAATGTCATACCATTTTATAAAGGACTTAGGCATCCTGAGATTTTGGTATCTGAGAGGCATCCTGGAATAAATTATCCTCCACTATACCAGGGGGAAAATGTATATTTGTGTGTATGTAAATTAAGTAGCATAATGCATATAAAATTAAATAACATAATTTAATTCAAAATCTCTGGGCTAAAAATATATCTTTCTCTAGGCTCAGACCATCACTTACCCATTTAATTGCCTGACTTAAGTTTCCATTGATTCTTTTACTTATTTAAAAAATATGTTATCATAAAATATTGGACCCCCAATATGGGTTTAATTACCACTCAACGGCTTATCCTGAAGTGATTATAAACAACAGAAATAACCATTTCCTCTTCTCCCTACATAGCAAGCATTGATATTTTTGGAAATTGGGTTGCCTTTGCCAAGTTTTTATTTGTAGGTAGAATAGGAATCGTTAAACAATCTATCAATTCATAAGAAATCTTTATTCATTTATTAAGAGCAGACCAGACTAACTAGTTCCACTTAGAGTTTTCAGTAACTTGTACACTTAAGGCAGCCTCAAGAGTCATATAATTGCTTCAGATATTCAGTGTAAGTTTTTTGCTAAGAAAGCCAGAGGAACATAGCTTTCTCTTTTATTCTCTTCCTCTCACTAATTCCCCTTCTGTGCCTTCTTGCCACAGTTTTTAATAGTTAATGAGAATTTTTATTAATGTTTTTAAAAATGATTTTATTAGAACAACTATTTTTTTGCAGTCCTGAAAAGAAATAATCTGAATGTTCATCAGTGTGAACTAATTGAAGTTATTGTGATACATTCTTATTTTGGAATATTACCTGGTTATTAAAATTGTAAATGATCAACCTGTATTGACTTAAAAGATAAAAAGAGCATGATAGATACAATTTTAAAAATTTGCTATTAATGATAATGTTAGCTATTATATTTGTCCATTTTAAGAAGGTATAGAATGATGTAGTTTCTAAGGACATGAAATTTAGTAGAAGGCTAGGCATGTAGTTAGAGGGAGATAAATTATTAACAGAAAAGAATTCACAAATAAATTCATATACATATGGTAATTTAATATAGGATAAAAGCAGCAGTCCAAAGGAATGGTAGAAAGCTAGATTCTGTGGGAAAAAGGTGTTGGTGCAGTTTTAGCTATTTGGGAGGTGGGTGGGAAAGCTGGATTCTTACTCCTTTACAGTTTCCAGATTGATCACATATTTAAGATGAAGTCATGCAAATTTTAGGAGAAATCACTGAGTGTATATTTTTGGATTTTGAAGGGAGGAAGACCTAAGCATGGCTCCAAATCCAGGAAAATAAGAAACATTAATAAATTTGCCTATTCTGTGTTGTTTAGAAGGATTGAGAACTGGATGACTCTTTATGTATGTTCATGGACCCCAGTTTCAGTTTTAGCATGGTGTTAAAAGTATAACTGATATTCCTTTGTAGGCATTGGACCAGTACATGTGTGCATTGAGCAAAAAGGCTACCACATAATAATAGTAGCAACTACCTTTGTGTTTGTAATTATCAGCATGTCTTGAACCATTTTAGTATTGTTTGAATTTTTGCATGAATATAAGTAAACAATAATTTTTATATTTATTTTACATCAAATGAATAAATGAATGAGACAGAAAAGCTGAGAGAAAACATAAGAAACTAAAATGTAGTTACCTCTGGACTGTAGGGCTGGGCGTAATGGAGAGAGCAAACCTCATTTATGCTATTATCATCCACATAATATGAATCTGTTTTACTTTTATTATCAAGAGTAATTAGAAGTCTTTCAAAAGTAATTTAGAATTTATGGTTTCTAAAAGACTTTGTCATATTCATAGCCTGGTTATTTTTCAGCTATTTGAGCCAATCATCCATTTAAACAAACAAACAAACAAACAATCAAAAGCCCCAAGAGTGAAACTTTTTGCCCATGTTGCCAACACATGTATAAGGAAAGGTGTGAGGGAACTTTTGCTTTGTTTTGCTGTAGAAGGGCACAGAGGGTGTTCCTGCTGAGTTCCCATTTAGTGCATTCATGATGTGAGTCCTTGAAGGCAGCAAGCCCATAGATCCTTTCTGAGAAATGTGTCATCTTAAAATAGTTTGATTTCAGATCCAAACCATTTGATTCTTAAAAATTATTCATTTTATTTCATAGTAGCATAGGCACAGATTTATCGTAGTATAGAATGTAAAAGCTATGTAAATTGTTCTTAGGAGAGAATGACTGGAAGGTCAGGTCTGCAGGTCCCTTGGCTCCATAGGAGGCATCTTTCGTTATCCCTCTGATGGGAAACTTAGAAACACTACCCTGAGTAAATATGAACAGATGAAGCTAACTGGTCAAATTGTCCTAAAGCTTATTTGGGTTTTAAGTGAAGTTATGGAGTGGAAGGAAGTAGATTTCATAAAAGACCAATTTTATTAGCTCAATTTAACCCACTAAAATGAAAACTTGATTATGTACTTAAGATTCTCACTGAATCCAGGGCTGGGATGTAGCTCAGTGGCAAAGCGTCTGCCTTGCATTCGCAAAGCCCTGGGTTCGACCCCCAGTTCCAAAAAAGACAAAAAAAAGAACCCCACCAAAAAAAAAAAAATAAGATTAAAAAAAAAAAACAAAAAAAACAAACAAACAAAAAAAAAGATTCTCACTGAATCCACTAAATGCCTGAGCTGGTAGATAGTTTAGTCATTAAAAGTATGAGCCCATAAAAGTAAGGGAGCAAAATAAACTAATTTTAATCAAATTTACTTTGATTTTTCTCTGTGTCTCTCTTTTCTCACTACAGGTCACAGTAATGAAAGGCAGTAATAGAAATAAAGATCATTCAGCAGAAGGAGAAGGAGCTGGAAAACGACCAAAACGCAAGTGTCTTCAGTGGCATCCATTGCTAGCAAAGAAACTTCTTGACTTTTCAGAAGAGGAAGAGGAGGAAGACGAAGAGGAGGATATTGACAAGGTAAGTCTTCCATTCACTCCAGAAGTTTCAAGTAAGTTTGAATACTGACAGTAATCTAGAAACTTGAGTGCACTTGTGTGATAAAGAAGATGTTTTTCTAAGAATCTATATAATTTAAATCTCATGTGTTCATTCAACTGACATTTTTATTGATTGCCCTTACAGTATCTATTCCTCCTAATGGAAATGTATCTTTTTCAGTTATTAAATAGTATTTCATTTCTAAGTAATATTGAAATGCAGTGAGAGGGGAATGTTCTTAAAACTTGATGTGTTCACCAGAGGCACAACAGTGTGAATTCCCTCTGACGGCTTCTTCTTCTTCTTCTTCTTCTTCTTCTTCTTCTTCTTCTCCTTCTCCTTCTCCTTCTCCTTCTCCTTCTTCTTCTTCCTCTTCCTCCTCCTCCTCCTCCTCCTCCTCCTCCC